>NC_047658.1:109587248-109887248 GCF_011762505.2 Arvicanthis niloticus | reverse complement strand
CCCTATGACTGGCTCTGAGTGACCACAAAGCCCAGACTCTTTAGGATACAGCTCCTATGCCACCCACTGCTTGGTGGTACCCACCCTGCTTCTTCCTCCTTGGCCTTAAGGCTTGCCACAAGAACACTGTGCCCTACCTCAGTGGGTCTGGCTGTAACCATGTGGTGCCAGTGGGCTGGGAATACCAGTAGGAAGGGGTTGTGGGTTCCTCTAGAGCAGGCAGTGATCCAGCTAAGCTGGAGGAGGCTGAGGACCCTAGTGGTGCCTGCCGCCCCATGCCTGGTCCTTTTTGAGCCCTATTGGGCCCCAAACAAGCAGGGCATTTCCTATGACAGCTGTAGGCCTGCAGGTGAGCCCCGGGGAAGCAGGGGCAGGAGCGGGAGAAAGGGCTGGGATGCTGGCTGGGTGAACTGACAGCCCGCCCAAGTTTCCACAACTGTCTGCACAGAGCTGCACGGTGGTTTCCACAGGCTCTGCCAAGTGGCGGCTGCTGGCTCGGCCTGGGGTTCTGACCCCCGACAGGGCCTGTTCTCTGCCAGGCAGCCCTGAGAAGCTAGGGCAGACAGGGCCCAAAGAGTTAAGCCACCCTCCACCCCATCTCATTCCTACAGTTTTCTGTCCAAGGCACAGCTGACGTGAAAAACAATAGCATTCCCTTGGAGAGGTTCGGCTGCGGGCTGAGGCCCCCCTCCCCAATAATTACTCAAGACATTGGCACGAGCCAGGCCTGGTTAGGTAACAGGCTGCTCGCTCGCTCCGGAGACTTATAACTCACAGTCAGTTACACATAATCTCTGTAGACAACAAAATCGTTTCCAGGATGGTAGGGAGGGTGAGGCCTTGTGGAGAGGGTACAGGGGGCAGAAGGGGCAGAGACCAGGGTAAAGTGGGGGTAGGGTGTTATTGTGGGGACTACCAGGAGTCTTGGGGATGCAGCTAGGGAACTCTGGGTGTTGGTGAAGCAACTATGGTAAGGGAGAGAGTTGCCCTGCCCCCTTTCTACAATCCTCCCCACCCTTGTCCCAGTCCTTGGAAAGGGGAGGCCACCCTGGTCTGGTCTGTTATTGAGCAGAGCTCCAGAGGCGCTCATTCATACTGGACTGTGAATGACTGCTTTGGGTGCTTCTTCCTCCTCTCCTGACAGCCTCACAAAGGACAATTTATTGCCTGTTTACTGTCCATGGCTCACTGTACATGACTTCCTCAAGGGCAGGGCCACATACTGCACCCCCCTGCCTCTCCCCACTCCCCATGTTCCCAGAGTACATAGCAGACATTCAGGAAATATCTGCCAAGAACAACGGAGGACATCTAACCCGAAGAAGCAAGCGTCCATGGGGTGGAGTCAGGCACATGGGAGGGGTGCCCGGCAGGGAGGGTAGCGGAGCTGTAGGTGCTCTGTCACCCTTCAGGGCTTACTCTCCTGGCACTGGGACTCTTCCACAGGAAACCCGCCCATTTTCCTGGAAGGATGCTGAGCAGAGCAGGCAAGGACCGGGAAGGTTTGGGTCTGGAAGGGCCTCCCTCAGTCTCCCTCTGGCAACTGGGCAGCTGAGTCAGGCCACTGAGAACTGGGATAGTATAAGGGAAGAGGCCAGCCTGTGTCTAATCTAAACCCAGCCTGGCCCCAGCTTGGGGAGGGAGCCTCCCTCCTTCCCTCTGTATATCTCAGGATTTTCATCCCTTCACGATAGAGTCTCTGAGTACAAAGACATCAGTGGGAACATGCGTTGAGCATACAACTACCTTTTTTGCAGATCAGCCTTTAAGAGGCAGACTTGACCCGCTGACCTCAGTTTCCCTGTCCAGTCCTTTGTGCCTTGTTCATCTGTTCTTCACTTGGCTCAGGAGACCCAGAGGACAGGCAGCATGGTTCTTTATCATGTCCCATGTGGGCCAAACGAATGTGGCATTAAGAAGGAACCCAGTGGTGGGCACTCAGCCCTTGCTTTCCTGTCCCTACCTTGAAGCCTCCCTGAGACTTCTGGGATGCAAGATCTTCTGGACTTCTGCCTACCTTCTGGCCTATTGCATGAGCTTAGTCCTCTCATTGCCCACGCATATTGCTCTCTGTAGCCTCTTGTCTAGTGACCTCGAGCACATCCCTTTTTAGGGTCCCCTTCATGCCAACAGTCCTTTAGCACACACTTTTAGTTCCTCTGAATCTCATAGCCTAACTTCTCAGTTCACAGCTGAGTAGACACATAACCATGCGGCCACCTTATCTGCTCTGCTCCATCTCCTAGTCATGTGGCCAAGCACAGCACGGAGTCTCTTTCAACTCTCATCCTTGCCTTCCTTTTCCTATAGGACTCTCTTACCTGCACTACCCCCATTGACCTCCTATTTATTAGTTTTTCTGTCATATTTATCTTTTTGTATTTTTCCCTGTTATATTTCTTGACTCTCTGATTTCTGCTCTTGCAGTCTTAGGCATTATCTAGTGACAGTCATGGAAAACGAGCCATCAAAATTTTTGTCCCACAGCTTCTTCCCTAGCATTCTTTCTGTGTAGTTACACCACAGTCCTAGGCTAGACAAATGTTTAGCACTTGCATTTCAAAGAAACATGTAGCTTTAAAAGACTGCTGTATAAATATTATGTTCACAGGGTACTTCTGTGATAACAGTTTTCTGTTTTCTCTGTAGTTTAGGGTTGCCTTTGGGTTTGCTGTAGTAGTTGTTGTTGTTTTAAAATATTTATTTAATTAATTATATTAAAAAGATTTTATTATTCTTTTAAATTATGTGTCCATGTGAGTGTATGTGCTTGCAGAGGCCAAAGACGTTAGACTCCCCTTGAGGTGAAGTTACAGGTGTTGTGAGTTAGCTGACGTAGGTGCTGGGAACTGAACTCTGTTTGAGTAGTAGATGCTCTTAACCATGGAGCCAACGTGCCAAATTCTTATTTACTTATTTTCCTGTGTATGTGCATGTGTGTGGAGATTGGGGGCTAATTTGTGCGAGTATAGTCTCTTCTACCATCTAGGTTCTGAGGACCAAATGCAGGTTTTCAGACTTGGTGGTGAGTGCGTTTACCTGCTAAGCCATCTTGTCAGCTGGGGAATGAGCTTCACCAGGAGAGAGTCATATGCATGTGTGAAGGAGCCTGTTTGTGAGAAAGAGTACATTTGTGTGGGTCTGCATTCTGAGTATATATGTGTGTGATTGTTTATGCAGGCATGGTTCTGTGTACCAGGTGTGTACATGTGTGAACTGCATATACCATCTAAAGGATGTATACTTCTCTCAATGACAGGCTGCTTTCTCACTGTTCTCTTGGGCAGCCCCCTCTGCCTCGGGTGTGGGCTGTAGCCTTGCCTGACCTTGCTCTTCAGAGGATCTACATTTTCTAGAGAAATGTCTAAGAAAAGGCACGAAAAGCAAATCCTATGAATTACTGTCTCCTTACCCGTCACAGATACTTTGGCCGAGCATAGAATTTTTTCTTCAGAATTGTAAATATTGAAAGGTCTATGGATTGGTACCTCACTTGCCATCTCTGAGATGATTCTGTGATATTCTCTCTGTCCAAGTCTGTCTGGAGGGACAGCCTGGCACAAGAGATGCTCTTCCTGCATGAGGCTTTTAGGAGGTTCTTCCTTCTATTTCCTTATTTTTTTGAATATGTGCATGTGCCCGAGGCATTGGATCCTCTAGAACTGGAGTTCTAGGCATCTAAGGTCCTCCACATGAGTGCTGGGGACTGAACCTGAGTCATCTGCAAGATGAGCACCTAGTTACTGAGCCTGCATCCCATGCTTTCCCTGGAACTTCTAGCTAACAAGTGTGTGTGTGTGTGTGTGTGTGTGTGTGTGTGAACGCACACTTGTGTAGTTCAGAGGTCAACCTGAGGTGTCATCCCTTAGGTGCCATCCACTTTTTTTTTTGAAACAAGATCTCTTACTGGACCTGAAGTTCATTAATTAGTCTAGGCTAGATGGTCATTGATCCCAAAGGATCCTCTGTCTCTGACTCCCTAGTCCTGGGATTATAAGTATGTGCAACCATGGCTCATTTATATTTTTATTTTTAACATTAGTTCTAGGATTGAACTCAAGTCCTTATATTTGTGTGGCAAGAGCCTTACTGTCTCCTGAGCCTTCCTTGTTCATGGGTTTTCTGTGATTATAATGTTTTGTTTTCTCTGGGGTTAAAGGTTGCCTTTGAATTTTTCTTTTCTTTTAAAAATATATTTATTTATTGAGTGTTTATCCTTCTTGGCTAATTATCTTAACCTCTCATTTTTAATCCCATTTTTGGGGAGATTTACTTCAACCTTGCTCTGAGTATTTGAAAACAAGTTCCTTTAGAGTTTATGCACGCATGCACGAATGCACACACACACACACACACACACACACACACACACACACTTGGTTTAATGTTCTGGTTTAATGATTGCATGGCCTTAAATTTCAGAAGGATCCCATATATGCATCCCTAACACCTACATTTCCCTGCCTTCTGGCATCTATGTGCTGAGGTTAGCCCCTGCCTAGTGTTCTGTCTTCCCTAACCCCATTCAGCCTTCGACTTCCTCTCAGTTCAAGCTAGGCCCCTTCCTTCCTGTGCCAGGGCCTTTCTTTACGTACATTACACACTCTGCCTAGAGCCCTTGTTTTATCTTTGTATTTGGCTTAGCCCTTTTGCCTGCATCCTTTGGTATATAGCTCATGGGGGGATTCCTTAGGCACCTCTGCTAACTTCCTTGCTGGTTTAGCAGCCCATGTGACACTCCCATAACTCTCTTTATAGCACAGAGTACAGTTAAGTACATATCTGATTGCTGCTATGGTGACTAGAGGCTGCTTGGTGCCTGAGCTCTAGCCCTCTGCTGTGGCCCAGGCTCCTGTCATTGTCCCACTCTTTTGTTTCCTTAACAAGTCACTAAGGCCTTAGGGGCATATACCTTGATTTTCCTGTCTGGGAGGTCTGAAGTTTGATAATTGCAGGGCTGACTCCTTCCTGAGAGGTCTGGGGCAAGTGTTTTCTGGCCCTTTCAGCATTCAGAATGGCCTGACTCCTTGGCTCTTTCTAAGCTAGCAGCCCATGGTTCCTCCCTCTCTGGGCTCTGCTCTAACACCCATCTCTTATACACACTGCCCCCTTAAGTAGGGACCCTTATAATGATAGCTGTGACCATCTAGGCCTCAGCAGGCTTTCCATCTTCTGAATTAGCTGTTTTCATACCCTACACAGGTCTTTGCAATGTATTGTTCCCTCTGCCCCTATGACACAGCTGAGGAATGAGGAGGTAGGATTTGCATAGAGAGCCCACCCTGTAGCCACAACGGTGCCTGCCGAAGGAAAGAGCTCAGTCTTGATCCAGATAAGGTGAGGTCACAATGTCTGTGCCACTCAGAGGGCCAAAAGCCCCATCCAGGAGGAGAATCAGGTGGACTGGCTGAACAGGAATTCTTTAGATGTCCTTAGAGAGATGCAAAGGTCAGGCATAATTGGAGTTCAGAGCCTAAGGACCCCCTGCCCCTATGATGATGACTGAAAGGTCCCAGAGATATCCAGATGCAGAAAGGCTGTAAACAGGTGAGTACTGATGGACAGGGAGCCAAGAAGCCTCCGGCAATGAAGAGAAGTTCAAGGGAGACCTCATGGGGGGGTGGGGAGGGGAAGCTTCCAGAAGTGGAGCAGGGAAAGGACAGGGTGTCTGCAGCTTGAAGGGCAAGAAGAAAATCAAAGAAACCAATAAATCAAGGAATCCACCACACTCCTGAGAATTTTCACACCCATACCTGAGAAACCAGCACTACAGGGGAAAGCAAACAAGTAAATAAGCTTAGAAAGGAAGTCAGGCGGCGGTGACTCATGACAAGTTGAACTCCTGACAGTCCACTGCCTCTCCTGTACACCAGAAGGTCACAGAGGCAGCCCTGGGTGTCCAAGGAAAATTCCATAAACTTAAAAAAAAAAACCCAAAACTGAACGTTGATACAAAATTGGAAAGTAGCCACCAACAGACACACTGGAGGTTCAAAAGCAATCCCGTAAACAATTCTGCGCTTAAAAAGGAAATGAAACGGGAGGTAGGTCAGTTTGTAGACGGGCTCATGATGACAGTGTCACGTAGCAGAATGTGTGTGATGCAGCCAAAGGGACATTTAGAGGAATGCTCGAAGCCATGTTAGAGAACCAGGGGGCCTGAGAGTGAGTGTTCCCAGGTTTTACTCAGAAATCTAAAAGAGAACAGGCATAACAACAAATACCAAGAAAGAACATAGAAATAATCGATCAAGATGCAGAATACAAGCAAAATAGAGAACAATTCTGACAGCGGAACTGTTGAGGAAAGTGAATGCTAGCTGTTTAAGTGGTCAATGAAATAAACATTAAGCAAGTGATAACAAATTAGAAACTCAAAGGCAGTAACCATTACAGAAACGGATGGAGGGGTCTATTTGCCGCTGGTTATGAACCACTATTTTTGAGTCAAGGTCTTGTTTGGCAGTCCAGCCTAGTCTTGAGTTCATGATCCTCCTGCCTCACTTTCCCAGTGCTGAGATCACAGAGATGCATCACCAAACCCAGTACTGATGGAAATTTTATAGCAATAAACTTGAAAGCTTAAAATGATAGATTAATTTCAGGATAAAAAAAATAGTAAACATGGTTTGTGAAGTAGAAAATCTTTTTTTTTTTTTTTTGTTTTTTTGAAACAGGGCTTCTCTGTGTAGCCCTGGCTGTCAGGCTGGTCTCGAACTCAGAAATCTGCCTGCCTCTGCCTCCCAAGTGCTGGGATTAAAGGCATGCGCCACCACTGCCTGGTGAAGTAGAAAATCTTAATACACACAAGGCTACTGGAGAAATTATGGCTCGACCATCTACTTACCTCTAGAATATTCTTGGACCAGATTTTACAATGATTTTTAGGATGTTTTTTAAAAAGCAGATTACACCTATACAATGTGTTCCAGGGCCCAGGCTAAGATAGAAAACATTTACTCAAAACCAGAGGCAAGAGCTGAGCATAGAAACACAAGAAAATTCTAGATCCAAGTGATGTCTGAATATAAACCCCCAAATACATGAGCAGATGGATCTTAATAGCCTATGGTTATGTCTCCAAGGGATGTTTCTGATGTGTAGTGGCTGTCTAGATACTAGCTTCTATTACCTAGTGTCACTGTAGTTGTCTTGGACTGAGTAGAGGCATACTATGAAGTTCACACAGTGATGGAATTGTCCAATGACACATTCTTTAGAACAAATTCTATCAGTAAGTGATGTGCAATAGACACAGTTAAGATCAGGTAGGGTTCCTCTCAGGAATGCATGGAAGGTTTTAGGTCAGGAATGCTCTAGGCTCCCGATTCTAACGTGATTCATAAGGACCTCTACTCAGATTTGGAGACTACAGACTGCTCAGTGACAGTAGGGACTTGCACCTCCTACACTCTGGGTGTCTTCCTTGTCTACAGCCCAGCATGTGGCCAGACACGTGGCTGGTACTGCTTATCACCTTAAGATAACCTCCCACCCCATCTTGATTAGCCAGCCTTTTTCAATAATTCCAATGACAGTACCATCCAGCTCAGTCCTGTTGTGGGGGAGCCTAGGACATGAGGATGTTTGAGTAATGTTGGTCGGACAGAGGTCAAAGGCTGGATGAATGCCAGGTAAAGACACCCAAGACCCTTCAGGGTTGAACTTCTCTGGCCAATGTCCAGTCGGTCTTTGAAAGAGTCAGGAAGATCTGACCCAACCCAGCTTCAGCTGACTATGACTAGTGTGGGGGGTCCTCTAGTGCCAATAACTTCTGTGGAGTCTGTTGATCCCTTATGTTACCTTCTTCCAAAGTGGTAGGTGGCCTACCCATCTGACATCATCCTGCAGGCCTGGGACAGTGGAATAGCTGCCTAGCTAAGCAATCCCTCCGCACTTGTGGGGACACCTGTTGGGAAGGATGGAGGGCTTTACTAGCAGCTGACAGCAGGCCTAGCCAGCTCGGCGTGGTGGTCATCCAGCTGTGCCTGGATCCAGGAGCTCTGGGCAGCTGGTGCTAAGGACCCGACAGGTGGGAGAGTTCAGGGCTTAGCAGCTGAACTGCTTAGGGCAGAACTGGAGGTGGGGTGGACTGCATTCCAAAGGCCTCTGAGCTGTGTGCACATGTGTGGAGTGGATACACGGCATTTGTGAAGAAGGGACAAAAGGGGTACTCTCTCTTGGCCCCTTGCTTGGGTATCCAAGCCAAGTGGCCCAGGCACATGGTGACATATGTCAAAGTATCCTGCTTCTGTTTTCTAGTCTGAAAGGCCTCTTTCTTTGTCTTTTCTGAGGGCTTTTGGGCATTCTACACTGGGCAAACTGGGTCCACAGGACCACAAAGTACAGCCTGACTCTAAACAAATGCTTTGGTTGGTACGGCCCTAGTGCCCTGAAATGGACGTGTGTGTTCACAGATGTCCCTAGGGCACTGTTCCTGATTTCCACATGCTTCGCTATCTGACTTGAAGGGAAGAACAGACAGAGCCTGAGGGTGGCATGGGAGACAGGCAGTTTCAGTTCACACTAACTCGGAGCTGCCGAGGTTTAATGGTGTGAATATGTGTGTGTGGGGAGTTGTTGTTGGGTGTTGTTTTAGACAGTCTTGCAATTCCCTGCAGGGCAGGTGGGTTTTAGATATCTGCATATTCTGAAAGAAAGTCCTGGGGGGATGGAAGATGTTTAGACACTGCTTAGGTCCTTAGGGGTCCCTTTTCAAGGTCTTTAAAATGCAAATGGACACAATTTCTACAAAGCTGGTGAGTGGGGAGGGAGAGCTTTAGAGAAGAGTGTGTGCCTATAGATTTGTGTGCAGTGTGTAGAGACCAAAGGTCGACTTTGAGTATCTCTCTTCAGGCGCCACCCACCTTGTTTGTTGAAACCCGGTCTCTCACTGGCCTGTAGCTCACTGATTAGTCGAGCTGGCTCTGCAGCTAGCTCAAGGGGCCCGCTTGTCTTTGTCTCCTAATGCCTAGAATACAGACTTGTGCTACCTCCATTCCTGGCTGTTTTGTTTTGTTTTTAAATGTTTAACTTAGGTCCTGGGAATTGAACTCAGGCTTTCATGCAGGCTTGTGTGGAAAAGCATTTACCAACTGTGCCACCTCCCTAACTTATAGAGGTTTCTGAAATATGTTAGATTCTGAGTTCAGCATCCCTCCTTGGGATACCACTTGTATCCTCAGGATTGGGTGTTTCTTTAAGTCTAGTGATTGGCCCCTGCCAGGGAGGAAGGGCTGAACCCCAGGAGGAGCCCTGCAAGGGAAGGGGCCCTGGTTGGGTCTATAACCACAGTTCCCTTGGCTCAGGGTGGCTCCAAGCTTTTGTGGAGTCGGGCCGGCCCTGTTAGTACTCAAGATACCACGCGGCTCAGCCATCCATGGAGCCTTCCTGGCTGAGGACTATGTCAGAATCTTCCAAAGGCGGCATCCCAGGTGCCAGTCAACAAAATTAGGCCCTGCTTTCTCAGCACAGATGCAGAGTCCTGGCCCAGCCTTTCTGCCTACCGCCACTGGGGTCAGCTTCTTCCTGGGTACACGGGTACCTGGGGTAACTACATCTGTGTAAAACTGGGGGAGCTGGGCACGATCACAGCCCTCATCCTGGGATGTGACAGGGCTTTAAGGTAGTGTTCAGAATCTGGCTAAAACCGCGGAAAGACCCGTCATGGGTTCCATCCAATGTGGTTAAAAACATCTGACTGTGACCACAAAAATGCTGGCGCCCGGGCCACTGCAGAGACCGTTCATCTCAGCAAACGTGCGGTGCGGAGAGCTTTGCCTTAACCCTTGGAAGGGTGTGTGCAGGAGCCTGTGCAGGACTGGAGCCATGGGCTTCTGCTATGAATTAGGCCAGACCAGGATGAGCGAGGGGCTAATTCTTGAGTATTCTTGGTGCCACTCGGCATGGTTGCCTAAGGCTGTCTATCAACCTCAGGCTTCAGTGACTTCTGGGATAAGAACAAGGTATTAGGAGGAACTTCCATGGACAGGAAGCTGCTACTTTCCAAAGTCTAGATGTAGTAGGCAGACATTTATCTGTTCATTCATGGAAATGAGCAAACATTACTTGGCTGAGGTGTTGAGGAAGGCACATAGCCTTCAATGAAGGACTGACCTTCCTCAGGTAACCGTTAGGGCTATACGGAGGGGAGCAGCAACCATGTACCACAACCATATATGTCAGACATGACGCAGAAGCCTGAACTGGGAAGTCTTATGAGCAAGTAGTGTCTGGGGTCACAAGCTGGGGGGTGTCAGTGGAGAGCAGCCCCTCAGGATGAGTCAAGGGAGGGTGTGACAGGCCTGAGAAGGGAACATGCTGGAATGTTCCAGAAATAGACAATAGATAACTTTTCTTGCTTCTTAGTCCATCATAGCCACTCCTCAAGTCAAGGACTTGACGCCACAGTGACCTTATTTGCTACTTTTTTTACTATGATGGGGCTTCTTGTCCCTTCACCATGATAGGCAGTCTGTTATCAACCATTATGAGGACCCATGAAGCTGGTTCCCACTCAGGGGCAGATACACAGAGGGCTGGGTGTTTGGGCCAGTGGGTAAATGCAGCCATATTTTGTCATGACCATGGAGACACTCTCCAGACATGGTCTGTCTGGAGACAGGAGGTTCTGTCTCCTCACACTGTCTCCAGCACTTAGTAACCTCTGCTCTTGGGATCTCCCTTTCCACCTGAGCCTTCAGACTGCTCATCTCTTGATTCCAACTATGAATCTCTGACACCAGGGTTTCCTCTTGGGAGCTTTCTATATTCTGTGGTTTTGAACCTCATAACCCCAACACAGGCTAGCAGAGGGCCACAGATTCCTGGTTCTTACCCCTTTCATTAGGAGCTCAACTTCCTGCAAATTCAGACACCAGATGTTCATGTCTATCTCATAGCCCTATTGCCCAGGGCTGTGTATATATTAGGGCCCTCCAGTGCCCAGAACCTGCCTACCAAAGAATGCATCCAGTTGGCCTGCTCCCCAGGTTGCCTGTCCCCTTCACCCTAACAAGTGTGGTGACTCAGAGGCACAGGCAGCTGTTGGACATAGCCTGAAGACCCTTGTACAGTTTGTCTGGGGTGGGAGAGGGGATTGAAGCCAGGGATTTGGGGTGTGTGAAAGGAGGGGCAGCATTTCTTGGGTAAGGTCAGTACAGGGGTCTTTGGGCTTTCTGCTTGCCCATGGTAATTGAGTCACCATGGTGCTTCTAATGTAGGCGTCCCAAGCATCCATCATTTGGGTGTTGGCAACCCTGTTCATACTCTAGAGGCTCTATAAGGGGAATGAGGGTGAGAGCCTGAGGTAGATCTGGGGGTGTGGTCTACAGAAAGCAAGGCTCCTGCTGAAGGGCCACTGAATTCAGAACCATCTGTTCAACATCAGGCTGCCTTACCCCAATCCAGAGGCAGCTTATCCTTGAACCTAGGGGTCTAGTTCCAGGTATAGGCCTCCAAATAGTATTCTAGCTGGATTCTCACCTCTTGACTAGTCTGTGACCAGGGTCCTGGAGACAGCGGGCTATCCAGGTTTAACATATAGACCAGAGTAGGCTTTGGTCTCTCATTGATCTTAGTATGGTTTGGGTCTGAAATGTCCTCCAGAGGTTCATGTGTTGAAGATGTGTGGTTTGGAGGAAGTGATGGACTTGCAGATAGATAAACCCATAAACAGATCCTGGTCACCGATGAGGTGGAACTCAGCTTATGGGAGTGGGTCCTTGGAGGCTATATCTTGTCCCTGGCCCCTTCTAGTCTTTGTTCTCTGTTCTCTGGCTGCTACAGGGGCATAGTTTTGCCTCTACCAGAGGCTGCTACCACCATGATACTGTGCCTTACTGCAGCCCACAAACCACAGCACCAAGTCATTGTACACTGAAGCCTCCCAAACCACAAGCCAAAACAACTCTTTCTTCCTTTTGAGTTATTTTTTCCCTCAAGCATTCTGTTATAGAAACAAAAGTTGACTAATGTGGGATAAGAAGGAGCTGGTACAGATAGCACCAACAGGATTGTCTGCAGTGCCTAAGAGGTGTGTGAGAAGAGTTGCTATGATAGCTGCCTTCCTAATGTCTCTGAGGCTAAGGTAAGGAAATCCTAGGTTTGTAGACAGCTGGCATTGGATAGGCCCCACTGGAGTTTTGCATGGGCTCTTGCTCACCAAAGGAGCAGTGAGCCAGGGAAACTGAGAAAGAGAGAGGTGGTTGGCTTTATCAGCATTTTCTCATATGCAAGGAGGAGCTTGGAAGGGAAATGGTCCATGGCCTAGGCCTTGGCAGGATAGTAAAATGATAACCAGAGGCTGATGGAACAAAGCAAGGGTGCCTGCAGTGAGGACTTGGGGTCCACGTGTTCCAAAGAGTAGAACCCTTGCTTGAAGTTATCACTACTCCTTCAAACTTGCTCCTTCTGTCCTTTCAATATAGTGACTCTCATTTCTTTCTTGTCTTACAAACCCATCTATGCGTTTGTCATCCATTCACAGATCTGTCTATCCACTCACCTATTATCCACCCACCTATCTACTACCTATTTATCCTTTTGTCCATCTATTACCACCTACTCATATCTCCAGCTACCCATTCATCCTTCTATTTTCTGTCAAGCACTCATTTATCTATCCACCCATCCATCATTGTTGTCAATCTATCCACTTACGAATTTATTACCCATTCAGGTACCCACCATCATCTATCCATCTATACATATACCCATCTGTCTGTTGACCCATCACCAGCCACACATTGTCACTCATCCATCCATCCACCCACCCATCCATCCACTTGCCATCTATACATCTATCTAGCTATCATCCATTCATTCCATTATCTGTCACCCATTTTTCCATTCATCTATTCATCTATTCACTCAATTATATCTATCTATCTATCTATCTATCTATCTATCTATCTATCTATCATCCATCAAGATATCCATTCACCCACACTCTTTTACTTTATTCAGCCTTTTTTCTCTCATTTGCTATCTCACCCATCAATCCTCTCATCCAGTTCTCCCCACCAGGCTGTATGCCTGCCTCCATTCTTTCCACTGCTGCTGTCTCCTGTGTATCTTGCAGCAATGACAAGATCAAATGGTGTGGATGATGCAGTCACTGGTCTTGGAGTGACAGCTTACCACCATCTAAAAATAGGTCAATACCAACCAAGATGCTTAGTTCTCTCTCTCTCTCTCTCTCTCTCTCTCTCTCTCTCTCTCTCTCTCTCCTTTTTCTTGTCTCTTGAGCTCCTGTTCCTATCAAAAGGAACCACACTCATGTGGTGATGGGTCTAGATAAAATGGGACTATGGAGACAGAGATGGGGTATCTTCAGGCATGGGACTGGGGAAGTGGGTAAGTCAGGGGGATTGGATGGGGGTATTTCTGAGAGAGCTAGTTTAACAAGGGGTCAGGTTTGTTGGGGACAGGGGTGTTATAAACATGAGATCCAGTGTTCCTTAATGGATATATGTACAGACACATGGCTTAGGCCACTAGGAGTCAAATTGACCACTGCTACCACTATGCCTTTGAGCATGACACAGACATCTTCTTTGTGCCAACTAACTGTAGGCAGGAGCTGACTCACAGGTAGGTGTTGTAGCTTACTGCCCATTCCCAGGGCTGGTCCTCATCCTAGACAGATGACTCTGCTATAATAGGGGGAAGACGAGAGCGTACAAAGTTTCTCTGGCTTGTTTTATCTGTCAGGTTCTGTGCAGGCACAGGACTATAACAGGAATGGCTTCTGTTCCAGTGGGGAAGCAGAAGCCCACTAGCCAAGCACAGGAATGATGAGTTAAAAGACTAGTGCTGGGATCAGGAACCCAAGGCATCGAAGGAACAGCATACCAGGAAGGGGTCAAAGTGCCTCTATGAAGCTGTTGCAGCTTGACGTCAGGGTTGTTGTTCCCACAGGGGCTCAGGGATGAGAGGAGCTTCAGGAAGGTGCTGCTGGGGAGACTGTCTGGCCAGGGGTGGGGCTGCACTGGAATTGCCTTCCAGGGAGGAGGGAGGCTGACAGACCATGAGCGGGAGTGCCGTGGGTCTGGTTTATGTTTTAGACATCCTTCTGGCTGCTGCATGGAGACAGGAATGTGGGGGGAGAGTGGAAGCCGGGGTGCCCCTTGGGATAGGGAAGAACTCTGTCTCTCTGTACATGCTGTTCCTGACTGCCGGAAATGCCCTTCTGGCCCTGGCAGAGTCCGTGGTGGGAAGAACAGAAAGACTGAGCAGGGCAAACAGAGGTTTGACCATATCTCCCCACACCTATGATCTAGGTGGGCACACTTTAAGGGGTGGTACTGTGAAAAGAGTCCTGCCACCAAGAGGAAGGAGAAAGAGAGGAAGCTGTACCTTGGACTTCAAATGCTTATCATGGGAGGTAGCTGTCTTTCATAGGCTGCCATGTTTGGATTGTATTATTACAGCGGTGGAGCTGTGCCTGTCCAGATCTACTGCTTCTATGTGGGATGGTGACAGGAGGGTCAGCATTCCCTGCAGTACCCATGCAGGAAATGGCCATTGCCATTCCGTCAGGCCTCTAGAGCTAGCAGAACCTCTTCTTTTGGAAGACCCTTTTCCACAGATTCTCTAAGCTTCAGGTTGGGTACACAACTCTGAGGCAGGTACAGTGTACAGTTGTCTGCCAATCATAGTAGGTACTGGGCTTGTGGCTTAAGCTGGCCAGCGAGTGTCCACTGGTGGTAATCTAGGAAAGTTGTAGTTGTGACCTTTAAGGTTGTGAATCTGGGACTGAGAGTCATTGGCCACCACACAGAGACCACCAATGCCAGAGACAAGTCATGAAAGCTATGGTGTTTGCTTCTGGATCTAGCTACACCTGAAGCTGTAATCTTTGTGATTACTTTTCAATTGTGTGAGTCAATATATAACATTACTATTCAGACACATTTTAGGGCAGGGTTTCTAGCCCTGGAAAGAGAGAGAAAGAGAAAGAGAGAAAGAGAGAGAGAAAGAGAGAGAGAGGGACAGGGAGAGAGAGAGAAAGAGAGAGAAAGAGAGAGAAAGAGGGAGAGTGAACATGACCATTTCTAGAGGCTGTGGTCTGGTGTAAGGGTGCCTGGATACTTTCTGAAGGAGGCAGTGGCTTAGAGGGGCCATGATGGGCCAGCTAAGGGCCAGACACAGTGCAGGTGATACTAGTATAATGTAAAGGTGGGGCTTTCATAGTGTTAAGTGGGGGTGCTGGGCTGGGCCTGAGCTACTGCTGGATTCTGAGAGCCTGGATTTCAAGGCCATCCAACTGGCAGAGTGGTAACATCAAGTCTAGACTCATGGGATACATCTGATTGTCACTCCACTTGTCCTCAGCAATGTCGCCAGATGGGAACTCAGGCAGTATCCCACATCTATCTTCAGATGAGGGCACTGAGACCCAGAAAACTTCCTCTGATTAAAGTCTACCACTTGTCAGAAACACAGCACAGCTAATTATACCCAAGGAGCCTGGTTTAGGAATTTCTAGAGAAAGGTTACAAAGGCCACTGGAGGTTAACTTGATAATGTGTTCTTGCTTCCCTGTTGGCCCAAGGCAACCAGAGACCTAGCCCAACAGCTGCTGAACTAGCCTACCCACAGCAGGCAGTAGACACCTGAACAAATATAAACAATAGGAAATCCGGTGTTTGTTACTCAGCAAAACTGACTATTGCTTAAGACTGGACCTCAAATGGCAACTTAGCAAACCACAGAACTTATGACCATTCCTCCACCAATAAGTTAAAAGCAGGGCAACATCCAAAGCTGAGTATTCTCTGTGCCAGATCGTTGCTAAGGTAGGCAGAGATCTAGGCAGTGGCTGCCTCTCCATTCCACCTGGGCAGGGCCTTACTCTGTATAAACACACCCATCTCTATTCCAACTTTTCTGCCAATGAGGCAGTCTTTTGGGATCATTCTTACTGGTCTGATATCAAAGTGCCTCAGTGTAATGTCTGGCATTCCCATCACTGTTGATACCCTAAATGCTGGCAGGGTCTGCCTCCATGCAGGCCCCAAGAAAACACTCTGTAACACTAGAAGAGGGTGAGGACAGGTGGGCTAAACAGACACAGAAGGTCTGTTGACATATAAGCTATCTTATATGGAATCTCCAGAAAGACCTAGGAGCTGCTTGGCCCTGTGGTGTATGTCAAAGGGCAGGGCATGCTACAGGATGTCAAAATCAGGGCTGTCAAGGATAGGAGACAAGTCAAAACCAAAGTGAGGGCTAAAAAGACAGGGTAAAGTGCTTGTAGCACGGTATAAACAGAATACAAGAAAATAGAAAGGAAATTAGGAAGGGCATGAAAGGCTCATTAGAAATGTCTTTAACCCAATCAAAAGGCTGTCTAGAAAGACACATTAGAAATAAGTGTGTGAAGAAAGTGATCATAAATAATAAAAGGAATTTCTCAGAACTTGAGGATTCACCAAATATTCAGAGCAACCTATGGTTAAAGTTATTTTGACTAGGAAATTTAGACACCCAAGACAAGAATATAGCTATTGAAAACATCCAGGAAAAAAGAAACAAGAGACAGGTTAGAAGGTGTGTGACTAAGACTTCTAACTGTCAATACTGGATGTTACAAGACCATAGGACCAGGTGTTCAAAGTTCTGAAGGAAAACCCATTCCTATTTTAAATTCTATACCCAGCTAAGCTATTAACAGGGCATGGCAATGTAGCGATGTTTTCAGGACCCAGAGTACAGAACAGTGGTCTTCCATATACTTATTAGAAATGTACTTGAAATTTCCTCAGGAAGACAAGGGGACAAGTAGGAGGTATGAAATCTAAGCATCTGTACACTCAAACTAAGAGTTGTTGAGCAGGATGTCTCTGGAGAAAATAAATCCTAATTAAAGCAAAAGAAATAAGAGGTCTGGGGGAATGTGGACAAAGGGAGTTTGAGAAAGGAGACATCAGTCTGGAAGCCCCAGCAATGGAAACAGTAAGCCCAAAGAGTGAAGGGAGTGGTCAGCGGCCAGCAGGAAAGAACTAAGGGGTCTTTTGAAAGAAGTTATTGAGGAAGAACTCTGTCCCATTAGGAATTAAATCAAAACCAAAGTAAAGGTTGGGGAGACAACTATCTGTAAAGGGCTTGCTGTGAAAGCATAAGGCCCTGAGCTTTCTCTCCAGCACCTGTGTGAACACAGGGAATGATGGGATGTACCTGTTTCTCCAGCACTGGACAGGAGGAGACAGTGGATCCCTATGATGTGCTGGCAAGCTAGCCTAGCCTTTTTGGTGCATTTCAGACCAATAGGAGGTTCTGTCTCAAAAAGTAAGCTGCCAAGAAATGATACCCAAGTTGTCATATGGCCTCCATAGACACATGCATATATATGCATGCATACCCACAAACAGACATGAACCACCCCATGAATATGTACATACACGCACAATTGGACAGACACATACATGCACATACCAAAACCCATAACCCCCCTAAAACAAATACCCCAAACAAAACACAAAGAACTGAAAGGAATACATCTATCTGTTCAGTGGATTGTGATAAACTTGAGCCTGCCTCAAGCTTTGCATAGAACTGAGACAGATGGGGATGAGAAATGGCCTCAGAGCTGATGACTGGAGGACAGCCTTTGGCCACAGTAGAGCTGGCTACCAGGGAAGGCTAAGACTGCAACCCCATGGTGAGTCCCATTTCCCACACCTTAAAGTTTTCCCCTCATAACCTGGGAGTGACACTTTCCTGTGGGTGAAGATATGTTTATGTAAACTCAGCATTTCTTCCACTTCACTCCTAATTTCCTTTTTTAAAAAAAACCAATTGATTCAAAAGTTATGAAACCAAGCTTAAGATAGTTCCTGGTGGTATGCCTCCCTTTATCCATATACTCATATATTCAGCTGTCCATCTGTTCGCTTGCCCTGTTTGTCATTTCTTCATCTATCTTTGTACTTACACACATGTGTATTCATTCATCAACTCATCTACCCACTCACCCAACTAGCCATCTCTCCTTCCATCTATCCATCCATTCCCTTTACCATACATCCCACATACTCACTCATTCCTCCACCAATCCATCTGTTCACTGATTCATTCATCCATCTATTTGATGAATATCTATCCATCCATCCACCCATCCACCCACCCATTCATCCTTCAGTCTGTCTCCTCAGTCAACCACCCCCTCACACATCCATCCATCCATCCATCCATCCATCCATCCATCCATTCATCCATCCAGCCATTCATCCTTCAGTCTGTCTCCTCACTCAGTCAACCACCCCCTCACACATCCATCCATCCATCCATCCATCCATCCATCCATCCATCCACCCATTCATCCTTCAGTCTGTCTCCTCACTCAGTCAACCACCCCCTCACACATCCATCCATCCATCCATCCATCCATCCATCCATCCATCCATCCATCTGCCTGTCTCCTCACTCAGTCAACCACCCCTTCACATGCATATCACCCACCTTTTCACATACCTCTCATGTATCTACCCAATCATCTCTCAGTCCTTCAGCACACATGCATCTGTCCATTCATTCACCTGTCTGACCACGCATTATTTTCTATGCCATATGTGAAGAATTATCAGAAATGCTGTTTCTTTCATGCTGAAGATGGGTCTTTCTGGAAAAACTAGGACCATCTTTAGGAAAAAGAGAGGTTCATGAGGATTTTCACTTTTTTCTTTTTAATTAAGACCTTGCTGTACTGCTAGAATTTGAAAAAGAACAAAATCTCTTTATGTGTCATCTATCAATTATCAATACTCTATCTTCATTATCATCATCTAAGTATCCATTTATCTACCATGTATGTGTGTATGTATCTATCTGTCAATCATCCATCCCCCTCTACTTTGACATAACAGTTACCTGTGAAGATCGGTGTCCTCTTTTGCTTTCTTCTGTTTGGCTTTGCACTGAAGTCTATTAATAGCATCCCAGCACACTATTTTTGGACGCCCCTCCCTCAGAGGTCTTCCCTGACCACCCTGGCTCCTCCCGGCACAGTGCCCTGCTCTGTCTCTGCATGGTAATTTTCCCAGTCTGTAATTACGTGGTATATTTTCGACCAGGGACCGCTTCGTAATGCCAGGAGCTCTGTCCTGTCCTGGTGGCACCTCCAACACTGTCTGCTGTCTGGGATATAGCAGGGGCTTCAGTGGGCACTGTGGGAAGGAAGAAGTGGACCGTGGGCAGCCTGGGATTCTCCCTCAATGCCCAAGCAGACAGCCTCTAGCCTCAGTGTGGTACTTGGCAGTGGGCGGGAAGAACCGATGCCTGACAGTGCCCGCAGTGGTACCCATAAGAGGAGGCGGAAGCAGGTGCTTCCACTTGCCACGTGCCGGGCACTGAGCCAGGTGCTCAGCAGGGAGGGTTCCAGGTAATGTAGCCCATGAGCTTGGAGGAAGTATTCTTATCTTCTTCTAGATGAGGGAATTGAGATTCCAAGGGACTCATGGGGGCTCCAAACTTGGCCCTCTTTTCTGTAACCATGTTCCAGTCATGGCTAGGGGCTGCACTGAGGCAGGGGCATGGGATGAGGACAGATGGGGCCTCAAGATGTGGAACTAGATCAGGGGTGGGTGGGGGGAGGGGGAATCCTAGTGGCTGGTGGCTAGTAGGAAGGCCATGGTGAAGGGATGCTCCTGAGATAAAGGCAGAGAGCCAGGAGGGGGGTGGGGAAGCTTGGAGAGATGCCAGGCCCCAGGAGTACCTAAGCTTGAGTTGCCTACACTGCCAGCAGTTCTCACTGTATAGAGAAGGGACCAAGGGTGACATCTCAGCCAGAATGGTGGCTGAGGCAAGCTGGCTAGTCTGTCACCTTAGGGTCACCACCCATGTCCCTCTGTGCTCCAGCCAGCAGTACCAACATTCATTCCTTAGGCCTCCAGACAGAAGAAAGTCAAACTGAAGAAGAGTAGGCAAGGTGAGGCAGAGAGCTTCAGAGATGGGAGGTACCATGGTTTGCTGGCTTCAGGCTGTGCTTTCCATAAGAGGGTCTCAGGGGGCCAGGAATGGGGTGGGCAGGAGTGGTGGGCTGTGGAGAGAGTGTGATAGATGGAGAGGAGAGAGAGAGTTCTGGAGAGAGTGGGAGGAAGTGAGGGGGAGGAGGGGCAGCTGGAGGTAGAAGGGGGCTGGGGCATGGACCAGAGTAGGAGGCTCAGCAGCGGGTGAGGGAGGGAAGGGCAGAGCACTCCCTGGCCTGTATCATGACTGCCACTGAGCCTGTGTGAATGCACATGTATGCGTGTGTCCCTGGGGTGGATCTGGGGACACACATTGAGCGGGAAGGCTGGCTGCTAGGCTGAGGAGAGCCCTGGGCCTGCGGGGAATGTTCCAAGGAGAGATTTATTAGTGAAACAAAAGCATATTTTTTAGGCAGGACTGTTTGTACAGTTATTTCATGACATCGCCTTGGCCTCGGGCCCAGAGCAGAGCGGCCGAGGAGGCCCCGCACGGCTGGCCGGGTGCACAGGCCTATTCGTTAGCGGGCCGTCCTCTCCCGTCCTTATCTGGTCCTGGACATCAAAGCGGGGGCTTTTCATAAATGAATTAAAATAGCATACACACAGCACCGGGGCGGAAGACCCCAGGCCAATTAGCTCTAAGTAGGGTGAGAGGCCTTTCAGAGACGAGCCCCTTTCTGAAGGAGTCGCAGCGGCTTGTCAAACTCGATGAAATATTTTGCCCAAAGCTCATTAAAATAATGAACCTGCATTTCTTTCCTCAAGAGAATAATTAGCAGACTTCCAAATGGGTTAAAGCAGCAATTTAGAAGTGGCCCCCCTTAATCGTCCCATTTACTTCATTTTGTGACAAGGAAACTCTGGCGCCTTGGGGAGGAGCCGAGAGTCTCGGCATTGGCTCTGTGTGGTGACGGCAGGGCTGTGGGGCTGGGTGGGAGCCGGGGGGCCTGCAGAGAGGGCTAGACCCTGCCTAGCTCTGCAAACCCCTTGCTTTGCCACCATAGACCCCCTCCTTCTTGCACATCTATCAATGACAGGTTGGTTAGAGACTGGAGGCCTGAAGGTTAGGGCCATCACCCAGGCTGGGTTTGCACCCTGATGCTGGGAGAATATCAACTCTAAGGTACAAGAGAATGAGGGTATCAGATGCAGGCTCTGCTTCAGACAATTACAGATGAAGAGAACCCCAAAAGGTGATCTGAGCCTTAGCACAATCAAGGGTAGAGCCTGGTATATCAAGAACTCTGATGAGGAAACGGGAGGGTACCACTTAGGAAGAGGCTGGGGGAATATATGAATTGAAGACTGAGTGGATCAAGAAGAATAAGCTCAGAGTAGACCAGGGGCTGTGTCCCTAGATGCTGAGAACATTGATGGCCAATGAGCAGAGTGGCCAGTTCATCTGGTATAAGGCCACTTGGTGCAACAAGTGTGGGACAAAAGGGTCATAGGCTACCTGTCTAGCTGGCCTCCTGCAGAGATTGATCCACCCTTCCCCATGCTGCTAACAGGGAGGTTCCACTTTTGCCAGTAGCCTGAGGTTTCCCTGGGCAATCCAGAGAGCAGCAATAAATTCAAATGTGGCTAGATCTAAAGGTTGAGCGAGCCTCAGCAGGAGCCTCCAATACCGCCTTGCGTTGCTTCTTCCTTTTTCTTATTCCATACTTGTTGTTTATAAAGTAAGACACTCATGACAGAGATTTTGTAAAAACAGAAGCAATGACATGAACAGTTTGGCACCATTTATAAAGTGCTACAGTGTGTACACAGGTCAATGTGGGATTTGCTTTCCCTGCTAAAATTCTGTACCTGAGCATGTCCATGGTCATTGAAGGATACCTGAAAGCATACTAGGTGTAACACAACCAATCGGCCAACGAAGACTTGGAGTCTCTTTCTCACCCCTCTCTGTGATAAGCAAGACTGCCATTAACTTGCTTGCATACAACTCCTTGAGCAACTCTGCTTGGGGATAGAGTCCTGGAAAGGGCTCACAGAGTTAGGGGACGAAAGATCTGTACCTTGGACATATTTCATCTTTGCAATATGGGAAACAGGCTAGGCTCACTGTCCCCTGCAGCCTCAGTGTCTTCATCACAATGGCTTTTGTTCCTTTGCAGACAGAGCAAAAATGTGAAGATCTGTGGTGGGCCACATGATTGCTGTGCAAAGCCCAGCGCTCTTACTCTGATGGCGGGGTCCAGTCTGAAAAGCCTAAGTATGTTGGAAATGCACGGAGCCCGCCAGACCCATGACATCATAGCTTAGCTGCAGCATATTTTAGAGGGTCTGAGATTCGCCCTGGAAGCAGGGGACTGAAGAGAAACTGCCTCAGAAGCTGCCTGGCACCTAAAGATAGAATTGAATAACTGTAGCTCAGGAAAAGATCCAACTTCAAAATCTAATACCCATGTACACACGTGTTTACACACATGCACATACACATACATGCTCACACACATACATATCTGCATATAGTATGCACACACATATACATGTATATACATATACATGTATATGTACATGTACACACACAGATGTGTGCATGCATAGACACGCAGACACAAACACACATGCACACATGCACCTGCATACACACACACACACACACACACACACACACACACACACACACACTACAGTTCTTACTAACATGCAACATGCTCACATTCTTAGCCAATTTATAAGTTGAGGACTGTCAAACCTATCATTGAAACATGTCAAGTGCTAGAGTTTGCATATCTGTGAGTGGGTGTGGCCCTGTTCTAATAAAACTTTACTTACAAAGACAGGTGTTAGGCTGGATCAAGCCCGTGAACTGTGTTTTTCTGGCCCCCGTTTCAGTAGGTAGATGAGACATATTTCTTCAATCTTCTCACTGTAGATTCCCACAGATTTGGAGTCTTTACTAAAGATGGGCCTTCTCCATCATGGTTTGCTGTCTGGTTCAGCCTAGTCAACAGAGAGGGCCCCTCTGCTCTGCCAGCCAGGCTGAGGCTGGAGGGAACTCTGTGACAGCCCCTAGCATCTGTGAACTCATTCTCTTTTAGAGACAAAGGCCTGCTTCCAGCTGTCAGTCCAAGCTATCAATCAGGCTCAGCCTGACCTTCTGAGACCAGTGGGCATGTCCATCTGCTGTTAATAGCTTGTCAAAGCAGGGGCTGATCTCAACTCAGGCTGGCTGGGCAAACATGTTCGAATGGTGCCAGCATGCCTGCTGCAGTCAGTCAGCCAAGCTGGGAATAGTCCTGAAAATGGTACTGAGTGAGATGAAGATAGGAAGCCACAGGCCAGAGCAGAGCCACATACTTATCATGGCTGTATCCATGTGGCCCCTTGGCTGGCTCCTGAGACAACAGAGTAGCCCAGAAAGATGAAAGCAGTTAGGAGGAATAATAATGAGGGGGGTTGTTCCCATTAGTGCCAAAGTCCCAGCAGCTGTCTGTGACCCTAGGAGCCCAAGGTCTGTGGGAATTGTTCACCTTGTATCAGTCATCTACCATCACCAAATTAGCCCAGACTTGCCCACAAACTCCTGGGGCAGAGAAGCAACAACACAAACCAGTGTGGTCCCAACAACATTGACTGTTTAGGGAGAAAGTTAAAGCCCCTGTTCTAGCATATGCAGGACCTACAGACGACAGGGCCACAGGCGTAAAATGATTAGTGCCTCAGCTTCCCTCCGGTAAAATGATACTGCAGGCCATCACAAATGTGAGTTTCTTGGAGATCTGAGCTTGCCAATGTGTTCAGGGCATTTGCATAGCCAACAGAAAGCTGCCACTTGTCTCTGCTGAGTGGTGGTTATTCTTGTCCTTGTAAACATTTTTGTCCCTTGTACCTACTTATCAGCCGGCAGCCACCATAGAGAATGAATGACAGCCATAGTACTTCTATTTAGGATGCAGATGGATTCAGGTTCTGTCTCCATTCAGGGCACACTTGTCTCTGCCTTAAGTGGTTCATCATTCTCCTTGGTCTTGACCTCTCAAAGCCCTGTCTTTCCTTTGAGGCTGTGGGCAGGTTTGAGTGGGACAGATGGGGGTAGGTGATCCGAGGTACCACAGCCAATGGCTGCAGTAGAGCTCTGAATACCCCATGTATAAGAGAGCTGACTCTGAGATTCTCACGGGTAGCAGGTGGGAGATTCTGGGACTGAATAGGAGATGAGTGGGGAGGAGAGAGGCTGGGAGAGGAGCAGGGAATGCTGGGAAGAAAGAGGGCCCCAGGAGTTTGTGGGCAAGTCTGGGCAAGCAGTAGCTCCAGGCACGCAGGGGGCAGGCTTGGATGGGCAGGCTGGGACAGGCAACAGGAAAGGGGGCTGGTAGAGGGGCACAGGCCTAATCCTGTGTCCCTGAGGCCTGGCGGGCATCTCTTAAGTTCTGTGTCCCCACAGCTTGCCAGAACCTGTAGGAACAAGGTAGGGTACCATGGCTTCATATGAATACCGCCCCCCCCCCCCCAACCCTAGAGACATAGATGTGTTCTCTGATGTCTGCTGGACACTGCAGTACAGAGGAAACCTTGTTTGTTTATTTATTTATTATACTATAGACATCATTATCTCTCCTTGCTCATCTTTAAGGTTTCCAGTTCCCTTTTCACTCTCAACCAGGGACGCCCTGCCCAGGATATTCTGTTTGTGCCCACATTGCCTTTGCCCCTCAGGAAACCCTCACTCATTTGAGAACTCTTTCTTTTTTACTGGGGATAGTTATAAGACAGTATTCTGGCCAAGGCTGGGCTGCTAGTGTGTCCTGTAGGGGAACATAGCTGGCTGGCAGAGCTGCTTTACACAGGTGACTTTTCCCAGGGTCTGGTCTTACAGGAGGCCACACTGATAGGCAGCTGGCCACTCCTCATGTTACAATTGGACCAGGAACCTTGGCCTGTCTACTTTCTGATTAAGGTTCTATTAAGTGAGAACTTGAGGCATCCAGGGCATAATGTACCTATCTTCTTGGCCTGTCTTGTGGGTGCTTGCATGTTCAGTCTGGCCTATCCTGGCTATGTTATGATATGCTGAGGGATGGATGTGGACCCAGCCTTCCTGTCCTGAGATACTAGGGTGATAGTTGAAAGTAGGTGGTGGCTACTTCGCTTCTCTGTGACCTCAACAGCAGCCTGAGGGGTGGCCAGGGAATATGCATTTTTAAGGTATTTGTCACCAGGCTGCCTTGTGTTCTACACATGTCTTGAAGAATCTGGGGCATTATAATGGTGTCTAAGAGCCAGGGTGGTTGTGAGGGCCACAAACCCCAAAGAGTAGAATTCAAAGAAAGTGTACCAAGCCCAAGGGGGTTCATGCTGTGTTAGGTTTGCCTATAAAGGTACTTTTCCCACTTGAGGGTCTCATCCTCTAGCTCCCCCTTGGAATGACCTTGATAATAACAGGATCTGGGAAGTTCCGCTAGCTGAGGGCAGGGATAGAGACAAGGATAGCTCTGAAACCAAGGCCAGGCTCATCCTCACTGTGGTTGTATCCTCCAATACCCAGTACACTATGAAGCTCCGAAGGGTCTATGAGGCCCAGGCAGAAGAGAATGGTCCTCAGCTGAACTTCCTGTGTATCAGTGATGGTGGAGAGCCCCTCCTCATGACAGAGCAGGGCTACTCTGGAGGCCTGCTTCTCTTCTACCCATTTCATAGATGAGAAAACAAGAGGCTTCCAGGATGCTGAGCTGCCTGTGCTCTTATGGAAAGTTAGTGGCAGAGTGACTCCCAGGCAGGTACAGGCTTAGGAGATGACAGGAAACTAAGGCCAAGGGCTGTAACTGGTTCTCATTCTTAGGCAGTCTTTATACACCATCGATTGAGACAATGAGTCCTGAACTCCCTTGGGTGCCTGGTGATGGGCCCCAGATCCTGCTCAGGGTGTGTTGACTCCTGCTGAGGTAAGCTTTGAGCTCAGGTATTAGCCTTGATGATTCCTTTTTATTGCCGCTGTGGCTATATTTAGACCACTTAGGAGACATACTTCATGCCATGACCAGGAGGCCATTCCAGAGAGGTTTAAGTTAACAAGGAAGATGAATCCTAAATGTGGGCAGTGCTGTCCATGGGCTGGGGTCCCAGACTGAATAAAAACAAGTGAGAGGAGCACCAGCATTCATCGCTCCCTGATTCCTGACCTGAGATACGTGACCAGCTGTCTCAGGCTTCTACCACATCATTGTCCCCACCCCCATCATAGTGGACTGTACTCCTTCTTAAACATTAGCTAAAAATAAAATCTTCCCATAAGTTTCTCTTTCATAAAGCATTTTGTCTGTTCTCAAACAGGCACTTAACTTCCACTTGACAAGAATGAATAAGACGTCTGACTGTAGTTTTGGCATTCTATTCTTGAGAAGACTGAGGTAGAGGTTATAGGGAGAACTTTACTTAGAACACATCACAAGTTCATCCTGAGTGGGTTGTCACATGCACCACAGATCCTAAGGCCAAACCTTCACCTACACACATGCAAACATACCACACAATGCTCATACACAGAAACACCCAACACCCTCATACATGCAAACATACCAGACACACACTTACATATGCAAATACCCACCACCCTCACATGTGTAAGCAACATCCTCATACATATAGACACACCATACACTCATATGTATAAACACACGTCATCCTTGCACGTCCAAAACCACACGCAATGCCTTCAGGTGTATAGTTATACCACATGCCATTCCACTCTAAAGAGTACAGGCCTCTGGGCCCGGTCGGGATGGCCCCCCTCCCCAGGCCGAGCTCCACTGCCAGCATTAAGAGTAGGGTCCGTTGCATAGCTCTCTCACTTGCATGCAGAGGTGCTGGCTTTCTTTCTGTCCCACCTGCTGTAGGGCCTTTGGTCTTCTGTCTCCTCTGTAGATTTTAGATGTCCTCTGTCAGGTACACGCTGTCTGATCACCTGTACCCAGTTTGCTACCCCTCATACCTTTTGCACATGGTACCTTCTCTCAACACCCTTCCCTTCCCTGCCTTGTTTCTGGCATCTTCGACCCCTTCTGTCCCAAATTAGGCAAACGGGCGCACACAAATCAATCCTGCCCACAGCATAGAGGCGAGAGTTCAAACAACTCGGCCAATTTACAAACAATTTTCTCTGCAACGATTAAGTTACATTTTCCCCAATAGCTGCTTCATTTTCTTGTCAAAAATACACAGTTTTCACATTTATCTCGCTGCAAGGGTAATTAATTTCCAGACCATAAGTAAGAACTTAATTTGATACCTGCAAGGATTATAAACCATTTCAATCCGTTGTTTACATGAAATCAAGAAAGATTCGTTCTGTTTGCAATTATGTTAATGAGGAGAGTGGCCACTCTTTTCCTTTTTTCAGGGAGCTCAGCATAAATTTGTCCTTACCAATGAATTGGTCTAAAAAGGTCCATGGCTGCCACAAACCTCTGTGTGGCTATTTTTAGGGGGATCCTAGTGAGAGAATCCATGTAGACAGCCAGGTACCCTGAGGAAGACTTTTGGGAGGATGGTTCTCAGACTGGCAGTGATTTCCAAGGTGTGTTCCCAGGTTGGGTTGTGGGCTATGAGCTGGGTGACAGGCAGGGGGATGGACCTCCCTCAATGCATGCTCTCTCTCTCTCTCCCTCCCTCTCTCTCTCTTTCTCTCTCTCTCTCTTAAGTTACAAAGAAGGGATCTAAGAAGGTCAGGGTAGCAGGGAAGCCAGGCATGGTGGCCTGCCCCTCTGCTCACACTGCATACTGGCCAAGGCTGGGGACTGTAGGTAGGGACATTGAGGGGGAGAAGAGGTTGCTTTCCGGCAGGAGACAGATACATCCTAACTCTGACCTAGTGCTGTCCCAGAACTGTGGGGCAAGAGGTACTTAGATGCCTGATGAGAGTTCTGTTTGCCCCCAGGGCACCCTGCAGGTCATCCCTGATCTCCATCAGCCCAGACTGCAAAACTGACTGGGAAGTGCATCCATAGGATTCCAGAAGAGAGAACAGCTGCCTTCTTAGGATGGGGCCCTAGGGCTGGGTGCTGGAGGCTGGGTGAAGGAGGCCTACTGGGAGGAAGGGGCAGTATGAGCAAGGGTGAGAGGTTGTAAGAGATTTCTGCAGGCACACAGGAAGCTGCACATAGAGAAAGGAGCTGGGCCAGGCTACGGAGGCCAAGGGCCATGTGTACTCTTCATAAAGACAGAGAACAGACAAGGAGGGAAGGTGCTTACAGGAGGTCCTACAGACTCCTGAGTCAGGGCAGACCATGGTGGG
Organism: Arvicanthis niloticus; assembly: GCF_011762505.2. Lineage (NCBI taxonomy): Eukaryota > Metazoa > Chordata > Mammalia > Rodentia > Muridae > Arvicanthis > Arvicanthis niloticus. The sequence goes on along the minus strand of NC_047658.1, from coordinate 109,859,036 downwards.
CAACTTGGGAGAGGTTCTGCCTGTGTGGACATGGGTGCTAAGGAAATCCTTGGGGGTCTAGGAGGCTGCCTGGCCCATACCTCTGCAAGGCAGGAGCCCTGAGAAGGTGGGCTGCAGGAACTGGCTCAGCCTTCTGCCTCCCAGCCCTCTTGGGCACTGTGGGGCTACAGGAGAAAGAGGGCCCATTCATGGAGTGGCCCGCTGTGGTCTGTAGACACGTTATGGCCTGTCCCTGGCTGGCTGTCACTAGGGGGATGGGGGCTGGGCACTGTCCTCTTCCTCACTGCAATCCCCCACCCCCTAGTCGGCCCAGAGCAGCCGGCCTGAGGCTGCGGCTGAACCTCGTAAATCCTGGGATGCTGGAGACAGCCCAGGTGAGGCTGGGAACAATGCCCCATTGTGGCCCCGTGGGGACGGTCTGCCACCACTTGCCACCAGCCCCTATGCTGTAAAATCTCTCCCCACGGATCCAATTTCGCCTCTCCGGCCCTTGAGGGGTTAGGCCTGGGACAGGCGCAGTTCCACTCCACACAGAAACCATTTACGGCTGGGATAAAGGCTGCCTTCATCAGCACCGAAGGGCCAACGTTTCCCCGGCCCCATCGTTTTGTCACCGCCACATCTGTCAGGTGGCAGCATGCACAGCAATTGGGGCTCATGTGAGGGCAAGGAAGGACCTCAGCAGCCACTACAGGGAAGAAGGGCCTACAGTCTTGCTCTTCCTGGGATGCTCATGGCACCTCCCTGGCTTCCCAGCTTGTGCTTCAGTGGGATATTATTGCAGGGTCCAGCTCCGAGGTGGGGACCACGCATCCTGAGGGGCTGGCAGAGAGGACACCAGACCAGCCTAAGTGGAGACATTGGCCTTTGTTAGTATATACATTAACGAACAAGCCAGGATGGGGGAGGTTTGGCTTTGACCTTACCAGGTGCTAGTTTAAAAGCCCAAGAAGCAGAGGAGCACAGAATGGGGGGCAATGAGTGGGAGGCTGTGTCCCACCATCTTGTCATTTTAATTCAGAGCCAGAGATGGGCTTCTGTTCCATCAAGCTTTTGAGGAGGAACAGGGACCTAAGAGCCAACTTGGACTTGGCCTGGCATCATTAGAAAAGCCCCCCAGGCTATGGCCACCATGGTTATGCTGGTCTTCTGTGGTGACAGAATAATGGCTTTAGGTGGTATTTGAACCATCACCTGTATCTTAGCATCTATGTTTGCATTTCAGTGCAAGATAAAAAAGATCATGGTGAGCCAGAGAGCTATGGCATCATGGGTGTCACTTCTTGGGATGAGGAGAGTAGAACCTTTGTGTTTTTGGAGGCACTCAGAACATCACAACAGGATTGGATGATCTGTCTTAGCTCTAGAACCTGAGACAGCAGAGGCTCATTGCCCTTGGCCTCTATCTAACCTCCCTTCCCTGCCCACCCTGTCACTGGGGAAGGAAGCTGGAGAGAGGCCAGGACTAGAGGCTCATGAGCTTCCTCACCCACTGACAGAAGATGAGTGCATTGCCACTATGTAGCAGAGAAATATTTTCTCCTGCAGTGTGGCCATGGGCACTGGGTGGGTTCTGAGGCTGGAGTGGTGAAGTCATTGTGACAACTGAATGTTCAAAGCCTGGAGAATTAGGGTCAAGATAGTGAGTTCTAGAGACCATTACTAAACCCTGGTAAAGCCCAGTGGGTGGAGGGTAGAAAGGTTATGTTAGTTTTTTTTTTTTTTTTTCTCATCAGGTGGGGAGCCAGATTAAACTGGGGAATGGTTGCTTACTGGTACCTGCAAGTCGCTGTTACTTCTGGACTTGCTCTGTAACTAGGTGACAGCTGGTCACCTGGATGATTCAGGTCCAGGATTCCAATTTGAGGGCAAAAAGTATGTGGTAGTTAATTCTGACTGTCAATTTGATGGGATTTGGAAACACCTCTGCACGTATCTGTGACAACTGTCTCCAGAATGTTTCAGGGTAGACCCACCCTGAATGTGGACAGTCCTACCTAGCCCATGGGCTGGAATCTTGGACTGAATAAAAGTGAGGCAGCGAGCTGGGTGCCAGGGTTCACCTCTCTGCGCCCTAACTGCAGATGCTCTGTGACTAGCTGCCTCACACTCCTGCAGCCATGCTAGACTGCATCTCCTCAAACTGTGAGCCAAAATAAACGATTCCCTTAAGCCGCTTCTGCTGAGAACTTTGTCACAATAAGAGGAGAGATTAACACAGAGGAAAACTGAGTATGATGGAGAGTGTGGCCCACCTGGAAGCCTTGTCAGACACAGAAGACCACAAGAACACCTGAAGTACAAGAGGGGAACAGGGCCCACTCTGTGAACTTGGCCATCATGCCCTAGCTGCAGGCAGCACTCGTCCCTCATCCTCATCACACCCAAGTAGCAAGGAGGAAATGCAGGGAAATCAAGGCACCGGGGAGAATGGCTGCGTATGACCTCAGCTATTATCATGGCAGGGGATTCTGAACTGGCACCGGACTTGGATCATATCTTTCTCTCCTAGAGCCATGGAAGTATGCATATTGATTGTGGGTGCATGGGGTCTGTGGAAGTATGCAGGGTTATTGTTACAAAGGGGAGGGAGGATGCTCCTCACCAGGATGGGTCCTGGATCCTTCGCCCTTCTCCCCACTGGCCTTGCATCAGAGGCCCTGGGGTCATACCTTATATGTATTCCATACACTTTCCCAACTCTACCCAACATGAAGAGTGGGGTTGGAAAAGGGGGGGGGGGATGGAAGAGCTGTGGAGGCCACTGGTCACCTGGCCTTCCTTCTATGGTCCAGTCACTACTGGGAGATGAACTTGCTTCATTCCTCACCCTGGTCAGACTTTGTAATCCTCCTAGGGGCTGCAAGTCCCAGAGCCTTTTGCTCAGGAAATCTGATGCCTAGAGTCTGTTCCATTTAGATTCTCACAAACTTGGTTCAACCTTTCCTTGGAGTAAGCCCTGAGCTCAGCTCTGGATTGGACTTGGGAGCACTGGCCTGAGGCAGGGCCAGCCTTCTCTTTCTGCCCCTCTGAGGAGCAGCTAAAGCCTGTTTCTTAGGCCTTAGCTATGACTTTGTACCCTTCTTGCCTCTCTACCTTGCACTGACTGTCTTCATTCCTTTCTACATAAGCTCCAGACATTAGAGGTCCAGCTGCTTACCTCAGGTTTGGGAACCTTGATGCTCTCTGTCCTCTTATCTGCCTATCCAGCCTCTGAAGGGGCCAGAAGTGTGTGGGAATGGTCCAATTAACCCCAAGGAAGCCCCTCTTAGCTCTTTTGGGTCCCCCCCAAGAACTCTCCAGGGGTCCTAGCTGGCCAGTCTGTACCCTGTTGGCTAGGTTCTGTTTTCCTGTTTTCTTTGACTTAGAGGGGCATAGCCTTTATGCCCCAGGGCCTTTGTACAGGCTGCTCACAAGATACGTCCCTGCCCTATCTGGCCCTCTACCTGGACATCTTTTTTGTGGCTTCTGGCTCCTGACTTCCTGACCAGGAAAACCCTGCTTTAAGACTTTCCCCTCTCTACCATGGGAAATATGTAATTACAGGTCACTATGGGTGTCTCCTCCTCTGCCAATGGACTGCGTGTTCCAAGGACAAGAGCCAGCCCACTCTACTCTAAGTGGTAGCACTGGATATGAAGCTGGTATCAGTGGGTGTAAGATGACTGGCCAACTGAATGAGTTCATGCAGTGAGCAGAGGTTCCCTGCCTGCTTCCCTGGGCCCTCTGCCCCTCTGTCTTGGCTGGAAAAGCTGCATTTTAGAGGGTTTTGTGGGCTCTGGGGAAGTACCCCACATGATCTGACAGTACATGTCCACCCTGGTTGTTGGAGGTGGCTCGTTGTAGCCAGAGAGGATGTCACAGACATGTAAACCAAGTTTGTGGGCTTGCTGGGTACACCCAGACATATCCTACATGGTGTTGGTAGGCTGACTCGGTCTGTAGCCATGGGCCTCTCACAACTCCCACACAAACAGCCAAGAGTGACCCAGTGACATAGGCTACCTAGGCCCTAGGCCAGGACCTCACACCTTCCTCAGAAGCCCCACCCCTTGGGGGTGGGTGCCGGTGGTCTGATGGGGCGTCCACTGGGCTGGATATAGCATCTCTGTGCGGGCAGCAGGCAGCTAGCCATCTTGCTGCCCACACAGATGTCTCTTTATGCTCCAGACCTGACTTGCGGTTCCTGGCTGCCTGGGAACAGAGGGGGCGCTGTGCGCACTAACCAACCTGTGTCCTTGGCTGTGGGGTGAGGTGGTAGGCAGAGGTGGGGCAGTGGGTAGGGTGGGTAGGGAGGATACACATGGGCCTCACCCTCTGCAGCTCATAGTAACATGTCAAAGTGGGCCTGCTGAACACGGAACCGGGATGCTGCTCACCCAAGCCCCATCTCCCAGACTCCTTAGAATGAAACCTTCAGTGGCTCCAGGGTGAAGAGCTACCCTCATTATTTGCTCCACTTTCTGTTCCTCTTAATCCATCTTTTGCTGTGGGGCAACATGACAGGCATGCTCTGTACCTTTTGTCCCAGAGCTCTTTGTTGGACAACCATGCCCCTTGCCCTCTGGATCCCTGACAGACCTGCCTACCCTCTGAACCCCTTTGCAAAAATCCAGATCTTCCTGGAAGAAGCTTCTGAGAAGGAGGGTTAAAGACATGGTGCTCCCGATATCAGCCTGGGCCATTTGTTTTCTTGGGAGCACACTAGTTAGTGTGACAGCCTTGTGTCCTGGTGCTTTCTGGGTACTGGACCACAGACACACTGCCTCACCTGACTCAAACTCAGGCTGCTATTTCACAGATAAATATCTGGAGGTGAGGAGTACCTTAAGGTTAGGGTCCCTGCAGGAGCTGCTGTGGAGGGCCTTGGCCTTCCCAGTTCTGGACCAGCACAGTTATCCCTCGAGGCCATAGGAGAGAGAAGGGATACAGAGCAGTGGAGGAGGGAGACCCAGGAGCGGAGGCATGAATGGATATGCCGAGGACGGGAAGCAGCGGATGAGGAGCGGGCGGGGAGGCAGCATGCTGCCAACCCAAACAGCCCAGCGTGCCTCAGCCCGGCATTTAATCCACAAAAATTTCCATCTGCTTCTGGAGCCCTTGGAACCCAGGCAAGGAAAGGCCGTTCCCTCAGCAAAGCAAACAGGCCTCCGTGTGCGTACGATTCCCTGTGCTTGCGGGCCCCGCTGAAAGGCAGAGTCAGCCATTTTGTAGATGAGGCCCTCCAGGCCAGGGGAGGCCCCACCTGCACCCCAGGCCTTCAATGGGTGAGGATGGAGAAGGGGCTTGCTGTGTTAGCAGGTTTCATGGCAAGGATCTACTGGATCCACCTGTTATTAGGTAGGGGTTATGTGACCTACATGCTACACTGAGGCCGAGAAGGCTTTTCCCATCAAGAGAGGCCCATGGTGACACCATCCAGACCTGACTTTGGCTGTCATTTACTATACCAGGTGTTCGCAATGGTCTCTGTGTACCCTGAGGGGTGCCCCTAAGTGTGCCTCATGCCTGCTATCCCCGCCCTGTCCACTGCCTGCCTTAACCAGCTCATGGTTTCCGGAGCTACCAGGGCCAAGGCCAGGGCCAGGCACGGCTGGCTGCCCCTTTCTAGGCTGGTCCTTTCCTAGGGAGGGAGGGATGGCTCTAGGTTGGAAGATCTATTTTTGGTGGTGACCAAACTGCTGCTTAATATGCAGAGCTGGGACAAGCTAGGCCCTGGCCCACAGGGTGACAAGTTTAAAAAGAGGCTCATTTTGACCAAAATACATGTTTTTCTGAGGTTGGCCAAGGAGGCCAGGCAGGGCTGGCCACATGGACACAGGCTCACACCACCCTCACGTCCCATCCCCTGTGGACAGTACCCACTGCCTCCCTTTACAGAAGCTACTGATTACAGATCACCCAACAGCCCTGTTGAGGCCCGGGGCCCTCGCCTGCTGCAGGCTGACACATGTGCCTCTGTCTGTTGCCCGCCCTTCTCCCTGCCTCTCAGAAGTAGTCGCACCCACAGAAGTTGACACGGGCTTGAGCTAAATTTTTAAAAAATGTAAATTTCTTCTCCAGCCAATATTTGAGGCCTATAAATAGAGTCACTCAGGAGAGCTGGTGTAGGGCGGGGAAGTGTCTCTCACACAGACAGGGAGAGAACCATCCCAAGAGAAAGGAGTGTAGAGGGAAAGGATGACTCTGAGGTAGGGGCTGCTGAGGACTGGTCACTGTCGCAGTGGGGGAAACTGAGACCCAGATTTGGGAGGATTGCTCAGGGATACATAATACAGGGACAGAGCCAGTTGCTCCTGGTGCTCTCATGCTCACACTGTGAGCTCAGTGGTCAGTCATCAGCTCAGTGGTCATACCTCAGTGGGTCTCTTGGCTCTAGAATAGTCACACAGTATTGCCCAGGTCACAAGGCCCTTGAATATAATGGGCTTCTGGCCTGGCTGGGGATCCATCATCAGTACTGAGTGTCAGCAGCAGAGCTTGTAGCCTAGATGCTGGCTCCAAAGGCATTACAGGAGGCCTGGGTTCTGGCCTGTGTGACACAGGCAGATGACGACAGTGCAGGGTTTGTGGTATGCCTGTGTGCAGAGTGGACAGAACACAGATGTAGCATACTTGGGCAGAGCCCAAGTAAAGGAACTATGATGACCCTTGGCATGGGGGTCAGGGGATAGGGGAGCTTAATGGGGGCTTGAGATGAGCACGGAGATTATGCCTACAGCAAACCAATGTAGTTCTCCCACATCTGCATGACTCCCAAGTCAGGCCAGAGAGAAGACCCTGGGGGACACACACTCTTCTCTCAATTTCTCCAAATTCATGATAACTGACACAGAGTATCCTCTGTGTCTTGGATAGAGAAGAAAACTTAGGTTCAGTGAGGACAGTGGGGGGTTGCTAAAGACAGAGAGAGCCACCCATGTCCCATATCTATCTGCAGTTGTTGAGGTCCAGATGATGTCCTTGTCATATGGATGAAAGAGAAGGCTCCTAGTCCCTTCAAAAGACTGTCATGGGCTGAAATGGGCTCTGAGATTTGCTGTCAAGATAGGCAGGGTATAAGGCCATTTTCATGCTGACTGTTATTGCGGGGCTAGTCTGTAGGCCTGGGAAGAGCAGGGGGAGAGAGTGCCTAGCACACAAGGTGTCAGCTGGGAGTCCTGGAACCATGGCAGACTGCAGCTAGATGGTTAGAGAACCAGGGCAAGAAAACCAGCTGGAGATTGCTGGTACCTTGTTTCTGAGGCAACTCCGTGAGTCAGACATGGCTTTCCTTCCATTGCCAGTCCAGGAAGAAGCATCCAGAGGCCGCTAAGCATCCGTATCTCCTGCTTGAGCAAAATGAGAGCCATCTACTGCCCTAATATTCTGTTTATGGTTTGCTATGCCACAGTCATCTGGGAAGAGAAGGGTCACAAGGCCTCCAGCTACACCCTTTGGGTAATAGCAACATCCTTACAGAACCACATACTATGTCCAGCTGGCCACAGTGCTGCAGAACACAGTGTCAGGAAGAAGTCAGTGTGACCAACTCCTCTTCTCCCATAGCTTCTCAAGGTTGCACCCTAACAGTCACCAATGCCCTTGTTCACCCAGCCCTCTGCTGCACCTGGTACTTCTCCTCAAGCTATAGGTTGAAAAGGTACATGGGTATCCAGTTCTCACAGACTTACTTCCCTAAGCTTTCCTACTGAGCCTGTGCCTGAAGGGAACCTGCTCCACTAAAAAAGACAGGAAGCCTGTGACTCACACTATGCTACCCATTGTGGCTGTGGTCATTTTCTTACATGTTGACTTCCTTCTGGGAGAGGTTAGCAGCAGACACTTCCCTATAACCTTACTGGGATCTTTTGCAAGGACACTTCTCAAACTCCCGGGTAGCCTGAAGGCAGAAAGGAGTGGCTTACAGGACACAGGCCTGGTTCCTATAGACCAGCACTGTGACACTTCAGGCTCTCTCCATGAGCGGCTTCCCTCAGAGTGTTAGCTGGGCACAGGGACTCCCCAGAAGCCATGCCCACTCCCGCCCAGGACCGGGGTGGTGGGGCGCTGTGTCAAATGGTGCTTTCATTATAGGTTTATCTTTGAAACCCTAGACAAAACAGGGCTTGTGTGGTTTGACTAAAGGACCAGCACCTCAGGACTCCACCATCCACTAAGACGGCTCCTCAGGAAAGAAAAAATACACGAACCTTAAAATAACCAGTTCCCAGAATAGCAAACGAATGCCGGCTTCTGAAGGGAGCCCTTTGATCGGCTGGAGCCCCATGCCTTTGCCTGTTTACGGCCCTGTCACTCAAGAGTAGCCCAGCAGCAAGGCAAAGAGGGGTGTTGGAGTAGGGCTGGGGGACAAGTAAGAAGGAGAACTCGGTGGGGGAGGCAGGGCTGTGGTGTGTCCTAGGCTGCCCCACTTTCTAATGTAACCAGTCCGTGCAGGTAGCAAGGCTCTTAATGGCGGCTGGCAAATCAGCCTAGAGTATGGCCTGTGGGTTTCAGGCTATGGTCCTCTGGGACTTAATAGGCTTAGGAGAGGGAGCCCAGGGACATCCTACAAGGATGCTTTCCTGGGTAGATGGGGGTTCAGAGGCAAAGATGCTGTCTCTTATCCCTCTTCCCCTTTGTGCCACCTCCACTTGGTCTCCCCACTCTCTTGCTGGTGGTCCCAGAGCTTCTGGTCTCCCTGTTAAGTCCTATGAAACAGAGCATCCAGCAGCTTAGTCCTTACCCCATATTATCTTCAGAGAAGCTGGGTTTTAAGGACCTAATTTTAATAAATTTAAATTTAATTACACATAGATCCTTAACTGAGCTTTAAAGACATTTAAAGAATCTCCTTTCTTAGACTGGGTATGGTAACTCAATGCCCATAATCTAAGCATTTGGGAGGCTGAAGCAGGGGAATCACTGTGTTTTTTAAAGCCAGTCTTAGCTATACAGTAGGTTACAGGCTAGCTTGGGCTACAAAGTAAATTCTAGGCCAGCCTGGATTGCAGAGCAAAACCTAGTCTTAAAAACAAAGACAACCACCCTAAATGTCCTTTCCAAGTTGTAAATTTTATGAAGTCTTAATACAACCCCAGAAGCTCTCATGAAAACCCAGCTTTCAAATTGAGATGGGCCATGTGTACAAAATTCATCTGGCTTCTGAGGGCTCAGAATAAGGGAAGAGAAGCAACTGTTTTAGTAGTTTTTGTATTGATCATATTGAAATCATAATATTTGGGGTCTCCAGAATTAAATTAAATAAATGACTGTGATTTTAATTTCATCATATTACTTTTTAGAGCAGCTACTGGAAAATAAAATATCCGTGTTTAGCAGCCAGGAGCTGACCAGACAGTAGGAAGGCTAGAGGCTGAGGCCTTGGAGGTAAGAGCTTCCCAAAGGCACCCATGCACCATGAGCTTTAGTTTCTACAATCTTACTCATCACTCTGGACATTAGAACCTGGGAGTCTCAAGGCAGAAACTGTCAGCAAGCTCAGACCTTCAAATAGCTCAGTGGGAAAGTCAACAAAATTAGCCCACTCCCTGAGAAGACTGTCAAGATGGCTTTAACTGTTAAGAGGAAGGGAACAGTTTTTGCCCTGGGAAGTTATATCCTCAAGCTAGTTACAGCTCTGATTAGAGCTCAAACTCTTATCATCTGAGTGGTCTGGAAAATCTCTGAGCCTAGGACTGAAAGGCCAGGCTGGATGTATGCCCATATGTATAGCAACAGGAGAGGGAATGAAATCAGGCACCTCAGACAAGGCAGCGGGTGTGAGAAAGAAGGAGATAAGACTGCTGGTTGTATTTTAAAAACCCACACATGCTCAACACATACACACACACACACACACACAGAGAGAGAGAGAGAGAGAGAGAGAGAGAGAGAGAGAGAGAGAGAGAGAGAGAAAGAGAGAGAGAGAGAAAGAGAGAGAGAGAGAGAGAGAGAGAGAGAGAGAGAGGAAAAAATTTAAAAGCACAAAAAACCCCAAAGTACAATATCCTTTATGACTATAGATACAAGCCAGGCATGGTGGTCCTGGAATCTCAGTATGTGTAGGGCAGAATCAGGAGGATCATAGTGAGTTTGAGACCAGTTTGGTTTACACAGCAAGTTCCAGGCCAGCCTGGGATAGACTATACAAGGAGACTCTGCATTAACCCCCATTTCCCCATCTCATTGTATGTGTATATTTATCTTTGTATACATAAATACAAATGTTCTTGCCACAGTGTAACAACCTGAGCCCTGCAAAATTAAAAAAAAAAATCCTTCATTTACCATGACCAAATGGGGTGTGTCCCAGGAATGTGAGGTTGATTTAGCACCCCCAAAATCCGTGGCTTTATCATACTGTATTAATAGAATAAGGGGTTAAAAACCACACAGTCACCTTGATAGACTCAGAAAGGACAGCTGGGGAAACACACATTTACTTCTGGTCAGCTCTTAGTGCACCCAGCATAGAAGGACATATCCTGAACTGAAAGGAAGCATTGGTGAGAACTCCAACGCCATCCTCATCCTTAATGGCAGGTGACTGGAGGCTTTCTCCCAGGAGAGTCTCCAGTCATTCCTACACATTACTGACGTTCAAGCTAGGGCAAGGGTGGTGGGAAGGCGGTGAGAGCAGGAAGGAGGGAAGGAAGGAAATGAAAGGCATTTGGACTGGAGGGGAAGAAGTAAGTTTGCCTTCATTATCTGTAGCAGGAGTGGAAAATCTAACAGAATCAACAGCAAGAACAAAACACCAAGACTAAGAATAGCAAGTTTGGACTTTCCCAGATCAGCCAAAGATTGAGTTTCTAGCTCCAGGAACATAGGATCCCAAAGTGAAATTAAGAAAAAACAATCCCAATAGCAATTGCATGGTGAATAAAACAGAAGTGAAGTTAACAACAAAAAAGTCCATACAACATTTATTCACCCCAAACTACAAAAAATTTATCAAAATTTCTAATCCCAGATTTTGGTTGAGGCAGGTGGATTTTTAATTTCATGGTATAGCTAGCTAGTTCCAGGGTAGCCTGGGCTACAGAGAAAAAAAAACAACCCTGTCATAACCTTACCTCCAAAGAACTGAAAGTAAAACAGAGATAGCATGTTCATGGTCTAAGTTGTCTATTTACCCAAATGGATTCATAGATTCAATTGAAAATCCCAGAAGCCTGCCACCCTGCCTGCCTGCCTTTTCTCCCCCCAATATTTCTTTTAAAAATAAAAAATTACAACTTCATCCAAAAATTCATATGAAAACTTCTAGGTCTCAGACCAGGCTAGGAAAAAAAAAAATCAGAATATTTTCACTACTCAATTTCAAAACTTACTGCAAAGATCCAATAAGCAAGAGAGTGTGGGGCAAGGCTATGGACCAAGAGAACAGAATTGAAGGTCCATAAAGAAACCCATACATTTATGGTAAATGGATTTTTTTTTTGAGGTAGCACAGGCTTACTTTAAACTTAGTATATGGTTGAGTCTGCTTTTGAACTCCTGACCCTTCTGCATCAGTTTCCCAAGTACAGGGATTAAAAGTGTGCACCACCATGCTTGGCTTGGTTAATTGGTTCCTAAGAAAGATGCCTTTGCTGCTTGATTAAATAAAAGGTCTTTTTTGACTAATGGTGCTGTGCAACTGAGTATCTGGAAGTGAAAGAGCAGCTGTTTGTGTGGTACTTGCTGGTAGGCAGATATTAAAGACTATTAGACTCCAGTCGGAGGTCAGCTTGGGCAACATCTTCTTTTGTTTGTTTTTATTTTCATTGTTTGAGACAAGGTCTCACTATGTAGACCTGACTGACCCAGAAGTCACCATGTAGACCAGGCTGGCCTTGAACTCATAGACATAGGCTTGCCTCTGACTCCCAAGTGCTGGGATTAAAGGCAAGTCCATCATGCTTGGCCTCTGAGCTATATACCTTTAAGAGGCTAGGAAGATAGCTCAGTTGCTAAGGTGCTTGCTGTGTAAACTTGAGAACCAGTTTAGTTCCCAGTTCTCCTATAAAAAGGTCAGGCATTGTAATCCTAGGGTTGGGGAAGAAGAGACTAGTGGGTCCCTGGAGTTCATTCACCAGCCAGCCTAGCATACTTGGTGAGCTGCAGGTTAATCTAAGAACTTTCCTCAATGGATGGTTGCTGAAAAATAGTGTTGAGATGCTTCTCTGGCCCCTATATACATACACACCCGCACACATGTGTACCTGCACACATACAAGCACACACATACACTAAGACAAGTAAACAAAAACTTAGACTTCATCTCATGGAGTACCCTCAAATTGCCTCAAAATCTAGGCCTTAAATACAAAAGCTCATTCTATACAATTTCTAGAAGAAGGAAAAAAAATAAAAAAAGAAAATGTTCATGACCTTAGATAGGGCAAAGAGATCTAAGCCCGTCAAATGCAGGAACCATACAAAAGACAAATTGGACTTCATTAAAATTAAAAACTTCTGAGATTTAAAAGACAATTCAGAAAATGAAAAGACAGCCGGAGATTAGGAGAAAGTATTTGCAAGTCATACATCTGATGGAGGACTTGTACCCAGAACATATTAAAAACTCCTGCCACTTGACAATAGAGCAGAGTACCTAATTGGAAAACGGGCAAGAGAGTTGAATAAACATTTCACCAGAGAAGACTATGAATGGCTAATAAGCACATGAAAAGTTGCTCAACATCATTAGTCATTAGGGAAATGCAAATCAAAACCACAATGAGATACCATTACATACTCACTAACAGGGTTGAAACAGAAAAGCCCAAGCAGACCGCCTGGTTGCAAGGCTGAGAGAAAGTGGGCCATTTACACATTGCTGATGGGAAAACAAGGGCAAAAACAAAACAAAACTTTAGAAAAGAGTCTAGCTGTTTTCCTAGAAAGCTAAACAGAAATTTACCCTATGACTTCTCGGAAATGATAGATCAAATAGATAAAGAGATTCCAGTGAGGATACAGAAGATTTGAACCAAACAATGAACAAGCTTGTTCTCGCGCTTGTAAACACAGCCCTGCATCCAGTGACTGCAGAATATGCCTCAAGTACTCAAGGCGCGTTACAAAGGCTGAGCACGTGTTTTGCTATAAAACATCCTTCAAAACATTCCAAGGTCCTCATATCCCAGGACCACTTTCTCTGACAGTGAAGCAATGTTACTAGAAAGTTCTACCACAGTAATAACAATGATGAAAACCACATAGTTATCCTGCCATGGCATAACTCTTGGAATAAACAAGAGATGGTGGAGATTAGAAAAATACACCATAAGCAGATGAAAGTGAAAGCAAAGCACTGTTTATCGAATTCGGGGAGCCTGGTGCAGCGCTGTGCACCTGTCACCCCTGTGACTGAGGAGACCAAGGCAGGACCATCTTGAGGCCAAACGGAGCTACATAGTGAGACGCTGGCTCAACAAAAGTGGCATGTGCCTTTCCAGTGATACTTCTGGGAAAAAAAAAATATAATCTGAACGCTACAAATAGCTATCATGCTTCACAGGCCTCAAAAATCTAGAAAATCTGGAGATTAATAATTATCTAGCTTCAGAAGTTAGAAAGAGAAAAACGTATTAAGGCCAAGTGATTAGAAGGAAAGAGATAAACAGAAGCGCATAAGCAAGATAAAAACCCATAGGCGAGAAGATCCACAAAGCCAAAAGTTTGGTGAAAATAGCAGCAAAACTGGAGAGTGCACAGTGGCCTGGGTCACCGTGGGAACCGGTGCGGTGCTGATAAATGACAATGGGGATAAGAGCAGAGGCAAAATACAGAAGCCACCAATACCAAGTAAACACCAACAAATTGAATCCCAAGATAAAAGGTACAAACTCCTCAGCTCTGCTGCTTATCAAAACTGACACAAGAAGAAATTGAGATCCCCAGTAGTTCATAAACCTCAGATCTCTGTAATCAGTAGTTAAAAAATGTTCTCACAGAGGAAACTTCAGTCTGGATGGTTTTTCCTTGAAGTTCTAACAAACATTTGAGAGATAAAGTCTCACAGTAAGTATTCCAGGACTGGTGGGAACACCTCACTGCTTAACCTGTGAGACACCACAACTCAGCAAAGATGGCAGAACAGGATCACCTGGATTTGGGCAGCATTTAAGACTTATATGGGATGTGAGAGATGAGGTAGGGAAGTCTGCAGTGATATCTATATAACTAATCCCCCAGCCAGAAAACGGGAAGACCTGGGCTTAGCAAATACTCAGCTAGAGAGCAAGGATAGCGCAGGGTCCAGGGAATGGCCTGGGATGACAAGGTCTCAGGACGTAGCTTGTAGGCCTCATGGATAGAAGAAGACCTCAAAAGGCAGGTGGTGGAGGCTGGGTGGTATCCTCAAACAGGAAATAAGTATGCATGGCCTGGCTTCTAGGACAGAACTAGGCAGGAGTGCTGGGTGCTGGGGCCTCTCCCCTCAACCCATGCTCCCTGCCCAGAGATGGTCCTGTGAACAGGGTCTGGAAACCAGAGCTCCCATGTCCGGCTTTGAGCCACAAACATTTCCTGCAGAAACCAAGAAAGTCAGTCTCTTGGCCCCACTGTGCTCTGCATATCAGCATGACAGTGTGAACTCGGCTTGTAAAATAAACACTGCAGCAGGTCCAGGTCCAAGAAGAGCTAAGAACACCATGGGGAAGAGGTGGGTGTGGGTTCTGAAGAGAGCCAGGGGACTCTAGGGAAGCCTAGGTAGGTCAGGCAACAGAAGAGATGGGCAGGAGCCAGACTCCTGGGTTCCTATTACAGGGATGACAAGGTGGCTTATACCATCTTGAATTGCCATTAGCCCTGACCACTGCAGCTAGTGGACAAGGACACTGCCCCTGCCAGCCTTGGCTCTTAGAGTTGATTCTAGCTTCATTTCCAAAGGACTATCACACTTCTGAAATGTTCTTCTCTTCCCACATCTGTGACTGCCGTAAGGACCAGCTTTTTGTGTAACTAACCGTGTGACAGGGGACTGCTTGATTTCTAGAATAAAACATAATCTATGACAAAAGTAGAAAGTGTATAGTGGCTACATGAAGGTTGCCTTTGGGCATGTTCTCCCTGGTATGGGTCCCTTAGGAAATTCCTGGTCAGGAACCAGCTGGCCTCCCCTAAGAAGCCCTTATAAGTAGACATCCCAAATTTCTTTGGTCCTTAGCTTGATCCTCTCCTCCAGCGGGATTCAGCTGTTCGTGAGTGGGGTTCACCCCTGTGATGTGGGTGGTCTACGGTGGGACATGCTTTGCAGCTGAGGGACTAAGCTGAACTAGGCAAGTTGCTGGGCACTAGAGACTTGACTTTGGCCAGTCTGTAGCTGGCCTGGAGGGATGGGAGGGAGGGGCTGTCAGCAGGGAAGCCCAGGGGCTCTGGCTGGGCTCTGCCAGGCTGGCTGGCACTGGCTCTGCTCTGGGACTGCTGGGCTCCCAGGGATTTCCTGTCCCTTACTTCCCAAGGTCAGCAGGATTGCGCTTCGGTTGTTTCTGGTCCCGATGGTTACGTTGATAACTGCGATAACGTGGGGCCCGGCCATGCCATCGTGCCCTCTGGGCCCAACAAAGCTTTTTCCCAGGGTCTGTCCCCACAGGGGGCAGTGGTCCTGGACAAGGGAGGGACTGGGCAGGCTGCCATGGGCTGTTTGGGTCAGTGCATCTTGACAGCCTCTTGATGTACAGTGAGGGTCCAGGCTAGAGCCCTGGGAGGAGCCTTGGTTCAGTGTGACCATGGCCTTGGCAGAAGACCCACTCCTCCATCTTAACCATCTTGAGGTAGCGAGTGAAAGTGCAAAGCAGTGCCCATTAGGTGTTTGCTGCAGGATCCCAGCATTCTTGACAACCTGGCTCAGAGCCCAGACAGGGTCAAGGTCACCAGGACCTCTGAGCATTGGCCTAGCTTTGCTCCCAGAGACCATGGGCTATGGAAAACCAGTTCTTCATTGTTCTGATCTGATGAAGTACTAGCACATACTTATGCCTCTGCCCCTGCTCCTGCTCTCGGGCCAGTACAGGTTCCACCTTGGTCATATAAACCTGTGGCCTGGTTCTTAAACCCTAGACTGCTGCTAGGCAGCCATATATTGAGTGGGGAAAGGAGACACCGATTTTAGGAGCTATTCTCTATCATCTCTGTCACTTACAAGAGACACCAGGTTTCTGGTCTGGGCTTGAGGGGTAGCCTGTCCTGTAGGTAATGGGCAGAAGGAGAAAACTGAAACAGTTTGCATGGAGTAGGAATTTGTGGTAGAGAAATTATCCAGGACTGGAGTCAGTAGGCTGCCTTTCAATTCCTGGGTTAAGAAGGCTCACATACCTAGGATATGGTCGGTACTACCTAGGAGTTAGGGAACTACCTTGATTCCTGCCAGCAGCAGGAGTAGTCAGCAAAAGTGGCCTTGACCAGGAAAGAGTTGTGGCTATCTGAGGAGGTGTAGGGGACTCAAACCAGGGTGTCTGTCACTAGTCCAATGGGCCCATGTGCAAAGAGGAGGGACAGGCAAGAGTATTTCTTGATCCTATAGACAAATAACAAGGCTCCTAAGCCATTGGTGAGCCTAGGCCTTGTGAGTTGAACACTCTTAAGTATCTTTTCCATCCAGGCAGATATGCACAATCTCTGTTCTCAATGAGTGGCCTGCTGATTGTGGGTCATAGTACCTCCCTGCTCAGGCCTGGGATGCTACAATTTAGACCAGGCCCTGTAGTGAGACTCAGTGTTGGATATATACACCCCAGGGTTTCAGAGAGTCTGGAGCCCAGACCATGCCCCTTCCATTTATTTGCCAGAGGGCTCCATGGCAGCCTCAGGCTGGGGACATTTATGCCAGCAAGGAGTAGGGAGGCTTCAAAGCCTTATCCTATGTAGGCCAGACTACCTTGCCTACCTGCTCAGTTGCAGCCCATATTGAGAGTCAGAGCCAGATGTTGCTAGAGCAACCCAGCAGCAACCACACTCACCACTCAACTGAAATTCCACTATTTTTAGCTTCCTAGTTATGTTCAGATAAAATTCATGTATACAGACTCGGGTTGTCTGGCAAGATAACAGCACACCTCAAACTGCAGAGACTTCAAAGAGTAGCAGTGGGTTATACCATGTACCCAAGAGAGGTCCTCGTGTGAGTCAGAGCCTCCAGTGGCTCATGAAAAGTACGGTGGTGGGCACAGAAGCTGGGGGGCAATGGAGTAGCCTAGTTGCCTAGCTAATGTCAGCTCTGACATATTGGAACATAAGATTGTGGGAAGCCAGAACACGAGGAGCAATAGCACTCTACCGGGTATGTACTGTACCGTACGTGGGAGCCTACAGTAGTGGATACTAAAAATAGCCTAGCCAGGCAGAGCCAGTGTAGCCTAGCACACTAACTTGAGCTTGATCTTCCCCACCAGTCAGGTCCAGGATAAGTAGAGGCTGACACCATCCAGGAATCCACCCCAGCCAGGTTCTAGTCTTCTGAAGGTTTGGCCTGCCCAAAGCAAGGACCTTAGACAGCTGGCTTATAGGGAGGCTGATGTCAATCTGGTTGCAGCCACCTCCTAGCTAAGACACAGCCAGGAGGCTTTTAGAACTCTAAGGGTAAGGAGTGGAGGGGGAAAGCCAGGTCATGTTAAGGCTTCAGTGCTTTGCAATCTCACTTCTTCCTTCCCAGGGCAGGGGCAGGGCCACAGACCTTGGGACACCAGGCAGAAGCAGCCAATAGGTTTCTGACTTTGCAGGCACGCAGTTGTGAAGTGTATTGCCCAGCCACCGTGCATAGTGCTTCTCAAGAATGTCATTGAGGAGATCAGAGGACTGTGGGGCCTGTGGGGTCTGTGGGGTACTGCACTGGCCGAGGACAGCGATTAGAGCTGACAGAGTTGATGCAGGAACCTACCTTGTCTTCTACCCTGTTCAGACGGGCACCGATGGTGTTGCTGCCACGGTCTTTGCTCTTTTCTATTGGGTAAAGCACAAAGTCAGCGGTATTGGCTGTGGGTGTGGGCTCAGGAGCCTAGGGAGCAGGAGATGGGGGAGGGGCGAATGATTGAAATTACAAGATGTCCTTTAAAATTCTCCTGTGGCTGGAACACCTGGGGTTGAAGGAAGGGGAGACAGTATAATGGCAGAGCATATCTAGGCTCCAGACTTGCTCTTCCTGGCTTTGGAACCCCTGAGTATCTTCTGGGTGGGACAACGCACTCTTTACTCAGGGGCTGACTCAATTGATTTGTAATACTTACTGGGCTTGCTCACATTACCAGGCCGGGGTGTCTGTTGCTTCTGTGGTCCCCAACATTAGATTATGCCCTGTTTGAATCTCAGCTAGCATTGTCACCAGGAATGCGCCTTGCTTTGTCCTTCCCTGGTGTGGCTTAGCCCCTTGTCCGGAGGATCTGAAGATTCCCACCAAGCTAAGAACTAGCCCATACCATGCCATTGTACATTCCTGAACACCTCAGCCAGGAAGGAGCCCCTACCTCATCATGGCGCCTGAAACTTTGCTTATCTGACCCATGCTTCATCCCAGGTCTTTCTACCAGAGGAAAATGGGCCCTTGGTTCTCACTAACATACCCAGAGTTTGACCATGAGGCTTTATAAATCTATCATTCAGAGGGATACAGTGGGCTCTGTCATCACCAGAACATCCCTTTATGTAGCCTGCCTACAGCCACTTTGCCTAGCCTGGGGTCTGTACCTTCTAGCTTTTACACAGGAGGCCCTAGCAGCCTGTTGTAAGAAAGATGAGAGACAGACAGGGGCAAGAAAGAGAATCCCTTGTGGGCTTCACTGTCTAGGTACCAGTGTGGATACCCACCTGAGATAGGG
This sequence comes from Arvicanthis niloticus, assembly GCF_011762505.2. Classification (NCBI taxonomy): domain Eukaryota; kingdom Metazoa; phylum Chordata; class Mammalia; order Rodentia; family Muridae; genus Arvicanthis; species Arvicanthis niloticus. Next base: position 109,840,254 of record NC_047658.1, on the reverse strand, counting down.
ATGAACAAAGATGGCTTCCCAATGGACTGATCCAGCCTGGAGAGAAGAGAGGGACGTGAGCTCACACAATGACTGAGGCACCACAGAGACAGGTCATAGTGTCCAGGAGGACAGACAGTATGACACCCACTCCAGGGTTATCTGCCACTGCTCCTCCAAGACCAACAGTGAGGCACCCAAGACCCTATGGGCTCATGCTCGTGAGAGGGTCAGGCAGGAAGTTAAAAAATGAGGAACAGAATCTGGGCTACGTAGGCTTCCTCTCTAGATGAGGTGAGTAGAGTCAAAGCAGGGAGGTCTTGAACCTTTGACCTTGTCTATGGAAGGGACAGTCACATTCTCCCAGCTGCACTCCAGGATATACGGAGTTAGGTCTGCAAGCTAGCTCATGAAGCCCTCCTAGATTCAAACCTGTGCTGGGCCCCAGGGACTTTGATGGAAATAGGATTCAAGACCATGTTGGCTCTAAATGGTCAGAATCCTTAGCTCCACTCCAGTAGCAGGAAGATCCATGGATTGAGGGGTGACCTAGAGGTAGATGTCACTAAGAACTCTTTCCTTCCCTGTGGAGTTGGGGCAGGGTCTCCTGGCATCATCTCTTCAAACCCGTTTCTGTACTCACCTTCTCTGTAGCTCTTTAATGCGGACCATAAGGTTGAGGTGGCCCTGGGAATACTGCTCGATGACATCCCGCACATCATAGGGCTTCCGTGCTTGCTGCAGGTCAAAAAGACATGTGTCACTTTCTCCTGAATCCTTTATGCTCAATTCTAAACACAAATAGTGATGGGGTGGGGCGCAGTGATAGGGAGGAACAGCTTAGAACATACATAGTAGCAGGCTTCACCCCCAAAGGCTTCCGGTTTAGCTTGTCTGGGCCTTTCTCTTCTGTCAGTTCACTGGTAAGACTAGCCAGCTCCTACTGGCCCTCTCTGCTTCAAGCCTCCTCAGGAGGAGTTGGCCTAGTGGGCTAGAGACATGGTGCTGCATACCCACAGTTCATCTGTGCCCTAGACTGACATTTGACACACTTACTGCTTCTCTGGGAGGGGAGATAGAACAACATGTGTTCTAGATGTCTCACAATGCCACACAGACTTTCCATTAGACAGCCTAGCTCCCATGAAGGAAGGCCCTGCCATGCTTAGGGCCATTCTAGGTACCAGGGTCATCACACCTTCTGTGGCCTACACACCCAGGGACTATTGTGTCCAAGCTTGGGATGACACTTAGGCAGATCCTTGGTCCTGGGCATATGTTGCTTATGAAATTCTACTAAGAACTTCATACTTGATAGTCTCCAGGTCTTACTATCTTCTATAAGATAGAGATATAAGCCCTGATCCTCCCTTCTCCAAGATGAGTTTCTGAGCCTTGCTTCTGTCTTCTGTAAAACAGGATACCGAGTCTTGTTCCTTTTCCCTGGAAGATTTCATGCTGAAATCTACACTGCTACTTCTAAAAGAGACTGAGAATAAAATAAGATCTAAGATGAGAAATGTCAAGGAATCCTGTTGTAGCACTTTGTCAGTCAGAGGTGGTTATGACTGAGTCCAGGGCCCGACTCCCTCTTTAGTGTACACTGAAAGGGACCCTAAGTAATACGGAAGAGATTTGTGGGAGAAAATGCTTTATAAGGTGTGTGGCCCCTCTAGGTATGCCTGCTGACACATGAGGCAAATGAACAAGGGATGCAGAAACTATAGTTTGAGGCAGTGCAGGCCTGGATCGGGAGCAAGACAGATCTTCTGTTGGCCTGTGGATGCCCTGTGAGTCTGAGAGCCCAAGTGAACATGGGTACCTCTGCCAACCTCTGCAAACATACATGTTTTAGACTATGTAGTGGGGAGGTGTGAGTATGTCAGCCTGCAGGAGGGCGGGTGTGTGTGTGTGCTGTAAGCAGGGAATGGTTAAGAAGGATCAGAGAGCTGGCCATGGTGGTGCACACTTTGAATCCCTGCACTCAGGAGGCAGAGGCAAATGGATCTCTGAATTCAAGGCCAGCCTGGTCTACAGAGTAAGTTCCAGGGCTACACAGAGAAACTTGGTCTCAAAATTCCAAAACCACAAAACAAAACAAAACAACCCAGAAGGATCAGAGATATCCTATCAACCAACCACCCATGGTGAGCAGCACTCCAGGCCTGCTGAGACTTGTCTTGGAGCCACTAAGCTCCCCTTTAGGATCTGGTTGGGGACTGAGGAGCCTCTGTCAAATATTTGCATAGGGCTAGTGTAAGAGGCCATCTTAGCTTTCTCCCTAGGCCAACGTCCCCTGGTGGCAGCAGGAGCCAGAGATGAGCCAGAAAATGCTGCCTGTCCAGATTGACTGGCTGTGGACGTGGGTGCTCGGGGCAAACTTTCAGGGCTAAGAGGCCCTGGCACCTCAAGCCAGACACAAGGGCAGCTGGCCAAGGACTATATCGGTCATCAAGGCATATAGTGGGTATTCTCAGTCAGGCCAGTAGGGTGGGTGGAGAGTAGGTGGGTGGATGGCTGAGACAAGAAGGCTGGGTCACCAGGGTGGCCTGGAAGTCTTTTGGAGCCCTCCCCACAGGGGTTCCCTCTTCAACTATCTCACTCTTTCCTGGAGGCCTGCCACTACCTGTCTATGTGTCCCCAGCAGTAAAGCCATCTCATTGTGGAACCCTTACTTTTCTCTACGTAGAAGCCTCTGCACCCCACAAGGCCCCTTTGCCACCTGGGCTAAGTGTATGGGTGAAAAGCAGAGAGCTGGATAGTAGGAGCTGTTTGGCCGGTTCCAGAAGTTTTCTGAGCCACTCTTAGGACGTTGGTTAATGTCCTGAGGCCTGAAAGAAAGTGCAGGGCTCTGGGTCTCTTCTTCCTCAGCCTCTAACCATGTCATCAGGCAGGTCCTTTGGTAGTGACGTAGAAACTGGGTCTGCATAGGCCACTAAGATGACCTCTGACTCAAAGGGACCATAAGGATCCCTGTGTTTCACTGGGCACCGAGAGTCTAGAAGTGAACCCCAGGGAGCCATGAGCCTACCTACCACAACCCCATTCAACGTAGCAGTTCCTATACTGTTTCCTGTGGAATCTCCTTCATCACCTGCAGAGCCTACTTCTTTCAGCCTGGGGACCACCATCAGCTAGCAATTTCTCATGACCCTTTAAACACTAGCAACTTAAGCTACACTACTTCCTTGTAAGAGTGTCATACCCTAGCCCTACTTTTCCCTGAGAGATTGTCTTGTCAAGAGATGTGACGCCCCATGGGGCTCCTGTGGCTCCTTGACAAGCTGGGACGAGCTGGTTCTACAGGAACACATCTCCCCATCTCTCTCCACGTTTCAGTAGTGGGGGTGGGGCCTTTGGACCCTTCTCATCCATTTCCAGGTGCTTCCTGGCTCTGGCCCCTGCTGACGGTGACCTTTACTCCTTTTGACAACATGAAGTCCCTAGGTTTGTGGGAGCTTGGGTGTAACTTGGTCTACTTGTGTTGTGACAGTACCAGGGGGTGCAGGCTAACAAGTGTACAGCAGAATGTCACCATGGTACTGCTGGATGGGCACAGGGTCCCTCCAAGGTGGCAGTAAGTAGCTAGGGTGAGGAGCTACAGGATACTCTCATTAGTGTCAGGAGCTTGGCAGGAAGCGGCCTGTGGCTGTTCTTAGGGCCACAAAAGTTGAGGAGCTGAGGACTACAGTGAATGGGACTCATGTCACCCAAGGCTCCTCTCAGCACAATGATGACAACTTGGGATGGGGACTATACCTTAGCCCTTACCTCCTGCAGTGTCTAGAGGTTTTGGCTGCCCCAGGGCTGGGGTAGGGGTTATGCTGAGGGGATAGTGGGAGCTTGTGTCAATCTCATGGCCTAGTGTGGTAGGTGTGGTCTGTAACACAGCACAGGGCTACTGCTGAGATTGTCCTTGGGCAGACTATACTAAGGTGGGTTGCCCCAGCCTTCTCTGCCCAGTGACAAGGGCTTTCCAGTAAGAGGATACCCTCTAGCACTTGCTGCTTCTACTGACATGTTCTCAAAGTGAGGAATACGGCTCTCCTCCCCATGACTTCTGCTTACAACTGTCCCTGAGCAGAGGAGGAGCATAACCTGCTACCTTTAGAATCTCAGGAGAACAACTCTGGAGGTGTGTTGATACTATATGGGTCCCAGAGCTGCAGAATTGCCAGCTCAGGAGCCTCTGTTCACTAAGCAAGCCCCAGGATGGATAGGGTAGGATACAGAGAGCTCCAAGCTAGTTGAGAACAGATGTCACTTCCTGTCCAGGTGACATTGCTAGGCTGTCACTATCATAGTCTTGCATGGAAGAAGTACTCTTATAAAGTTACTTCTGATAATCAATGTAGAGTGATAAAGGGTTCCTGGGCCAGGTCTGGGTAAAGTGCCCTTGAAGGAGCCTGCCATCTTAGGGAATGGTGATGCTCTAAGGGGAACAGTCACAGCATGTCGGGTGTCTAAGGGTGAGGGCATACTACTACTGTAGTCTTCTCGGGATCAATTGCACTGGGCATGGTCTTACCTGAAATTTCTTCTTGGCTACAAAGTATTGCATGCGCCTGATGACCTTGATGGTGGCCCGATGGTGATCCCGCAGCCTTTGGAGAAGGGGGGTGGGGCAGAGTGTGAGCAGCTTTCATGTTGGTAACCCCACAACACATGTTCAAGGTACCCCTGCCAAACATGGTAGCCTCTCTAGAAACAAGAACATTCTATCCAGGGCTTGTTCTGTCTCCAGAGAAGCTGGAAACAGGGAGTTTCTACAGGGGGAAAGGGGGTTACCACCCACAGATGGGGAGAATGACTCCTTTCCTGCTTTTATCTCAGAAGTTGGGTGGCTGTCTGTACCCCTAGTTTGCAAGGGTTGCAACTCCAACAGCAGAGTCAGGGTGTGCTTGGAGGAAGGAGTTCCACAGCCATGTTAACGAGGATCCTGTCTCCTGAGACTGCTTGGATACTGCGTTGGTTTGCCTCTAAATCTCCTTCTAGAAATAAAGTCTTTTTTTTTTTTTTTTTTTTAAATAAACATCACTGGAGAAAGCAGGCCGGTGATCAAGACATCTGTGTGCACAGACACAGACTGGAAGGCATCAGGGCAATGGAGAGACTGGGAGAATCTTCCTGTCTGTGAAGCTCAAATTTGACCAGCCAGACTAAACCACGTTGGCAACAGAGAGCTGCTGGGAGCCTTTGGAAAAGCTAGACTGGAAGGCCTCCCCCCAACCCCAGCCCAGAAAACAAGAGGCAAGAGGAAGCCAGCCTACCCTCCAGGCTCTGCTTCCTTCTCAGAGAAGTGTGGGAAATGTCTACACCAGATGGGATGGTGGGGCTTCCTGGGCTGTGAGGAAAACAGTGGAGCCTAGGCTCCAGAGCCACCAGGAGACAAGTGACAAGATTCCGGAGAACAAAGGCTATCAGGGTATCTTTTTTTTCACACAATTCCCCCTTGGAAATAGCTGTGGTTCTCACAGAGCAATAGTGGCTGCTGGGAGGGAATAAAAATAAAACAGAAGCCAGCAGGCTCTTGCCACCGAGGACAGGAATCAGACCCTTCTAGGATGGGGGGCCCCAGGAAACATCCAGAGGATTTGGTTGAGAAAGGCTGGCACAACCTCACATTGTCTCAAGTGTAAACTAGCCCAGATTTCTTTTTCATATTAGAGGAAAAACTGTAGAAAGACATTTTGGAATTTCTGGGTTTTGTTTTTGTCCATACATAAAAGTTGAAAAATAAAGGAAAAAACTAGATCCTAGCTAGAGATCTGCAGGTGTGGTGCATTTTGCAATCTTAACTGCTAGAGGCCCTCCTCTAGGGAGACAGAGTTGTTTTCATGCTGCTTGAATTTGAGCTGACCTTGTGACCTAATGTGGCTGTAGAACTCTGGGGAGCTCTCCATGTATGGAACCCACAGGTGTCAAGAGTGTGGCTGGAGTGGTTGAAGGGGGACAAGTAAAGGCAAGGCGCCCAGCCTTCAGTCAGCACTGATTGTAGGTATGATGGCTGTAGGTGGTCAAGACTGAGCCATCTTGGACCACCAGGCCCTAAGCAAGCTACCGATGACTGCATCTGTCTGAGTCAGCCCAAGCACAACCACAGAACCACCTTCCAGTGGAGCTGAGTCCAAGCTCCTGACCCATGGAGCTGTTAGCAAGACAAATGACTATTAGACCACAACATTTGGTTATGGTTTGCTGTTTAGTAATGGGTAGCTGATAAAGAAGTTAGAAACTTGACCTATACTCCCAGATATTTAGAAGGCTGAGGCAGGAGTACAAGTTCAGGCCCTGTCTGTGGAACACAGTGATTTCAAGACCAGCCTGAGCAAGTTAATGGCATCATACCTGAAGAGACAGTTCAGCAGTTAAGAGTACTTGCTGATTGTACTCCCAAAGGTACTGGGTTCAGTTCCTGGTACCCATATGGTACCCTATAACCTTGGACTCCAGTTTCAGGGGTCCAACACCCTTTTCTGAACTCCAAGGACATCAGGTTCACACATGCTACACACATAAACATGTAAGCAAAACACCCATGTATATATACAATAGAATAAATACAACTTTAATCCCAGTACTCAGGAATCAGAGGCAAGTTCACTCTGTGAGTTTATAGGCCTGTCTGAATTACAAGAGTGAGTTCCAGGCCACAGAGTGAGACCCTGTCTCAAAAAATGGAATTGGGGCTGGGAACACAGCTCAGCGGTAGAGTGCTTGCTTAGCATGAATTAGGCTCTGGCTTCAAGCCGCAGCACTGAGGAAAAGAGAGAAAGGAAGGTGGGTGGGTGGGTAGGGGGTTCAGGGAGAGAAGAAACGAAAGAAAAAGAAAAAGAAAGTTATTAATTAGAACTCAGAGGTGGGACATTGTGATATCAACCTTGTATAACATTTGACATTGATTTTAGGACTGGGGTTGGGGTGGCAGATGACAGAAGATTGGGATATGTGGTGGTGTTTGCAGCCGTGAGACCTCCAAGTCTGTCTGGAGGGAGAAAGAACTTTGTTTCAGGGAGGAGTATGAAGCAATGGCTTTTAACGATTGCTGAAAATCCCTGAAAATCTCTCCTTGTTCCTGCCTTGTTCTGCCATGGTGGAAGCCGATCATGTGTTCTGAGCTTCAGCCTCAAGAGACCTGCAGACTTCACTTTTTTACCCTCTCAGAAAAAAAAAAAAAAAACCACCCCAAAAACGTCTGCCTCCTGGACAAGCCCAAGCTAGCCTGCTAGAAAAGCTGAGTGAAGGAAGAGAGGTGAAGGGCTCAGATGACAGCTGACAGCTTCAGGCATGTGAGGCTGACACTGCTCAGCCCCCAGCATGCGCCCAGCAGAGCAGCCCGAGTCTGACCTACAGAATCACTGGTAGATAGATGGCTGTGGTTTGCATCAGACTTTCTAGATGAGAACTTTAAGATATCTGTGATGAATAGAGTCAAGAAGATAGATGAAAAGATGAGAGATTTCACCAGACGATAAAAGTCACCTCCAAATACTGAAAAAGAAATTCTATAAAAGTCAGGCATGGTGGCACATGCCTATAATTCCACCACTTGGGAGGTGGAGTCAGAAGGATCAGGGGTTCCAGGTCACCTGCTTGGCCACACGAAGGTTCGAAGCCAGCCTGGGTTACTGGAGATGCTGTCTCAGCCTCATTCAAAGTCTCCCTCTCAAAAATAAAGAAGTAAGTAAGTAAATAAATAAATAAATAAAAGAAGAAAAAGAGACAGAAAGGAAGGGCAACACAGTGGTGGAAATTAAGAACACAATAGGTGGTTTGATCAAAGAGGCTGTGTAGTAAAACAAGAAAAAAGAAAAATGATAATAAAAATGATAAGAAGAATAAGGTGGCAGAGAATGTGAGTTTAAGTGAATTGATATTCCATTAAGTAGATCATGATTGTCAGTCAGGATTAAAAACGATGATATGAATTCACTAAAAGCATAAACAAAGAAAAGAGAAAGGGGCAGAGAAAAAGGTAGCCTAGCCTGGTTCTCTAAACACAGGGAGCTGCAGACTAGTACCAGGCACAGCAGACTAGACAAAGAAAATCTCAGAGTTACAAAGTATCAGCTCTGGGCTAGCTATTAAAGTGCTTGTCTTACAAGCGGAAGGACCCGAGGTCCTTTCCTAAATCCCACATTAAAAAACAAAACAAAACAATCTAGGCATAGTAGCATGTGTTTGCAATCCTATGGCTGGAGACTGGAGACAAGATTCCTGGGGCAGCCAGTGAGAGACCTTGTCTCAAAATGGAAAAAAAAAAAAAGTGGTCTGCACCTGAAGAAAGGCACTCAAGGTTGCTCAGGGATTCCACCCACACCTATCTGAAAAAAAAAAAAAAATGTCAGTTCATCAGGAAAAGGTCAATCCCAAATCTAATGAGCCTACAAATATAACCTTAAAAGTATAAGGCACACGGGGAAAACAAAGTGGTAAGAGCAAATCCACAACCATGATGAGAGATTGATTGATTTGAACATACCTCCTTGGCAATGGATACCGACGCACTGGCAGAGCCCAATATGAACAATCTGAGTGTCAGTCTACCCTGACAGGGACAAAAGCCACACCACTGCAGGCCAGCACACACAAGTATTTACAAAGATACCAAGTGCTAGGTTTTAAAAGCAACTTTCAACAAATTTCAAATAAATTAAATGGTGTTTAGCATAGTCCTTGACCACAATAAAATTAAACTACAAATCAAAAATATTACTAGGAAATCCCCAAGTGTTTTGAAAATTAAATGATCTAAGTAACCCAAGGTCAAAGAAAAAAAGGTTACATGAATTAGAAAATAGTTTTAATTGAATAATTAAAAAATGCATCAAACATTACAGCTAAATTCAATGTGGAGTGTACACCTATAATCTCAGCATCTCAGGAGGCCAAGTCTTAAAAATCACAAGTTTGAGGCCAACCCACATTAATTTAGCAAAATGGCAATTTTAAAAATGGCAAGATGGCTCAGTGGGTAAGGGTGCTTGTGTCCTAGCCTGAAGACCTGAGTTTGACCCCAAGGACTCGCCTGGTAGAAGGAGAAAACCAACTCTCAAAAGTTCCCTGATCTCCACGTATGAGCCATGGCACATGTATTCCCCCCCCCCACACACACACATATACACATATAAACAAACATAATATAAATTTAAAAATCGTATCTTCAAAATTATAGTTAAATAAATGTTGGAGGTATATTGAGATATGGACATTGAGGGGAAGATAATGCTTGGCCTAAAATGTGATAGAGAGAGGCTGAGACCCAGCTCGAGTTAAAGATACAAACACACACACACACACACACACACACACACACACACACACACACACACACACCCAAATCTAAACCCAAAGGAAATAGAAGGAAAGAGACAATAAAGATAAGGGTGTAAGTTGATGAAATAAAAAAATGAATGTTGCGTTAAAGAAAATCGACAAAGCTTACATTTGGCTTTCCAAAGAGACCAATAAAACTGATAAAACTTTAGCAAGATAGATGGGATGGGGTGAGGGGAAGCACAAATCCCCAAAGTTGGGAGTTTAAAAAGAAATGACCACCCCCACTATGGAGTTAGAGATATTTACAAAAGTCTAGTCAGAGAATAATGTGAACAAAAGTAATTCTGATAATACAGATTAAATAGATTAACTCATCAAAACATGTTTTAAGAAAAGAAGAAATAAATACGAACTGCCCAATGTGAATGGGATTAAACTTGGAATTTTAGCGATCTTTCTACAGAGAAGTTGGTCTAGATGATTTCACCAGTGGGTACTCCCCAGCATGTGAGGAAGAAGCTCCCAGCCATATACAAAGCTTTTAACAGGGCTTTTCTGAGGTGGTCTGATCTTGATGCTCAAATCTGACGAGGATATTCCTGAAAGAAAACTCTAGGGCAATGTCTGTCCTGGATGCGGAGGCAGCTTCTAAAACCCAGCAGCCAGCGAGATCCAGGGCTCATGTCAAGATGCAGGATCAGCACGGCTTAATCCAGTTATGCAAGGCTGCCTAAACATTTGAAAATCAATCAACAGAACTCACCACATCAACAGAACAAGGGAAAACATATAATCAACTCAAAAGATGCAGAAAAGCACTTGATAAAGTTCAAGGCCCTAGTCCTAATTAAAAACACAACTCCTAGCAAAGTAGGAAACACAATTAAAAAAAAAGAACAAAAATGAAAATTGAAACAAACAAACAAACAAAAACTATCCTAAACACTGAGCACACGTTGCGTCATGGAGCAATCACTTTGTTCCCGACATGGTGTGTCCCATATTTTCTAACAGAGTCCATAAAATCCCAGCCTGCGCATTAAGATGAGAAAAGAGAGAAGGTGGAAGGGTCGGGCTGGCAAAAGGGCTCAACAGCTAAAGCCTGGTGCCCTGAGCTCAGTCCCCAGAGCCCATGTGTTGGAAGAAGAGACTGACTCTCACAAGATGTCTTCTGACCTCCTCATTCATGCTGCGGCAGGGATCTCCCGCCCAGCCCCACACAAATATAATTAAAAGTTAGAGTAAAGCACTTGGGAGGCACAGCAGGTAGATTTCTGTGAGTTCAAGGCCAGCCTACTCTAAATAGTGAGTTCAAGGACAGCCAGGGCTACATGGAGAGACCATCTCTGAAAAATAAAACAAAACAAAAATAAAAACAAAACTAAACAATAAAACCCACCCACCCACCCACCCACCCAACCAACCAACCAAATAAACAAAGAAATGCATTTAGCAGAACCCTGGCCTTGCTGGGCATGGACATAGTAGCTCCTGTATGTAATCCCAGAAATCTGGAGGCCAAGACATGAGGATTGGAAGAGGGGGCAAGCCTGGTTTTACTGAAGGTTGAAAGTTAATAATCCATTATCTTTCTATCTGTTAGCAATAAGCAATTAGACCATAAAATGAAGACACTAACTGTAATAGTGCCAAAGCTAATAGAGCTGTTAGATTGTTCCCAGGTGAGACTTATAGGCAGCCAAGCACTGAAGAGTGAGAAGCCAGACACTGACTTGAATCCAAGGAGGTTATAACGAGTTCTTATCTGTGGGGCTGGAGAGATGGCTCCTTGATAAAGGGCACCAGCTTGCTCTTCCAGAGGATCTGGGTTTGATTCTCCTCCCCTGCCCCCCAGACAAGATTTCTCTGTGTAGCACTGGAACTTTCTCTGTAGACCAGGGTGGTTTGGAACTTACAGAGATCCATCTACCTCTCTCTGCCTTCTGAGTGCTGGGGATATAAGCATGCTCCACCACTGCCTGGCCTGGGGTTAATTCTTAGCATCCACATGACAGTTCACAACCATCTGTAAATCCAGTCCCAGGGGCTCTGAAGCATTCCTCTGGTCTCAACGGTACTGCAGGTACATGGTGCAGAGACATACATGCACACACACACATTCATACATAATAAAAAAAAACATTTAAAAAACCGTTGTGGTGGTTTGAATATATTTGGGACAGGGAGTAGCACTATTAGGTGTGGGCTTATTGGAGTAGGTGTGTCACTGTGTGTGTGGTGGGGAGGCTTTAAGACCTTCTTCTTAGATTCCTGGAAGTCAGTCTTTTCCTAGCTGCCTTAGGAACAAGAGGTAGAACTCTCAGCTCTTCCAGTGTACTCTTGTAAAAGGCTGTAGGTCCCTCTTGGGAAGGACTGGAGAAAGGCTAACAGCAGAACTTTTAGGTGTCTTATCAAGGTTCTTCTTCAGGAGAACTTCATTCAAGTGGTTCTGAATCTGCAAACTGGCTCAAGTCTGAAAATTGATTCACTGGCCAAGATTGCCTTTTGCCAAGATCCAATGGAGTCTTTCTTCCATTTGAGATTTTTTTCCCCCTGCATATACAGACCAAAGAGAAATGGAGTAGGCTTCCTATTTCATGCCTGGAAACACCATGATTGATTAGCCAGTACCAAAGGACCATACAAATCATGCCATGATAGCATTTACATCTCCTGTGCTGACTATTATGGGTTAGCTCATTATGAACCTTGTTTTATCTACACTTTCCATTATAATAACTAAGATCAACTTGCCTCTGGCGATTCAGTGCTGCCACCTGGCCTTTGCTACCTCAGGGCCCAATTAAACCCATTGCATTAAATTCATTTAAAAAAGCAACAGCATCTCTGACCCTAAGGTCTGGCACAAGGAAAAAGACAAGAACAAAACTCTTCAGATGTGCTGGTGCCCTTCTCACCAGTTTGCGTATTACAGGATTTCTAAAGGGCTTATGTCCTGGACCTTCCCATTGTGAAGGATTAGGTTTTACAAAGCAGTTTCTCTGGGCCTTAAAATCCCTTCATCAACACTAAGCCAAGGAATATCAGGCATCCCCAACTCCTTTTCAGTAGGCCATCTTTTGATAAACGCTTCAACCAACCAGTCAAACAAATTTTTGACACATACACAGCATAAAGAAAAATTCTGGTAAAGCATCATGGTTGGCAAGGTAATCGGGTGGAACAAGACCTTAGGTGTTATAAACACATATGTGGCCACTGGCTTTATCACTGAAGCTGTTTCAACAGGGAACCAGTGTTCTCTGTTAATGTGCTTGGACACCACAAGAAGAGACAGACACTGTGATTCCTCCCTCACCGCAGCTGCAAAGCTAGCTTAGTCAGGCCTTGAACAGGAAGCTGGAGAGATCAGGCTGTGAAAGGCCAGAGTGTCTGCATAGCCTTGGGCTAGGTAAAGGTTTCCTTATGGACTCCTGGGAGCATGAGCCATCAGACAACAATTCCAGTAAAGCTGGATTGACAAACTGGAGGCTGCCTGAAACCCTTCATTCCAGGCCTGGCCTGAGGAGATATGACTCTGGCCTTTTTCCACCACCCTCCAGAGGCCTGAAAGTGGGTGAAAAGTGGGATTCCATGGATATCTCACTGGGCAAGGCCCCTTCTCAGCAGTCATTGTGGTCTTGAGAACCTCCAGTCTTGGCTGTGGTAACCACCAACCTGAATCCTGTCATCTTCATCCCTTGGTTTTTGTTTTCATATATATAAAATTACATATCTTTTTTTTGTTTTTTTTTTTGTTGTTTTTTTGTTTGTTTGTTTGTTTTTGTTTTTCGAGACAGGGTTTCTCTGTGTAGTCCTGGCTGTCCTGGAACTCACTCTGTAGACCAGGCTGGCCTCGAACTCAGAAATCCGCCTGCCTCTGCCTCCCAAGTGCTGGGATTAAAGGCATGCGCCACCACTGCCCGGCTATATCTTTTAAGTTAGGTGATTCAATTAAAAAAAAAAAGTATGGTTGCACATACCTATAATCCTAGGAGTCTGGAAGCTGAGGCAGAAGAACTGCTATGAGCATGAGGTCAGAGGATGAGACCATGTCTCAAACAAACAAGTAGATAAACTTGAGCAAAGGTTACCCAGCCCTGTCTCGGCACTGTTTCATCCCACTGCTGAGAGCCCCTTATGCGGCTGTCTGCCATTAACACAGTTACATGGTTCTCCTTAGTGTGAACATCCATGTTCCCCCTGACAAAGGTGTGGTCAGTGCTAGGCCTCAGGCCTGTGGCTAGTGCTGGGACACACATTCCCTTTTCAAGGTCTGAGTACCAGAGTTTCCTGTGGGTGCAAAGCCAGACAGGCTCTTGCTCACCAGCCTTGTGATTCCCCCACCTCAGCGATGACGTCACATTTTTAAAGTGATAGCCATATACTGACCAACTAAATGTGCCTCCTCTGCTGTGTGGAAGCAGGATGTGTGTGTGTGGGGTGGGGGGCTGTTCTTAAAAAAATTCGACCCCTAATAACCACGGTTCTACATAAACATATGAACGGAGACACAAATTCACATAAGAACACAGATGTGAGGGTCAAAGCAGCGCTCTTCAGAGTAGATCAAAAAACCCGTCAGTAGGCCGACAAGCACACAAGCACGGTTTTTCCATACAATTGAGTATCATTCAGTCACATAGACTGAGAGTGGTGACATTTTGACACATATCACAAAATGAATAAACCTACACGGCATTGTGCTAGGTAAAAGGAAGCCAGCCACAATTGACCCCAGGCCGGAGAGTCCCGGCTCTACAGAATGCTCAGAATAGCACATTGTGGAAATTGGAGACCGGTGGTTCTGTAGGCAGGGAGGATGCAGGGTGACTGCTGATGGGTGAAGGTGGCTTCTGAGGGTGATGAAACGCTCTACGGTAAGCTAGTGGTGATGGCTGCACAGGGTGTGACCATGCTGACGTGTGCACTGAGGTGAGCTTTGTGGCAGGAGTGGCTGCCCTGCAGATCTCTGCAGAGAGCTCAGCTGGAGAGATAGGGAGGTTCTGGAGGGTAGAGAGAACCCCTTTCCCATGGTGTCCCAGGAACCCAGGAAGGCACTAGTGTGCCCTGAAGTTGCTCTCATTTCTTTCTGTGGGCACAGTAGCCCATCCTCCCCGCTTCTGCCCAATCCCCAGACTGTGGATCACAGGGGATGCTTCCAACAGACAAAGCACAGCTCCTGTGATCCCCCCACCCCACACTGCAATCCTTGCTGCAGCTCCCTGCTACACCCGGTGATACCCACATTCTCAGGGTAGCCCACGGTTCATTATCAAAAAAACAGGACAGTGAACTTTGACTCTTTTGGCAGGTCTAAGTGATGTCTCATCACGTAGAGTGTTCAATGGATGGTTCTTATGTCTTTGTCAAATTATTTCCATATTAGCCATCCATATGAGACACCCCTTGCTGGGCCCCCGCCCAGGCCAGCCATAGCAGACATTCTTGTTTGGCACTAACATTCTGCAGGGTCTCAGGGGCAGGTGGCTGCAACGCAAAGGTCACCTATTTTAACTGTCCCAGAGCTGAAAGAGGAGGGTGATTCTGTTTCCCCAGAGTCAAGGCTCTTGGGTCTGAGTGTCTGCATACACTAAAAACTTCATCTCCAAGGAGAATACGGTGGAGCCTTTTGGAGGACATTAGGTCATGAGAGGGGCAGCCACATGAATAGGGTTAATGATCTTATACAAGAAGCCCGAGGGAGTTTAGTTATCTCTTTCTGCCCTTCTGCCATCTGCCACAGGACACACAGAAGACACTAACTATGTGGCAGACATAGTCCTCACTAGATACTAAATCTGTCAGAGCCTAGATTTCTGGACTTCTCTGTCTTTAGTATTGTGTACAGTAAATCTTCATTCTTTGTAAATCACCCAGTCTAAGGCATTTTGTGATAGTTAGAGCTAGTACTGAGCTTGGCTCTGAGAAAGAGTGCTGATGAAAGATATAGTGGCAGTGTTGGAGGGAGGATCAGATAGGGGCCTGCGAAGCACAGGAAGAGAGATTGAGGATGGCTTGGAAGACCAAAGCTTTAGAGACAGCCTCAGTCTTCCTAGGCACGGGCAAAGGGCTGCAGTTAGGATGCTGGTGAGAACAGAGGCAGAAAAGGATACGCTGGTGAGGACTTGGTGGAAACACAGGGTAATGAAACAGCAAAGAACCTGGTGGCACTGTGTCCCAGGACCCTAGTGCTCTGTACAGGATGACACTTCTGAGAAGAGAACAAGGCGATTTAGCAGAGGCTGTCCCTCAGCGAAGTGTTGATGGTGCTGCCTGGCTTCTCTTGATTGGTTCTAGTATAAGGTGAAAGGTGAATCACAAGCCAGTTAGTGACCTTCACAAGGAGAGGAAAATGTACACATCTGGAGAATACTCAGCTACCAGGAGGAAGAAAAGAATGAAATGACTCCAGGCATGGTGGCACAATCCTCTAACCAAGGCACTCAGAAGGCTGAGACAGGATGACTGCTTAGACAGAGCTCATGTCAACCTCAGCTAGTATCAGGCCAGGCAGGGCCACACAGCAAGAAATACAGTAAGACTCTCTTTTAAACCAACCAGGCAGATAGAAAAGAATGAAAAGAGGCATGTTCATGAGAAAGCAGAAAGGTCAGAGGTCAGAAAACAGTATGTCAGTGGGGATGGGGGGGGTGTTGATGCTGCTTGTCAGGTGACACAGAGACCAAGAGGCATTTCAGGG
Source organism: Arvicanthis niloticus (assembly GCF_011762505.2). NCBI lineage: Eukaryota > Metazoa > Chordata > Mammalia > Rodentia > Muridae > Arvicanthis > Arvicanthis niloticus. Next base: position 109,824,293 of record NC_047658.1, on the reverse strand, counting down.
AGTATAGGGGTACCTTATCCCTTATCTGCTTCCTGAGTTCCAGTGCAGTGGCTCTGAGATGCTCCAATTGGGGTTTCGGTAGCCAAGTGAAGTGTTAGCACAGTGACTACCCCTCCAGTGAGTGTCAGGTCTTGGTGGTCTTCATGGGGCCATGTCTACCAGGTATAGGAGCTGAAGACAGATTTGTCTCCACTCAGATTCAGAACCAGGTCAGCCCCACTATAATAATTTGAAAGCTCATAGCCTTTGTAATTTCAAAGGCTAGTAGAAACGGAGACCAATATGCAACAGGAGGAGTCTGATCCAAGGCTCACTCATTTTGGACACTGAAGACTCTTGTATTAGTACTGGAATAAGATAAGATCTTGAAGGCTCTGGGGATTCAGTGACTGTGTGAACATGTGAAAAGGACATGAACTTGAGGGAACGAAGTCTGAATGCTATGATCTGGGTGGTTACACTGCGATCTGTCTGTCTCACCCATGGATGGTGCAGTCCTGGTGTGGTGTCATTGAGAAGTGGAGTCTCTGGGAAGGGATTAGGTTCTGATGGTAGAGCTCTCATGAATAGGATTAATATTCTTATAAAAGAAGTCTGAGGGGCTGGGGATGTGGCTCTGACAAGCTCTTGCTTAGCATGTACCAAATCCATAAGTTTCATCCCTAACATAACCCAGGTTTATGCACATCTATAGTTTCACTACTGAGGAGGTAGGGACCATAAGATTAGAAATTCAAGGTTATCTTCAACTACATAGTGAGTTCGAGGCCAGTCTGTATGTCCTGGGGATAAAGGGGGTAGAGTGTACGAGGACCTACCCTCCATAAGAGCCCTAAGACCAGCAGAAGACCCCAAGTAAGTTCCATCCCATTCCATCAGCATTGTCTTATGGGGACACCATAAAAGAACTGGTAAGAGTGAGGGAGGCTGGTGTGAAAGAGCTTCCTAAGGAGCTGAACCAACTAGGCAGGGACCTGACCGTCAGTGGGGCCACCCAGGCTCAGAACAAGCTGCCTTTGCCAGGTAAGTCAAGGGGGTGAAAGGCAGAACCTGGAGAAAATAGGACAGCCAGGAGTGGCTCAGTTTGTGAACCCCCCAATCATTTCTCCCAGCTGAGTCTGGGGAGGAGAGTGGGGACCTGGTCACATGCATGGGGCCCCTGCCTGACACAATAGCGGTCTGTCCTGTGAGATGAATGATGAACGTGAACTAAACACTTCAATGAATATAGACATCACTTTTACCTAGAAGGAACAAGCTCCAAGATGCCAAGCAGATGCCCAAAGCCAAGGGCAGTTCTGAGCCGTGTAGCTAGAGAGACAACACAATTAGCAGCAACTTCCTTTTCCTTCTTTACACTTTTACGGATTTGTTCTTCCTGTGGGTCTTGGCAACCTAGCACACAACTGTTTTCTTTCCTTGTAGATACGTCATTCTTTTCATCCAAAGGACATACTTTATGGCCTCTCTTCAGCATATCTAAAGGTTCAGCATCATGACTGATGTATTTTTTTTTTTACTATTTTGTATTGTATTTTACTATTAAGTAAAATTAAAGGTGAGCCTGTGACACCCAGATAGCAGACCTGATAAGGAGACAGTTACCACGTGACTAAGGGGAAGGTAGCACAAACTGTGTGGATTTGGTTGACAGGGACCCGACTCATATCCCAGGTGGGACAGGGTGTGATGGCACAAATCTCATAACACTATTGCAAAGACAAGCAATTAAAAACTTTTGCATTGTTTATTTCTAGAATTTTCCATTTCATATTTTCTGACCATAGTTGGAGTAACTAAGAAGGCAGAAAGGGAAGCTGAAGACAAAGGAAATTATTGTAGTCATACAATGACAGTTTTAGGGAATATTCAAAAGACTAGATAGGGAAACTGTTCATCCAAGGAGACTGACACTATTAGGATGGGAGAGGGAGAGCTAAGTGTAAGGTGGGAGATGAAATCTGTAAGTTGGCCTGCAGAAATGAGGCTTATGTAGCAGGGTGGCCTGAGGAGGCTCTGTATAGTTCCACTAGAGCCACATAAAACAATAAATGCACGTAAGTTATCCAGAAACCAATGTCAGGCAGCACGGCCATGCCAAGCATAATGCCTTAGTTTTGTGAGCATGCCCTATTCTCATGCTGACCTGAGGAGTCCTCCTCAGAGACTCCTTTTGCAGACAGACTGCATGTTCAGAGGCTGTCCCCTGTGTGGTAGCTTCCACAGATGTACAGGCATATGTCATTGCTAATCCTGTCCCCACTTAATGTTCATCGCATGTTGAAGAATAAGGGTGACACCTAAAGAGTGCCTGCCCAGGACAAGCACATATCTCAGAACATCAGCCTGGTTTGGGAGGAGATGCGTGGCCTGTGAAAGGAGGATTCAGTCAGGCATGGTGGCACACACCTGTAATCTCAGCACTTGAGAGTCCGAGGCAGGAGGACTACAACAAGTTCGAGGCCAGCCTGATCTACACTGTGAGTTCCAGACAAGCCAAGACCCCATAGAAAGACTTTGTCTCAAAGAGCCAAAATGAACAAAGAACAGAAAGGGTGGTTGGTGGGAAGATGCTGACCTGGCTGAGAATCTGGACCACTGGGTATGCAGCTGAATCTTTAGTCCCATCCCACAGTTCCCGGCACTAATGAGGTTTGTGTTTTCACACCAGGGGAAGGGATTGCTGGGATAGGATGGATGTCTGCTTTGGGTATCAGCTCAGCCTTGTCCTTGTTTTGCTAGTAGAGACTGCCATTCCAGGTCTGGGCCCTCTCTCAAAGGTGGTACCTGTTGCTTCTGTAGGCTAGGGTGAAGAGGGAAGCTTCCTGCCAGATAAGAAAAGTCCTAGGCCCATTGCTTCTCTGGGCCTCAGTTGGTTCCAGTAAATTCTTTGATCTTTGGGAGTCTTAGGAGCGAAAGCACCCAGAAAAAAAAAATGAAGTTTTCATGTTGACAAAGAAGCGTCATGGGATGAAGGCATGCCAAGAACAAGACATACTGGTAGCTCTGAGAATTACATAGTGGCTCTGGACCCACTGAGGTAACAGGGGTACTAGTGCCCCAAGGTCACTGATGGCCTGAAAGCCCAGGGAAACCTGTGGGGAGCTGCTGCGTAGAAACAGTAAAGAGACATGTCTTTGTCTGGGTTTGTGCCAGGAGGACCTGGTACACAGAGGTGAGAAGCCAGCAAAGGCTGGGGTATGGGCAGGCACTGGAGAGGACCCACTTTAATCCTGGGGAGAAGCCAGGAAGGTTGGGGTATGAACAAGCACTGGAGAGGACCCTGTTTCAGTCCTGGGGAGATTATGAGGACGTTTGCTGCAGACTGTCAGCCCTCATTAAGTTAATGGAACTGGCGAGTTGGCTAGTTTCCAGCACATTGGAGAAAGAAAACAAGAAAAGCGTTTTCAGCGAAAGAGCGGAGAGATCCCATTTCGTTCAGCAGCCCCGGGAGATTAGGGGCCGTTGGTAATGGCCTCGCTGAAACGGCTTATTGGGGACTTGTTGATTAAAACAAGGGAGAGAAACTCCTAATGTCTAAGAAGAATTACATGGGCTATGTCTAGAGAAGTGATTTGTGCATATTTCCTTGTGAACTACACAGCAACCTGGGCCCAACCAGGGGCTCTACAGCCACTTGGGTTACAAGTAGGAGGGGGAAAAGACAGGAGTTAAACTAGGGGCATTCAGCTCTCTGGGGCTCCTGGAGAGGGACTTAGCAGCCCAGAGCACAGGACTCCAGAACATAAAATCCCTGAAGTTGTGTAGAACTGGCAAACCTGGCACCTCTAACCTTGTCTTTCTGAACCTTTCTGTGTGGGACAGAAAGTCCTGGGTAAATCTGTCACAGTGTATCCATGGTGGGTTTGTCTCTCTGGCACATTTTGCTTTGTGACCAGATGTTTTGCCCACAGACTCCATAATCTGCCAGGTTACCTACAAGCTCACCTGGGACCAACTCCCATCTTCCTCTGGACTGCACTCGAACCCTAGACCCAGCATGCCTCAGGTGGGGAGCCTACAGATACTACCCTGCCCCAGGCCTCCGGCAAGACATCCTAGGCACTTAGCATCTTTATTGGCTTCTTCTTTAGGTTCCTTCCCTTTATCCTAACTTCTTTCAATACATTTTTACAGCAAGCTTCCCAGGCACCGCTGTTATTGTGCGTTTAAATACATTTAACATCTCAAATCTTCTCCTTTGTACAAATAAGGACAGAGGTCAGAGAGGCTTAGCTATTGGCCTCAGGTCATACAGTCTTGGAGGGGAAGAGTAGCAGCCCTCAGCTGCTTCCCCAGCAGAGCAGAGCACCCAGTCTTATCCCTAGCTGCTCCTATGCCTCATATCCTGAGGTCAGGCCTCCCTAACAACCCTCATTTCACAAGTTCCCCATTCTTGTCCCCCAAGACCCTCCCCCACAGAGCCTGTAACCTTTTCTAGACTTGGCTGGTGGGTCCTGCCTCTACATTGAAAACTGGAGTATGTGGGACCTTTCTGTGGGTGCTGAAGGAATGGGCCTCCAAATCAGATGAAGGAATTAAACCAAGCTCTATCGGCTTGCCTGAGACAGACCCTCATTCCTCCTAAAGCCCAGCTATGGACTGAGTGCTCACCATGATCCCCCATTAACTTTTACTCTAAGAAAGGTATGAAAAGCATTGGTCTTAACCTGACCTGAAACCTCCCCTCATTTCAGAGGCCTGGACCAAGCCCTATCACCCCTAAATATCTTCTGTCACACAATTCAGTGGGCCAAGAGCTACCTACCCTCCAGTGAAGGTTAGAATCAAGGACAAGGTGATATCTGCAAAGATGGAAGCTCTCCCAAGGGTGAAGGCCCAAAAGCCTGACAGAGGTGGGGATGCTGATCTACTGACTTCTACTTCCCTGGCCTGAGCATAGCTCCCAAGGTCTTGGTAAGGTCAAGGTAGGCCTAGACTGTTCCTTTCAAACAGAATCTCCAGAAAGGGAGGGAAAGAGGGCTAGCCCACTACTGAGCACTGATGAAATGGGCTTGGTATTGGTAAGGGAGGGAGGGTCTCCACTGTGAGCTCTGCTGGCCTCCAGGACCTTATGTCTCAGGCTTCCTGGGCTCTTATACCTACAGGTGGGTCCTCCTTGGTAAGGACCCTTCTCTGAGAATCTGAGAGACTTCTCTCCATGTATATGCCTGAGCAGGCCATGGGCTTAAATGGAGGGCAGGTAAGGAGCAGTCTATCAGGATGCTCATGTGTGGGAACCCCTGGAGACTTTCTGAGGGGACTCATGACCATACAACACTTAAAGACCCCTCAGCCCTATTCCACCTCACCATGTTCCCCGGTCCACTTGCTGTGTCAAATACAGCATCTACTTTCTGGGATCTACATGTGCTCCTGCTGTGGGCCTCACCAGGGTAAAGTGTGTGGGGGGGGGCGGGGGGGTACACTAGCCTAACTTGTGCTTCCAAAGTTGGGGAAAACTTTTTTCTCTGCCTATCCAAGAGCTGGGGTCGAGAGGAGCTGCTGCCCTACCCCCACCAGGCTCTTTCCCGCCTAGTCCTGGGCCTCCTTCGGGCCTAGTTCCTGAAGGAAGAGCTGGCCTCCTGCCCAGCACTAATCTCTGCCCTTCCTTATGGGTAGATTGTGAAGTTCTGCAAACTCAACACTGTTCTCAGAGTCTGGGCTGAGCTGTCTTCCAGGGTGTCCTGTCCGTGTGGATAAGCAGTTTTTCCATGTGTGTTCAAGATAGCTTGCTCAAGCCAGAGAGATTGCTTTGAAACTAAATGTTACCCAGTCTCATCTGGGAAGCACAAGGAAGCTGGTTCCCTAGGACTGGCTGCCTTACCTGCTTAAGCTAGCCCTGCCCATCCCCCTACCCCCATCCTAGGACCTTCCCTTTGGCCTTTGAACACCGTTCACGTCCACCGTGATCCCCCAACCTGGCCTGGCTATTCATTTCTTCTCCCTGTGTCCTTTATCCTGCCCTACCTGACCCTGTGCAGGAAGCCTGCCCTATAGGTCTACTTCCCCAGAGGTAGATCTTTCTCCTCAGATACCTGGGATAGCTATAAGCTGACAGCCTTAGGGACAGTGTATTTATTTATTTATTTATTTATTTATAGCTCTGTTTCCTCAGAGCTGTGTCCCCAGAACTGGGCGCACAGTGGGTGTTGATACTGTGTCAGTCAGAGCCAGCAGGGACAGAGTGCTAACTGCTCCAGGGTGCAGAGCTGGCCTGCTGGGCAGAGGCAACACAGTGGGCAGGGCCCTCCCGGGGCCACCACCCGGTCCCCCAGCCCCTCCCTTCATCCCTAAAGGGAAGGAGAGGTTAATAAACCAATTACTTTGGGCAACGAAGCAAAATAAGTCCCATTAAAGTAATTAATGTCCTTTGCACAGTCCCCATTGGAGAAGACTAATAAATTGGGGCTTTGTCACCATCCGGTAATTTCTCTCTAAGGCGTTTCTTCACCCCCATCCGACAGCACAGTTTAAGGCTCTGTTAATGCTTTTAAGACGGGCTCAATGCCAGACTAATTAGATTTGCATTTCCACCATGGGCCAGGCTGGGCGCGGATGTGCCCAATGAGAGAGGCTCCAGGACCCTGCCGGGGCCCAGGGACAGCACCCGCCTTTGAGAAGGGGCCATGTGTGGATTCCCACGCCTGCCTGGGGCGATGGCCTGCTACCCTGTCTGCCTGCTCAGCTTCCCGGTCCCCGGGGAACAGGGCCCATGGCTTTGATCCAGGAGGAGGCCAGACTTCATTCTCAGGGGGTCCCTTCATGAATGGTCCCCACTAGGGCCCACAGGGGTCAACAGTGGGGTCCATGTCTTGGGGTCTCTCCAGAGCCCCATAATGCCAGGCCCTGGTGCCTTTTAGAAGGACAGTATAGAAAAAGGGAGCAGAGCAATATAAACATTGAGAAGCTAGACAGATACAGCCCAGCCAAGATAGCCAACCCTGGCATAGGGCTAAGTTGTGTGAGCAGTTGGCACCCTTAGTGGGTCATAAAGAGGGGACCAACTTCCTTTCCTAATCTATAGTCTCACCTAATATTAAGAAAAAGGTGACGCAGCTCAGCATAGACACTTTAGAACCCTTGCAGAACCCATGGTCACATCAAAGATAGAAAGAAATAGTTCTGGCCTAGAGGAGCCTCAGGAGGTAGGACCCGAGATTTCATGGAATCCTGGATGGGGACCAGGAAAGGGCTATGAGGGGATATAAATAGAGTGAGCTGTGTGAGGCACGGTGGGTACTGGTGGGTACTGCTGGTCATCGGTAATGAATAGACACAGACATTATGTTCCTGCAAAGACACTGGAGAGGACATACAGGGACTCTGTACTGACTTTGCAATGATCTTGTAATTATAAAACTGTCCTACAATATACTTCACTTCAAATGCATCAAATACAATAATAGGGAGAAATAAGAGGCTTGTGGAAGAAGAGGGGTCTACCTATCATGCCCTCTTGCCTGTGGCACAGGCAAGTAGGTGTTCATCACGGATATAATAAACTAGGAGATGGAGATAAGCCAAAGTAGATCATTGGCAACCAATTAGGCACTGAAGTCTCCAGAGCACCCCTACAACCCAGTACCTGAAGGAAAGAGGAACGTCACTGGGCAAGAAATGCTGGGGCCTGAAGCTAATAGCTACATTCACTCCTCATGGGAAGGTTCTCCCTGGGCATTTCAACCATGGGTCTCTTTGCTTGAAATATGGAGAGTCAGTCCCAGGCTGAGTTCAGCCTGCTCTAACACTCGGACTCTGAGATTTTTCTCACCTCCCTAGCCCCTGTTATCCTGCTTTGTGTGATGGGTGCCATTGCCAACAAGATCACCATGAGCTCACGTAGCTTCATGGATAGGCAAGGTCAGGTAGGAATAAATTTCTACAGTGTGGGAACCTGTAAGATCGTTCGTTTGTACATTCCTTCCTTCCTTCCTTCCTTCCTTCCTTCCTTCCTTCCTTCCTTTCTTCCATCTTTCCTTCCCTCCTTCCTTCCTTCCTTCCCTCCTTTCTTCCTTCCTTCCTTCCTTCCTTCCTTCCTTCCTTTCTTTCTTCCTTCCTTCTTCCTTCCTTTCTTTCTTTCTTTCCTTTTTTCCTTCCTTTTCTTCATCCTCATCTTCTTCCTCCTCCTTCTCCTCCTCTTCTTCTTCTTTGAGACACTGTCTCACTATGTAGCTCTAGCTGTCCCGGAACTCTTTATATAGACCAGACTGGCCTTGAACACAGAGAGATCCACTTGCCTTTGCCCCTCAAGTGTTGGAACCAAAGGTGTGTGCCACCATGCCTGGATCTGCAACTCATTTTTTTTTTATTATTACTGAATTTTTACCCTGGAGCATGGAGTTTGGTAAGCATGATCTACAGAGTGGGTAGCAGAGGGCCTAGAGAAAAACAGGGTTGGGCCTGGACCAAGTTGGCTAGGAGCCTGATACATATGGCATAGCCCAAGATGGGGATGACAGGGAAGGGACAGCTGAGAAGTTAGGTGGGGTGAGAAACACCAACAATGCTGGATTGACTGAGTCTTGGATGACAGGATATGTGGAATGTGAACAGCAGTGCAGTTCCATCTGCTGGGCAGACACCTGCTTGGCTCTGCACTTCAGCATGGGAGCAGCTGTGAACAATGACTGCCACGGCTGCCACAGCTGTGTGCCCGCACAGTTCACCATGTGGATGAGCATGTTCAAATTCTTACACTTTCCCAGTGTCCTTTTCCCATTCATCATTTTTTTTTTAATTTTGGTTTTCTGATTACTTAAAAATGTAAAGAACTGTGAGTTCATGGGCCACGCGAAAATAAGTGGCACTTCTCAGTTTGCAGCCCATGGTAAAGATTTATGAATGAAAGCTGCAAAAAGAATAAAAATAAGGTCTGCTGGACACCTGTGTATGAGTAAGCTTGAAAACACCAATGAAACTGGATGAACACTTAGAACTATATCAAAATCAGAACTAGAAGGTAAGTATTTAAGAAATTCAGTATAGAGCTGAGTGGATAGCCTGTGAGGAAGAAATTTCCTAGCAAGCATGAGGCCTTGTGGTCAGTCCTCAGTGACTCCTCCCCTGACACACACACAAAAGAAGGAAATATAAATGTCACTAAAGCATGTCTGGTTTTGTAGCTGACCTCTTCCGAAGCTTCATAAAGTATCTACATGGCTCCAGAAAACAGAACAAGAGTTACACTGCCCAGTTAATGGGTATGGTTTCAAATCCAAGCAAGGAAAATGTAAGAAAATGGAGATGCGATCCCATGCCACTTATGGAGAGGCAAAAGTCCTAAAGGAACAGCTATAGCTAATTAAACCCAAGAATGTATATTAAACAAGTAAAGAAGAATAGAACACTGAATGAGGATGTGAGTCAGGAAAGCAGAGTTGGTTCAATATCAGAGTCTAGCAGTGTGATTCTCAGATCAAGGGGAAAAGTACATGATTCTTCCAGTTAGTAGAAAAAACATTTGATAAGTATGTTTCCTTCCCTCCTTCCCTCCTTCCCTCCTTCCCTCCTTCCCTCCTTTCCTTCCTTCCTTCCTTCTTTCCTTCCTTCCTTCTTCTCTCTTCTCTCTCTCTTTTTCTCTTTCTCTCTTTCTCTTTCTTTTTTCTTTCTTTCTTTCTTTCTTTCTTTCTTTCTTTCTTTCTTTCTTTCTTTCTTTCTTCTTTCTTTTGAGACAGGGTTTCTCTGTGTAGCCCTGGCTGTCCTGGAACTCACTCTGTAGACCAGGCTGGCCTTGAACTCAGAGATCCTCCTGCCTCTGTCTTCTGAATGCTGGGATTAAAGGTGTGCGCCACTACACCCAGCTCATCTTTTATTTCTTACAGTTAAAAAGGCAATCTTTAGAGAACAGGAATAGAAAAGGAACTTTCTTAACTCAGCAAAGATTATAAACAAACCCTGGAGCAAACAATTCATCAAACAGACATCACAGGAACTTTCACTATGAGCTGAAGCAGCCAGGGCACCCATGGTCTCCATTGTTAAGGGGGGTCCTGGTCACAGTCAAGAAGCAGAAGAAGGTGCTGTGATGAGTTAGGGAGAGAGGAAAAAGCTGTACATTTTTGCTGTCCTCTGAGAAACCTGGCAGCTCATCTGCTAGAGCTGGCTAAAGCCATCAGCACTGCTTACTGTACAATGCTGCTTTATGCCAGCAATCAATAAATTCCAATGGAGTGTGAGAAAGGACACATTCTCCTGGAGTCACAGAAGTGAACTCTCTGGGGGAGGCCTTCAGACTGCAGTGGGGCACCAAGCATGTGGTTCAATACCTTACAGAGAGACTCCTTGCTCTTGGGTGGGTTGGTAGAATAGTATAGATTCCAGAATTCTCACATGGAATGCTAAACCAATCTAATCTGGAGAAAAATCTATTTCCCAAATGAACTGAACTCCAAAGCTGACAGGGAGGAACAATGGGTCCAAACCTCTACACCATGTTAAAGGGGTGAAATGCTATAGGACTTGGTACTCTTCTAGGCTCTAGAACCTCATTCCCTACCACAGCAGTATGTCTTGGGATAGGGGTGGTTAGCAGACCACCAGACAAAGAAGGTAGCCCCATCATACTCCTTGTACCCTTGAGAATGGAGCTGAACACAAACATGACTCCATCTACCATCAGGGAGAGAGTAGGGACAAGACACAAAGTCTATCCATAAAGAAAAAGATGCTTGATTACATTGGAACAAAAGTGTACCTGGGAATGATAGCAGAATGTTCTAACTCCATTTCTGTAGCTGTGACAAGTACCCTGGCCAAAAAACCAACCTGGGAGTGGTGGGGAGGGGGCTAACAATTCCAAGGGTGGGGTGGTTAATGTGGCTAACAATTTCAGCACAGTTCATTGTTTCAGGGAAGTCAAGACAGGAACTCAAATGGCAAGTCACACCATGCGCACAGTCAGGAGCAGAGAGAAAAACATAACCTTGCTTGCTTGGTCTCTCAGTTAGGGTTGTACTGGTTTATCTAGTTCAGGGCCCCATGCCTAGGGAATGAATGGTGGAGCTCATTATGGGCTGGGTCAGTTAACAATCAAGATGATCTCCCGCAGATATGCCCACAGGCCAATATGTTCTTGATAATTCCTTAAGTGAGACTTCCTTCTAAGGGGATTCTGGGTTGTGACAGGCTGGCACTTAAAACTAACCGGCACACATACAGAATGTCCTGGTATGAGAGAAAAATACTGAGAAATACCTCCAAGTGGCACACACAAGAAGGCCCATCACAGGAATAATGCACGGTGTGCTTCGGTTGTGTGTTGGCTCTTTGAGGCCTTCATCTTCATGACTGTGGCATCCTGGCCAAAATCTCCTCTCTTTACAAATGAGGATCTTGTATCTTTTTTTTTGTTTTTCATCTCCAGGACCTAGTATGGTGCCTGGAATCTTGGATGGGCATCAGGAAACGTTGATGAATGAGTGAGGGATCAAAAGAAAAACTCCTAAACCCTTGAACACCGGCTCTGCCTCTGAAGCAGGCACAGGTTGTCTGCTTTCAGATTCCTCTTTTCACAATAGGCTGTGCAGGTGTCCTACACTCACTAAAGCTGTGGTAAATGGTACATCCTTCACTTCTATGGGCCTAGAAGAATCTAAGGGCTCATGTGCTGCAGGAGATGCTGGACTGCTTGGTCCATTCAGTGTGTGCCTAGCTGAAACATTCTTCCCTCTGCATTCTGTGCTGTTTTCCCAACACCCACCTAGCCTCCTGCTTGTGACAAGATGGAGAAGACATAGGGTGTCCTAAGTGGGTGGGGCACAAGCTGCCACTCTTGGCCAATTTCCACATGCCTGGAAAGGCTCCTTTTTGGTTCCACAGTAATGCATCACCAACTGGGCGTTGGGTTTAGGGACAGTCACATCTTTCCCTTCCAGTCTTCTGGCAAAGATGCTCTTTTGTGTTCATAAAATTTAAGTGGATAAGGAGAGAGTAGATGGACATAGTGCCAGCAGGGATCTGAGAGCTGGGCAAACTGGGGAAGTAGTAGTACTGTCAAGACATAGCTAGGCTCCTTGATTCCTGCTCTGTCTAGAGTTCAGTTTCTTCCAGCCTAGCCCCAGGACTCATGCTCCAGACTTGCAGCAGATATGTGTTACAGGGCAGGGTAGGCAAATGGTTCAGAATATAGCCGTGTATGGAAGAGCCAGAGACACGGTGAATGATACTCTCTGAGCTCAGAGTTCAGGCTAGGCCAGACCTGCCCCAAACCAGATGTATGTGCAGGCCTCATCTGTATCCTCCAGAACTGTGCTTAAAGGTAATTGTCTGAGACCACAAATTCTCCCAGAATCTCTTGCTATACTACCCTATCATTTTTAGCCACCTTGCTGGCATCTTCCTGAATTTCCCACTGAGCTTTCAGTGAAGTCTGACTTCTACTGCCATGCATTCATCTAAACAAATACCCAGGGTACACTTGTTTACAGACACACATCTAGGGGCATTATAAGGAGCCTGGGGGAGGACCGGGTCTTAAAAGCAGTTACAGTAAGAGACTGCCCATCATTACACAATTCTGTGGTACAGTCTAAGGATGATCAATGTTTTAATTTATGATTTTTAAGCTGACTGTGGTGCAAAATAGGTGTGTTTTCAGTGGAAATTGCATCTTGTGTGCTGAATTTCAACCTAGTCTTGGTGTTACACTTATGTTTGGTCATCTTTTATGATGATGGGTAGCAAGCAGTAAAAAGTACAACCCACAGCCAGGCAGTGGTTCCACAGGGAGCCAGGAAGCTGTACTGCTGTATCCACTAAAAGAGGGAGATACTGAACACTCACTCTCCCCTAACCCCGTGTGTGTGTGTGTGTGTGTGTGTGTGTGTGTGTGTGTGTGTGTGTGCATCTATGTGTTTGGGGGAGGGTGTAAGCCAGAGGATAACCTCAGGTGTCATTCTTCAAGTACCATTCACCTTGTTTTTTGGAAAAAGGGTCTCTGACCTGGGAGTTTGATAAGCAGGCTAGGCTAGGCTGGCTGGCCAAAGAGCCCAAGGATCTGTTTGTTTCTGTCTCCCCAGTGCTGGGATCACAAGCATGTTGCCATGCCTACATGGGTTCTTGGGCTAGAACTCAGGTGTACTTGTATTTGCAAGGTGAGCACATTACTGACTGAGTTTTAACCCCCCCCCTCAGCTATTGCTATGTTTTTTTTACTTAAAATAATTTCAACTTATGACTGATTTATTAGGATATGACACCACGGTAAGGAAAGGAACATCTGTGATGGTTATTAAAATAATAATGAAGGTTACCTTTAAAAGAATAGGGCTGAATTAAAATGGGAAATATTATAGTATGTTATACTGTGGGTTTGCATATGTGTGGCCAAGAGGGAATATGAATCTCACAGTTGGGTCAGTGAACATCAGCTTTCCAGGAGAGTATTGACTGGGCATTTGGAGAGGTCATTCAGGTGGATATGGAGGGAAGAAAGATATTGGTTAGGAAAGCATCCATTCCACCTCACTTAGGCACTGCTGGCAGACATAGACCATCATGGTCCATCTGTACAGACTCAGGAAGTTCAGCAAAAGGAGAGTTAGGCAGGGTTGATCCCTGGTGGGGGATGGGGATGGCTGAGCAGACAGAATACAGGCTCCAGAGTGAAGGGTAGTTTGGGTAGGGAGTAGGCACAGTGACAGCAAGTCCAGGTCTCAAATATATCTCAGGCTTTGCATCTGACTAAAAGCCATGGTTCCTTCTAACACCGAATCTGAACAGTAAGAAGGGGGTGGGAACTCTTTCTTGAGGCCCAAGCTGGGTCCGGATGAACGAAGGCTCTGAAACAGCAAAGAGCAGACCAACCCCCACAGACTTCCTGCACTGGAGTAGCACAGGGTCCCTGGCTTGCAAGACCCCTACAGATAAAAATAGTCCCTACATCACTGGAGGCCCATGAATCACTTCAATTGCCCATAATTGCTAAGACACTGCTCTCTGCTGCAGCATAATAGCTGTGACCCTGGCTTAGGTATCCCCAGTGAGACCTGCCTTGGTTTTGACCCACACTAAGGGACACCCAGGCCAGCCTTCTCCACAAAGAACTCAGAGAATCAAAAAAGTTCAGGGGGAAGGGCAGCAAAAGTCTAACTTTCCTGGATCCTAGGAATGAGAAAAATCAAGTGCCTCAACTCCTGGCAGCCACCTGGGGAAGGCAAATGTCTACATTGCCTTCCCAGTAATTGTGGACTACGCAGTAATTGTGGGCTCACGCAGAGCTTTCTGAGTCTGCCTACTCACGGGGGTCTCTAGGGCACATTTGCTTTGTTTGACCTACGTTTATTTAGTGCAGTAGAAAAGCCCCAGCTGGCTGTTTGCACCAAGGTCCGGTGTGCTGGACTCAGCACTCTGGGGAGGTGAGGGCCCCTTGTGCTCCAAGGCTCTTGTTTGCCAAGCTCAGGAGGACCCAGTGGGACGGAGCCTAGACAAACATTGAGCATCCTTGGCTTCAGAAACTCTACCAGTAAACACTCCCCTGCCACGCATTTCTGCCTCGCATTGATTCAGCTGCAGAGTGCAAACGGCCCTGAGAAAAGGCCAAGGGGAGCCCAGTCCCAACTGCATTCAGAAAGATCTGTATGGAAGTGGCACAGCTGAATGGTCAGTCACCATGGTCCCTATCACAGTGCTGGGGTATAGGGGGCTAGATAGCTGTGAGTGTCCAGGCACACAGAGAAAGTACACATTGGATTAGCTCAAGACAAAGGCTTTTTGCCACTACCTCCTGCTTCCCTGATATGTTGGTCATGCCTGAGCTAAGGTACAGGATAGCCTAAGCCAAGATGACCTGCCTATCTCTTAGGGACAGTAGTTCTAGGAATGTCCTTGAAGACACTTTTGTTGGTCAAAGAGAAGAGGCTTGGTTATTTTGGATGAAAGCAGTCCATCTCAAGGGCAGAAGAGACAGGGCAAAGCCTATTTGTTTCAGAGCTTATTTTTCTTCCTTCTAACTTTTAATGTGGAAAAATCTGGCATTGTCACAGCGAGTGCCTTGAACAGGTTAAACTGTCAACACTCACTCTCAACTCCAGTGCCAAGAGTTCCAGGAGGTAACTAGGAGGCCAGGAGTGGCAGCTCCAGGGCAGGGGATAGGGAGAAGAAACTGCTGCTAGGCCCTCGGCAGGTCTGGTTGATGATCACTCTGATTTTGCTTGGCATGCCTGGGTGAAGGGGGTGGACCCTCTACAGGCCAAGGGGCTTTGGGAGGGGCTCCTAGCCCCCAACTATTCATATGCCCATGGCTATACTGAAAAGAGCCCAGCTGCTTTGGTGCCTGGGCATGGCTCCTCTAAAGTAGGCAGTTTTCCACTCCCAGAATAGGGTAGGTAAGAAGCAACAGAACCTTCTAGAAGGTTCCCTTAGTAACAGATGGGATTTGTGGCTAAAGAACTGATACACAAAGGGATCTCAGGCCTGGGACTAGAACTGAACAAACCTGCAGAGATCAAGGGGATGAACAGAAGACTTGGTGCAGGGTCACATGGGGATAAGCACTCACCCCACTTATGTGCATCCCTGTGAGGACATATGGAACCTTGGCAAGAGTATACAGAGAGACAAAGATGAGGAAGAAGTTATGTCCAGGACCAACTGTGTCCTGTTCATCATCATTCCAGTGAGACAGATCTCTATCAGCAGATCCACTAGGGCCCCTAGTTCCTCAAAGACAAAACAAGTTAAAACCCAGCTTCTCATCCTTCCTGGCCCACTGTCTCTATTCTCCCCAGGTACAGAGATCCTGCCCCCAATCCGGAAGCTCCTTGTATAGGCCTTTGACCACTGTGATGTCCTTCAAGCCTCATAAGAGGCATGGTAGCCCCAGTGGTCCATGAGTCCAAGCTGTGGGTCTAGGAGATACAAGGAGCTGGGTTCTGTAGTGGGTAGTAGCCTACTGGTCCCTGAAAACATCCATGTCTTAACACTTGGAACCCGTGTCATGTGTCAAAGCAGAATAAATTTTGTGTATCAGCTGATTTGCGGGTGGCAAAATCACCATGGACTATGGGCTGCCTTATGTGACCATAAAGGTCCTTATACAGAAATTGGTGGAGCAAAGATGTGGCCACAGAGCAGGTAGGAGATAAGGCAGGCAAGACGGGGACATGTTCATTGACATCTCTATCCTTGCAGAGCCGGTGATCTAAGGATGTAGGATGTCTACAGTAGCAATCAGCCCTCCCCACACTTGACCTCCAGGACTGTAGGATGGTAATTCCATAGAGTTTAAAGCTACCAGCTTATTGGGTCTTCTGTCCCCTACACAGGTCTTGTGTCTACTGACACGGGGAATATGAAGGTAGCCTTGAATGATCTTTCGTCAAAGTCAGGGTACCCCAGGGGTACTATGCACATTCATCAAATCTAGGGACTGCTGGGAAAGCCTTCTAAGTCCTCATGTCCCACCCCCTTCCATTGCTGGGTTCCATGCCATATCTGCTACTCATTTGATATCTTTGAACACCTGTACCACTGTTTGTTTAGCACTGTTCCTTAAACAGACTCTGTTTCCTTATCTGAGTATGTTTTAAAAGCCAGAAAATGTCACTTTGTGTTGAAGGTAGTTGTGAAACGTACATAATTAAAAGTCAATTTGACTGAATTTGTTCAGGTTTCCTCGAATTGGGCTGAGAGATGAAGGTATACTCTTCACATCTTCCAACCCTACCCTTGGCACTGTCCCCAGAGGAGCACCCTGAGGAAGTCTGTCTCACAAAGGAAAGAGAGAGCAGTTGGTGGCTTTTCATGGCTTCAGAGCAAAGGGGGGAAGTCAGAGCTGGCTATGAGCCCTGTTCCTGAGCTGTGGGCACAGGATGATAGCTGTGGGACCTTAGCTAGTAGTTTCTGGTGGCTTCACACTGGATCTGTTTTGTCCACCACCCTTGTCACATGTCTTTGGTTGCTGGGACACAAGAAGGGGATCCCATACAAGAAGACTATGGTCGCAGCCCTCAGGATCTACCTCAAAATCTCATTCCTTAGGAGAGCTTCAGACAGCTTGTTCCTCCTCTGTCCCCTATCCTCTGGATTGGTCAAACTGAACAAGGACAGCACACTGACACAGCCAGGTATGCTTACAGTGGCAGGGTGGCCCAGAGGCTTTAGTAGATGTCATCTGGTGTTCACAAGGGAGCCTAATGTCTTGACAAGTGTCAACTCCTCTCAAGCTTTGTGGGACTCACTGTCTTAAAGTCAAGGGGTGGGGCTGATGGTGGGCCTGGCTGAACATGAACGAGTTCCTAGGCCACCAGCTCCCCAAGTCTGAGGGGAGGGCTTAAGCCCCTTTAGAAGGAAAATGGCCACATGTGACCAGAGCAAAGTTGCCTTGTCAGAGGCCTTCCTTTGTGTAATAAAAACACTGGCCACCTTATATGTGTCCTATCTGTGCTGTATCTGTGACCAGGACTAGCTTACCACCTGGTATCATCAGCCAACAGTGGTCTTGAACCCATCACTGTCTTTACATCACTTCAACTGGTCCATTGGTGCCTCATTTAAAGGCTGGAAAGTGGTTACCTGCAGGCACTTAGGGAGCCAAGCTACCCTGGGTTGGGTTCCTGCTTTGACTATGGATGCCTGATACAGGAGGAATATGGGGTGCTAGCCTGAGAGGTACAGGGTGAGGCAGCCCCTCAAGGCCACTTCAAAAAGTCCAGCTAATGTCATCTATCCCCCACCCCCATAGAGATGGACCTAGCAGGAAAGCCAGTGCTTGTTCAAAGTAACGTGGGAATGGGATTTGGGGGACAGACACAGGACCAGGCTATCATCTATGGATTCCCAGCCTCCACTCATACCAGGGGTCCCTGAGGCCCCATCTGGTGAGTGACAGGCTGTGCTGTGCCGCCCACCTGGCCTCTGGCACCCACACTGCACCTGTAACAACAGGGCGTCGGAGCTGGCGTCCGATTACAGCCTCCTCGCGGCCTGCTCTGAATTCCTGCGGAAAGCCGGCACATCGAGGCCCCGGGCTGGGCAGGAGGACAATCCTCACAGTGTCTGTGCAGCTGGCACTGCAGCATGTGGCCTGCTGAGAGGGCAGCCTGGCCCGGCCCAGGGCCTGGGCCCAGCCGGCATCTCTCAGCTCCCAACACCAAGGCTCCACAAGCCCCTTGCCTGGCTAAATGATACCCTGTCAGAGACTCCTGGGCCCTGGAGGGACCAATAAGCCTGGCTTTGCCTCCTTGTACACCCCAAGTACATTCTGCTGTTGGCAGATGGGGATGAGGCACACCAAGGTGGCCACAGTGCTTCATCCCACCTCAGAGGTGGGCATCACCCTGTGGTACACTTACCAATCTGTCAAGGGCTGGTGGCCCTTTCCATAGTAGGGTCCTTCTATAGTTAGTTCTTTCTGCATAGTTAAGGCAAAAGTCACCTCCTCAGACAGCCTTCCCAGATTATTTTGGCTTCCTGACAACACATGCATCCACCTCACTACCAACGACCATATTGTAAAGTCTCTCAACCAGACCCAGCCTCTAGTTGGTGGGGCCTCCCCTTCCCTTCCCTCCCCTCCCTACCAGAGGAAGTATTTCTTTTTCCTTTTGTTTATATTTTTAATTTCTTGCCTTGGCCACAGCTCGGGCTCTTGGAGAGCTTGGTCAAGGCAGGGCTAGGATAAGGATTCTCCCTGGAGCTCCTGAGCCCCAGCCCAGGGCGGGAGTTGAATATAGTATTGGTTCCATGCCAGAGATGCCCCTCCTCTGGGCGGCATGGGTGCCAAGCCCTTTGTGTCTCCCGCTTATGCCTCCTGCACATGTCAAGACTGTGACAGCCCCTCCCATGGCCACTTGAACCATGGCTCCATACTCACTGACACCCAGTAGTCCCATGTGCTGCAGTGTTACCAGGGACTTTGCCACGATCTCAGATCCCTGCTGGGCTTGGACCCACCAGCCAGTGTTTTACGGCCTGTTAGGGCCGAGTCCGCACGAAGCCTTCCCGGCATTTTACACAAAGGTTCTTCGCCGTGAGCGGAGTCAAATAGATTCACGTTGGGATCATAAATATAATTAGGAGACTTTTATTTTCAAGTAGCACTTCTGAAATCTATAAAATTAAGCTAATATACTGATTTTTAAAACACAGGAATTTTATTGCTCTGTGAGTCAGAGTTTGCCAGCCCATGAGGTCGGGAATTAACTCCTTCCTGTTCTTAGGCAGCCAGTATGCCTGAGAGGCTGGGCCTGCTCTCCCTGCTGAGGGCACAATGCTCTAGGAAAGCAGGTTCCTGGGACAAGGTAGTGACTAGACAGGAACTAACCCTCCATCCCCCAAATACTGCTACTTCCCCCCACCCAGACTCCCCTCCTTTTCTTTGTCCTTCCTGACAAGTCGAGAGAGGTTTAATTGTTCCTCCTGGAATATATATGAATCTCTCAAAGTGTCCTTCTTGGCCCCCCTTCTCTTGGGGGGGGGGGTCCTGCCTAGTATCCAGCTCCCATCTAAGCTACCTTTTCCTCTGAGGTCCTCTCTAGACCCTGCTAACAGGATGTGCCACCACAGCTCTGTGTTGTGGGAAATCAGGCCAGCATATTCAGCATAGCCTTGTGAAGAGGTAGGCAGAGAGCCTGAAGCATTGTCATGAATTGGTACTCAGGGATAGCCTGAAGCTGACCTTGCACTTTCTGGGCTCCCCACTTGTAGCTGAGTCCTGGGTGTCTCATCTTGACCAAGTTCTCACTCCATGGCTTTGCCTGGCATGACCAAGGCACATAATCATGTCATAGTCTTAGACTAGAGGCAGCTGTGGAGGTCACTATCCACAGCTTCTTACTTCACAGGCTCCAGGCATCTCTTCTCTTCAGGGACTATGTCCTCAGGACCACAGAATGAGTGCTTTATCTTCGCAGAGAGACATGGAGATGACCATGCTAGGGACAGCAACTTATCAGACAACTTCTTGTGGGTTTTTGTTTGTTTGGTTTGGTTTGGTTTTGAGACATATTCTCTTATTATGTCTTGGCTAGCCTAGAACTCCCTATGTAGACCAGGTTGGCATAAAACTCCACCTGCCTCTACATTCCACATGCTGGGATATGTGCCACCATGCCCTGCTAAAACTGAGTCATGCATTGGCTGGAAATGGAACCAAGGCCTTCTGTATGGCAGGCAAGAATTTTACCATGGAATCACCAAGTCTTTGCTCTGCCTCCTGAACTCTTACGTTCAGTGCCACTGTGCTCTTCTGGGTACACTGTTAGATTTAACATGTTTTCTTGAGAAGCACAATTCAAGCCAGATATGTACAGACAGCCCAGCCACAGCTTGCATGATGACAAGTGGAGGCTTCCATGGCACATGTGACATGTGTTAGCATGTCATTCAAGGCACTCACTTCCACTAGGCCCAGGGCAGGCATGTCACAGGTTTGGCCACATGGCTGCTCTTAGCCACAGAGAGATGTCACCCTAGAAGTCTACATTGGCCATCATTTTTGGTGTCCCAGTCTGGGGCTTAGGTTACCACTGCCTGGCCCAAGTAGAGGTCATAATTCTTATTTCACAGCAGAGAACGTGAGACAGGAAACTTATTCCAAGACGTAAAGAAACAGTACACCCTCATGCTTGCTCCTAACCACATGGTCACTTCTGGAATCACTACCCAGTGGATACCAGACTGGAGGATTCAGG
This sequence comes from Arvicanthis niloticus, assembly GCF_011762505.2. NCBI lineage: Eukaryota > Metazoa > Chordata > Mammalia > Rodentia > Muridae > Arvicanthis > Arvicanthis niloticus. Next base: position 109,803,660 of record NC_047658.1, on the reverse strand, counting down.
ACGCTGTTCCTAGATGCTTTTCTCAACTCTTAAGGTCCTAGAGGGGTACCCCAGTCTCCAGCCATCCAGTATCCTACAAAAGTAGCATGACTCAGGTCCATCCCACTCACTGCAGAGCCTGTTGATGCTGTCTCCATTAAGGGCAGTCACTGAAGACCTAGCCTCTATTTTCCCAGCCTCATCCCTCTATGTAGCAGTTAGTGGGACTTCCCTGCCTCTCAGCCATCCAGACTCATTTTGAGGCCTGGTACAACTATCTATTCATTCTCTGCAGTATTTACTCTCTCTTTCTCTCTTCAAATGCTTACCAGTCCCTCCCTCCTATACTGAAGCCCCTGAAACAGAGCAGAACCCTTCCCCAGACCTTAGTCTTTCAGTTCCTGGAGACAGAGCTATGGTAGGTAATTTACTGGCATCTATAACAGGGAAAGCAATGCCAGGCCTGCTAGAAGTCTGGGCAGCCTTATTTATGACATGTGACTCCTCTTTGGAGAACCTCAGAAATAGCTGCTCCAGGGACTTGGGGGACAAAACAGGACTCAACCAGAGGAAAGTGTGTGTGTGTGTGGGTGTGTGTGTGTGTGTGGGTGTGTGTGTGTGTGTGTGTTTGTATGTATGTGTGTGTACACACAAAAGCCCCGAGGTAGGAAATGAGAGCAAACAATAGGCCCGGAAGTCTCCCTCCTGTCCTGCAGAAACTGCATTTTTGTTTTCGGCTGGGTGGGGGTTCAGCTTCAGGTGGGAGAGTGAGATAAAGCAATGTGCGCCTACTTCCCTACAGGGATGCCTGGGTCTGCCTTGGCCACTCCTATAGTGCCTTTCCTGGCAAGATGGCCTTCTCTCTTCCTAGGAACTGCTGGTTGGAAGTTTGGGGTACCCCATTATCCTTTGGACTCTACCCTAACTTCCATACTTTTATAATCAGGGTTTGATTTTCATGGGGAATTTCATGCTCAGTTGTGTCTTCCATGCTGTGCTGTGGAGAAGAGGCTGGCATGATAGAGGATTTGTAGAAAAATGAGAGTTGGGAGTGACGTCAGAGGGAAGAATGTAGGATTCCTTGATCTGAGGTCAATTGAGGGACCTGGGGTTGGTGAGCCCTGCCATTGGGAACTCTTTCACTTTGGACATGGAAGGAGAAGCTGAGACCGAGAACAAGCCTAAGAAAAGACAGCTGTAGCTGCCCCTTTTGAGTTCCTGGATGCTGAGTTGGGACTCTGGAGATGTGTGAGGCTGGATCATGCCTCCCATTTTATGGAAGAAGAAACTGAGGATCTCAAAGGTGAAGGACTTGCCCCATGTGATGAGGTCTCAGGTGTTTTTGTGTTTGTGCCCCACCAGGGAAATTGGCTGGCCTGCTGCCTGTGGGTGGTCACAAGCTCCTAGCAGGATCCCTAAGTTCTGGAGCCTGCTGTGACGGGAGTCACCCTTGCCTCAGCACAGTGGGGCCAGGACCCAAAGGGAAAAGGGTCCGGCCAGGGGACCGCCAGGGCAGGGGTCCCCTCCCTGGGCCCCAGTGGGTGGGACAGAGGCCCCCAGGCTCCGGCTGCAAGGCGAGGCCCTCAGTGGCGGCCACAATAAATATGTTTGTTCAAGGGAAGCCAGGCTGGGAGCTGTGTGCGCCGGCCTGCCGAGGAAGAAAAGGCTGCTTGTGCCTTGCACACTGGGGTGATTGTTCCTGCTCACGCAACCGCTGCCCCATGGCCGGAAAGGTCAGACGGCCCTCAGGCCCCGTCGGAAGCACCCGGTGCCTCGGGCCCCTTTGCTTGCACCCTGCCATGATGCCCTGTAACGCCCGCGTGCAGCCTGCCTTCTGGCCTTGGCATGGGTAGAGAAGCAATGAGGCGAGGGGAGAAACAAGGCTGGGAGTCCACCTGTTGAGCTCAAGGGACAAAGGTGTGAGAAGAACAGGCCCTATAGCGGCTCAGTGCTCAGGGGCAGCCAGGAGTCAGTTGAGGGGTTTCACTAATTTGCTCAGTTGACTATAGGCCTATATATTAGGGATGACATAGTAATCATTAGGGATGACATAGGGAGAGATCCAGATGCACACAAAGGCCAGCAGGCCACTCTTAGAGGCCAGAACAGCCATCACTTCACTCTGCTAGATGAGATGGCTGAAGGAGATCCCCAAGTATGCTTGGTACTAGAGAGAATCACTCCTGATCTTTAGGCTAAGAGTATAGCTTAACTGGTAGAGTGTTTGCCTATCATGCTTGAAGCCCCGGGTTCCATCCTCAGTATTGCATAAAACCAGTATGTTGTTGCACACTTAAAATCCCAGCACTTGGAAGATGAAGTGGCAGGAGAATCAGGAGTTCAAGGTCATTCTTGGCTAGTAGTTCAAGCCTGGGCTAAATAATACCCTGGTTCATAAAACAAATATCTGGGATCTCAGAATGGTTGTCTAGTTCCTGAGATGGGAAAGGAGAAACAGGACCTTATGATTTCTTGAGTTTGGTAGCGGACCCTGAGTGAAGCCCTTTTTCTAGGAAGCTTTTAGGGACACCCCCAAAACCATGCCAGCATTTTAACTGAGACCACAGGAATAAGATGGCTATGGAATTTTAAAGGAGGCTGCCCCTGCCCAAGGCCCAGTTGAGCTATCCTGGGGTAAGGAGTGGTGATAATACAAGTGCCTTTTGTAGTCCTCTTTGGCCCAATGAACCCCCTAAACTACTTGCAGCCATAAGGGCTGGAGCTTATGGTGAGCAGAATTTGTGTGAGGGGGTCCGGCAGCTGCTGGGGCCAAAGCATGGGAGGCCTGGCTAGGTAAAGGGAGGTGGTCCTGAGAACAAATACAGCACACAGGGCTCTTGCCACTAATCCGCTTCTTTTCACTAGACCTATGCAGCCTGCTTCTTACATGTACCTGGAGTGCTAGACTTGTTCAGAGGGACTCTTCTGTTGCTGAGAGGGAAACCACCCTCAGGGAGGATAATGGAGGCTTATCGTCACAGCCAGAAGATAGCCACCCTTGCATGGTCACTGTGTTTTGTGTCCAAGATGAGGTGGGTGTGCTGGTGGTTGACCTGTGACAATGGCTTCTAGTCTCAGGACTCTACTACTAACATACTACCAGAATGTGCCACCATCAATTCCCCAGGAGCCTAGCATTCTGTCAGTGGGATAAGGGCATGCTATATTGTCCTCTGGATAATAACCATAGGATGCTTGGAGGGTAGAACCCTTAGAATCTACTTGTACCCCTTGTCCTTGGGAAGAGGCAAGAGGTGAGCTCAGACCAAAGCAAGGTCAATGCCCCTCAAGTGGGGGAAGACTGAGCTATGCCTACAGGAAGCTGGTGAGGGATTCTTTGGGAGGCTACTTTCCTCTGCCAGGCCAGGCAGTGTTCCCCCATACTCACAATTTCAGGTTCTGTGGTTAGCTTTCAGGCCCCATATTCATGTTTGCTCATTGACCAAGAAGATGGGTCTCTCCATTTCTTTCAGGGAAACCGAGTTACCAGTGAACCATGGCTGCTAGGAACCAGAGTTAGGGCTCTAGTGCACACAGCCTTAGGCCTGGGCTTGTTGGTAGGCATAGCTACCAAAACCAACACTACAACCATCTGGCTGGAATCTTTATCTTCTGTCCAAGTCAGTCCCTAGAAGCCATGATCAATACCAACTATTGTCCTTCATGGAAGCCCGTGTCAGGCACCCACCCACTCCCTGTCTGACTGCATAGGACCCTACCTTACTCTTGGGCCTTTATATAACTGGCCCCACAGACAAGCTGCCATGTCACCAGCCTGGCTCTACCTTAGTGATCCTCTGTGAGCCTTATAAAAAAAGGAGGATGGCAATGAAGACTGCTAGGTAGAAGGGTCTGAGGAAGTGGAGATAGAGCTTGGAGGTGGGGCAGGCACCAGGAGTCAGAAATCTGAGGAAAGGATTTACTCTGCAGAAACCCAACTGCATGTTGATTTGATCGATCCTATCTTGAATTCCTAACTCCCAGAGTCCTTTGTTGTGTACTTTTTAAAGCTGTTGTGTTGGTGGGAGTATGTTACAGTTGCTATAGAAAGCTAGAATCTTTTTTTTTAATAAAATAAAATACCAGCTTCACTACTTTCCTGTGTATGGCCTGGTTCTCTCTTGCTTGGATTAGTTAATAGTAGCTTCTGTTCTGGCCTCCCAGTCTGCTCCTTATCCTTAAAACCTCTCCTTAGAACCTGGCTCTATGAATAGGTGGTTGAATCTCCTAGAAGATGCCATCTGGACTCTGGTGGGTAGAGTCTTCAGGAAACCAGCCCAATATTAAGGCACTGAAGACCCAATCCTAGTTATAAGGGTAACTTGTGGGCATTTCCCAGTTTCCCACAGGACAGCACAGTTCTATCCTGCACAGTACACTCTCTAGAGGGATGCCAGGAAGAAACCTAAGAGGCTACAATCATACCCAGGGTGGAAGGAAGAGGTGAGCAGCCTCCCAAAGATGCTCTTGGCAGAAAGGACAGGATAGCAGGGACCTGCATGAGGGGAGGGTAGCACCATTACATATCCTAAGCAGAAGGAACACCCAATGGTCCTGGGACATGAAAAAGATGGAAGAAGGCAAGGGACAGAGGTTCCTAGGCAGAGTAAGAAGAGGATGAGGCAACAATGAGGCTGGTGAATGACAGGTGAATCTTGGGCAGATGAGGTTTGCATTTGTTACTGTGTACAAGGTCACTGGGATTGGTGCAATGGTCCTGGAGTCAGGCACCCCCTCAATTTACACTATAGGCCCTGCAGTATCCACAGAAGATTACCCAAACATCCCTGCTCCTCACGGACCACACAAAGCCCATGTCTCAGCATTTTACATAGATAGTCTTGAACACTGGATGCCACATCTGGCCCCTCCAGGTCCTATGGGCTTTTTCTGCTCTCATGCTTGAAGAAGACTGACTTGATTTAGTTGAATGCCCAGGCTCCTTAACCATGGCTTCCCATTTGGGTGCAGCAAATGAGATACCTAGGAGGATGGTGAAAGAAAGAAGGAGGCCATTGAGGCCCAAGATTCCCCACCATGAAGCCATTGGCTATAACTTATATCTTGGGTCCTTATTTCTCTCAAGGTGACCAGGACTCATGACTTTCAGTTTCCTGAGTTTCAGACTCTCTTGTCTTGGTCTGTGAGTCTGGGGCAAGATCTGACACTGCCTAGGGTCCTGGAGGGTTTGTGGTTCTCAACACCCTGCCAACCTCTGTAGAAGGGCCTAGGGCCTTGGGCCTCTCTGCCCATTGTCAGAGAAGCAACAGTCACCAGGGCAAGCTAAGCACAGGTCCTCAATGGCTTTAAAACCCCCATATCTCCCATATCCAAGTTAGCTTCTACTTGGGATAATACAGAAACAACGTGATTTGGGAGGGAAAAATCAAGCTTATATTCTTCCCTGCTGGGAAATGGCCTTACCCCTCTCTTTGGCCCTGTTCCATTAGCTTGTCACCACAGTCCCTCCCAAAGCCCCTCTGGACTCCAAGACACCTCCCTCTCATATCAGCAGAGGGGGTGGGGTGGGAGCTGCCAGAGTCTGGAGTAGGTCACTTCCCTGTCCTTAGTGTCTTCTGCCTTGCCAGAGAAGCTCTCATCTCCCTAGCTGCTTCTGGGCTTCTTTGAAAATCTGTCACTAGCTCTAGGCTTGCCTCCAGGAAGGGTGTGCCCTTCACTCAAACACATCTGGGACATAGTTCAGTGGTAGGATGCTTGCCCAGTACATACAAGACCCCCAGTTCAATTCCTAGCAACACACGTACACATACATCACCCCCAAATAAACAACATATCACTCCTTATCCGAGGTGCCAGCAGGTTACCTAATCTATCCAGGGACCTAGGGGTCCTTGAGTCAGGAGCCTGGGTGGACATTTCTCTACTCACTTCTGTCTAAGCTTGCCACGTCAGCACATATCCTGAGAGCCATCTCAGCTTCTACAAGCCACCGCCCTAACCCACCCTTGTCCTTGTCCTTGCTGGGGCCAGCTGGAAGCAATCTCCCTAGAGTGGCAGGTGGTCCTCCTTAGCAGGCTCCTGCGAGGCCATCTCAAGCCCTGCACCCACGCAGAGGTGGTTCTGCATGCACGGCTGCCTTGGGCCCCTTCCCCGCTGGAATGAACCAAGCACTTTGGAATTTGCAGAGAAATCTGGGGTCTTTAGCTGCTGTTTTTCTTGGCGCGGCCTTATCACAAATTAGTGGGGAAGCCCGAAGGTTAGGGTTTCAGTGAGCTCAGCAGAATCTGAGAAGTGAGGAGCTGGCCTCCTGCCTTTCTAAGTCAGAACATACTTGACCTGCTGGGCCCCAGGGGCTCTCAGAGTCCAGGATAACTCCTGGGCAGGTGACCCTGGCTCTGAGTGTGGAGAAGCCTGGGGAGACAGTGTTCATACGAATTGGTGTTTTTTCCCCCTCAAGTCCAAATGGCCTCCCTGGTGCCTTCCTGGGCTCACCCTGAACTGTGTGAGTAGAGCCTTCAGGCTGGGGTTCTTGGCACTGCTAACAGGTCAGGCCTTTAGCCTTGGGAAATGACACACCTGGGAAGGGGGTGTAAGCAGTTCTGGATAAAAGGGCAGACTCAGACCTAGGGACCTCCAGCCACAGTTGGGCTCTACTTCAAAGTTCAGAGAGAAGATGGGGGCCTGAGCAGACAAATACTGGGGGACTCCACTGTGGTGCTAGCCTCTTCTGATGTAGAAGGCAGGAATTGCTGCACCATAGTTAGGAAGCCAGAGCCTGAAGTGCAGAGCATCAAGGAACCATGGAGTATTCCTGATGAGAGCCACCTATTCTCTTAGACGGTTATCTGTTTATGTGGGGACCAACTCAGCGCTTCTCTAAAGCTGTATCTACAAATACCTCCAGAGCCCTTGTCTCCATCCCAATGACTTATCCCCACCCTGCCCAAGTCAGAGCCAAGCCTAGTTCTACAGTGTGCTTGGGAGGGCACCTTTGACTATTCTTAGCACACTAAGAACCTGTTAGACTGTGGCCTAGTGCAGGGTGCCTAGGGGTTGACATTATCCTTGGTACCTGGTACAGCTTACTGGATCACTCATCGTTACCCTGCAACAGAGTCCACTACACCTTCACTGTACAGCTCAGAATATGGAAGCCTTGGAGAGTCTTGTTTTACATCACACAGGACCAAGGAGGATATGGCAGGGTGTGAAGCAAGCTCTATATGTTGTCAGGGAGACAGATGATGCTCAAGCAAAGTGCGTGTTGTGCAAGCATGAGGAATTGAGTTGAGATCTTCAGAATGTGTATAACAAAAAGAGCTTGACGTTGTAGCGCATGCTCATACTCCTGGGGTTGGGGTTAGGGATAAGTTGGACGGAAACAGGAGTATTTCTGGGGCTCATTAGCCTATTAACCTCTTGGCAAGCTTTAGACCAGAGAGACCCTATCTCAAAAAACAAAGAAGATGCCTCGTGAGGAATGATACCTGTGGCCTCCACACAAGTGCTCATACAAAGATGAATACAACCCTCTCCAAACCCCAAGATGATAATCCCAAAGACCATTATAAACAAGTATAGGTGACTCTTTCCCCTAAAGAGAAGACTTTGGTACACACCACTTCTCTGTGTACTCCCTGGCAAGTTCTAGGGGTATGTTAAAAGATAGCCAGTAGGTACAGAGCTTAACAGCGTATGGCTGGCATTTGTCTGGGATCATAAGTGTGTACCCCCGAGTGTCTCTCCTTCAGCAGGGAGTAGTTTTTTGAGATGGGTCTCCTTAGGGTATGAGGCTCCTCACCAGGGCGCAGATTAAACCCCAAAGCAGCCTGACTTCTCCCTTTCCCACCTCCCCTTTACCCTCTTACCAGCCCTTCCTCAAGCGGTATTATCTTCACAGGGAAGGCCTGGCCCCAGAGCCAGCAATGGGACCCTGGTCACTAGCCCTGCTCCATGGTGAGGAAACCCAATCCAGGCAGGAGGATGGCTGTCACTCCTCACGATTTAGGGTTGTCACCTGGCAGAGTAGAGGGCTCTCTACTCTGACAGAATAAGTGGTTCCATGCTGAAAGGTGACACCATAAAGCAATTCGGAGCCGGCAGGAGGACTGTATATCATGTGGGCCTGGATGTGTGTGTGTTTTTCTTTCTGGCTCTCCTTCCTGGTCTCCTTGCTGTGGCCCCCACCCCCCTGGTGATCTTATCAGAGCATCCGGGGCCAGATGTGATTTTCTATCAAGAGGATGGGGCCCTAGGCAGCTCCAAGGGGTCATGTGCAGAGGGGGAAGGAAGCCTTGTAGAAGGTGGGCTCTGTGTCAGACACAAGAGTCAAATCCACATTTCCTACCAGCTAGAGAACAGAGGTCTTTAAACCTGTAATTGGTGAGGAAGGTGTCAGCTACCCACCCACACCCAACTTGCTTTGACCACTAGGTCATAAGTAAATGGCCTAAGAGGCTAGCCATAGCCTCTTACCACATGTGGAATAGCCGAAAACCTTTATTGGGCACAAGGTTGTCCTTTGCCATCTATCTCAGCCCAGGCCTGTCAGCCTGTTCTATGAATCAGTGAGAACTTGATCAACAAACAGAAGTCCCTTTGAACTACTAGGGTTGGGAACAGCATTGCCTCCTTGAATCTTAGTGTTTGCTTCAAATGCTATTATTTTCTGGTCCCCTGATCACTCCAGAGTCATGGACCAGTTATGGGAGTGTCACCATGGGCTCTCTGACTGACCAACTGGCCTCACCCAGCAAGTCTTCTGTTAGGAGGGTATCCTCATATTCCTCTTTCTAGGCAAGGGTACCAAGGATCACTAAGGATGAAGGTACTTGCTGGAGGTCTGTAGGCACCGCCCCCCCACCCCCAAGCAGGCTAATGTTCCTTGGGAAACCCTGGAGTCTCCATGTCCCTTTCTTGTCCCAATAGTCAACGGGAATGCTGTCATCTCTGTTGCCATATGGTAGTATGTGGCATTCCAGGGATAGCCAGAAGAGAAAGAGAAAGGGAAAGATGGAAGCCTGTCAACTCATTTCTTTTGGCTACCACCCCTCTTCTATCATAGTGCCCCTTCCCTCAGTGGGCTCTTCCAAAGTGGAAGCCTCCCTGCCTTCGGTAGCTTCTAGTCTCTTGAGTTCTCTCAATACCCAAGATGGGCAGTGGACACTCTCTGGGTAAACCCTCTCCTCAGCAACCATTTTCCTGGAATGCCTCTGGCTGTGAGAGCCTGTGAAGGCAAGGTAGCCAATGTGTGGGATCAGGGAAGTACTGCTGTATATTGTCTGTGGCTGGGAAGACATTGGCCCTCAAGTTGACACCTCCAACAGAAGCTTTTCCCTGTGCTGTGGCTCCAGGCTCCAGGCATGAAGAGGTTAACAACATATACGTTCTGGCCAACCTGGCCCATTCTTTTTGCAGACAGCCTGGTGACCTTCGGGGGCTGCCTTTGCTTTGGAAGTTTTCTCAAGGCCAATGGCCCCCTCTTGGCCTTCATCTGTTCCCACACAAGGCCAGTGTGGGCTTAGCTTAAAGGAGGCTTGACCTCAGTTGGGTCCTAGAAGGCGGTTGAGCTAGGGAGACTGTGCCTTCGTATGCAAATAGGCCTGACTTGAGCACTGCCAGCACACACATGCCTCGGAGACATCACTGATTCTAAAGATAGTATGTGTATGAGGAATGTGGCTTGTCCTGCATCTTTAAACTTTTCTTTTTCCCCATCCATGTCAAAGATTCCTGTAGTATCTAACATACTAGAGCTTTTCCTGCTAACCATCTTGTGAGTTGAGAATCATGTCCTCTATTTCCTCTAACACCGAAGCACTAAGGAACACAGGGAGTTGGGGACTAGTTGTGGAGCTCTGAGGCTTGGCATATTGTGCACACCACAGAGCTGTCCTACCTTCAACCAGGTGCTCAAAGTGCCAGGCCCTGAGGTCCCACCAGCAGTATGGTCTAGTTACACACCTGATATGGTTAGATTGTATCCATTTCTGTCTTTCCATAATGGAAGACAATGGAAAACTGAGACAACTCCAAGAGGTCACAGCCATGTTGGAGACTGTTACCCTGAACCCAAGATACATTCAGCCTCAAAGCTCTTTACTGGGACAGCTGGCTCGTATAGATGCCAACGGGCTGCCTGGAGGCTCACCCATCAGCAAACATATTTGGCTCTAGAATGACAAAAAAGGAGAAAGGTTTTCTATTTTTATTTGTTGTTGTTTGGTTGGTTTTTGTTTGGTTTTTGAATGGAAGATTCTGACTTCCTGGTTTAAACTTGTGATAGCCAAACTCAGTATCTGTGAGTGTGACATGAGATGGCTTCCACCCTAAAGATTTAAAAACTCAGTGTGTGTGTGTGTGTGTGTGTGTGTGTGTGTGTGTAAGGCTCAGGAGCCTATATTTCTCAGACTCTCTGGGAAGTCAGGTGTATGTATAGGAGTTGAACCTAGGCTCCCATGGAATGCCTCCCTGGCCTACTCTTCGACCACTCATAGGAAAATAGGGACCTGGATGCTAGCTAGGGTGGGTGCTCTGTGGAACTTGGGTCAGGGTTCACTTAATACCCAGGTGGACAAAATCCCATAGTGTTTTTTTCAACACAGTATTTCCCATAGTTTCCTCACCTGTTCTTTTCTTACACATGTGCATGTCCCTGGGGCTGGTTGCCAGGTGTGGAGGCAAATGGGTAGGCCTTGTGCCTATGGAAAGCCATGCAATAGGTTCCCAGATGGCCCAGGCTGTACAGTTCCCCCAGAAAGCTACAAGGAGTGAGACCATTATTCTCATTTCTTGTTACCATTAGGGCCCCCATGGCCGATTCCTATGTTCCAAAGATGTGAGCCCCTTCCTCTGCTCACTTGTATCTTGAGAGATGAACTCTAGAGGGATGGCATAGAAGAATCAGAACAGTGGGAGCCAGTGGGATCCTGAGGGACCCAGGTCCAGCCATGGGTGGAAAGTCAAGAAAAACAACACAGAAACAAACAGGATAAAGGGGTGTGGTCAGGGCCAGGGCTATATAAGGCTCTCTGAGTATGGGGCCCACCAGGTCTCAGGCAGTGCCAGTGAGGTCAGAGCATACAAGGGTAACATGGGGGGGGGGGAGGTGCAGTGGGGGGGAGAGTACAGAGGAAGCTGGAGGAAGGAAGGCAAGATGAAGACATGTTTGGCTGGAGCAGAGCTCCCAGCTCCTCCCCGAGGACAGGGAGAGTCCTCGAAGGGTTTAAGCCACAATGGGGCATGTCAGCCCTGTCATCTGGGAGTTCATCTGAGAAGAGAGACCAGGATGGGGCATGTTCCATGTCAGCCTAGTGCTCAGCTCCTGGAGGGAGCAGTCCCACAGACCTTGAGCCGTGGGACCTCCAGGCGATGCCCTGTCATCAGAATAAAACGTGACTTACTTTCTCAGCAAACGAGCCCTTCCCAGCCTCAGAAGCAAGACAACACAGCCAAGTTGAGTTCTTTCTCCATGATCCTTAAAGAACTGGAATGTCAGGGCCGGTGAGAGGGCTCAGAAGGGAAAGGCGCTTGCCAACCAACCTGATGACCCAAGCCTGATTTCCAGAACCCACATGGTAGAAAGACAGAATGAACTCCTACAAGTTGTCCTCTGACCTCCACACACATGTCATGGTATAAACACACACACACACACACACACACACACACACACACACACACACACACACAATTGTTTTAAAGAACCAGAGTGTTGAGCTCTGTCTTTAAGGGAACAGACCCTGGGACCTGAGACAAGTAAGCATTTAAGGGTGTTTTCCCTGAGATCCAGACAGGTTCACAGGTCTCAGACTATGGAGGGTGGCTTTTTCACTTTCTGCTTCCATTTCCTGGCTCTCCTTTGTCCCCACAGCTGTTCATTGTACTCCTGGCTGCCCGTGCCTCTTCTCTTCTATTCTTACAAGATCATGTGTTTAAACAAAGTCAGAGAGCCAACAATGTGGGCTTTAAAATGTTCCTGAAAGCAGGGCTAGGCTAGAAAATAATAGTCCTGGGGGAAGCGATGACTTCCTGGGTCTGTCCTCTCTTACCTATCCTAATGTCAGCCCTGCTGTGAAAATAGTCATTTAGTTACCTTGATAGAAAGGCTCGGAGGCAGGGATGCAGAGTTCTGTTCGGCTACCTGTAAGTCACCGTTTTTTTCCTTGCTTTGTGGCTTCCCATAGCTGGATAAAGATTTGAAGAGAGACTGGGTGCACAGCACATGCGGGGTGAATTGTGATTAAACACATGGGGACATATCTGTCCGTGTGCTCACTGTGCAGCCATCCCTAATCAGCACTAGGCATTGTGATCATAATCTACAATGCCGTGTAGAAACCCACGTAACCTTTCTGCTGGAAGTGAGAAGGGAACACAAGATTCTTTACAATAATAACCAGGGTCCTTGAAGCCCCACCCTTGCCATACTGAATAAGCACAGAGAGAAGGAAGGGCAGCTGGGGAGGCTTCATATTTGGTGGAAATCTTCAGTTTGTCATTTGGTAGTTGGCCAGCTAATCAGGGGCCCGCCAAATAGTTCCACACCTGACATCAGGATTCCTGGACTTGCTCAGTGGGGATCTGTTGAGCTTGGACTGTGTGTCTGGCCTGTAGCCAGGGGCCACGCCCTCAGTTGCCCAATATGCAGGACGCACGTAGAGCTTGCTCCAGACTGCTCATGGCTCCCTCAAAACACGGAAATAGAGTGGTTGTCCTACATTAGAAATACCAGGACCCATGGCCCTGTGTGAGCCATCCAGTTCCACACCACCTGGCAGAGGCAACTGGCTCCCATAGGTCCCCTTCCACAGGAGGCCTTCCAGTATTCCCCTACCCCTGCTAGGAGTCTGAAATCCTGGAACTGAAGAGCTGGGCGACTAGGGAGCCTTTGAGATAAGGCATACTGGGAGACAGGCTGAAGAATTTCACCAGCCTGCAGCTCTGAAGTTGTTTGTCTGCCTAGCCATTACTCAAGAGCCCTGGATACCTGAAGCTGAGCCCTGGGGCACAAACTGGACTGATGATGGGGGAGGGACACATTCTGTCCTGAAGAGCCAGGGGGACCTCAGTGTCTGATCAGAGGTCAGCTTTGCTGCTGTGACTCTGTAAGCTAGCCACAGATTCTGCTACCTGAAGCTGCCCCCTAGGTTTTTAGATGGACTGAGGCTCTTTAAAACTTATTTTAAGTGCTTATGAGATAGAGTCTTGATTTGTAGTCCTTGTTAGCCTGGGACTTGCTATGCAGATCAGGATAGCCACAAACTTAGAGCAACCTTCTTGCTATGTGTCCCCAGTCTACCACCACCATGCTTTGCCTAGCCCTTGAGCCTTGTGCCTCATTCCTAATTTCTTTCCCTAGTGTCAGAGCCACTGAGTCTAGCACACAGAGGATTATATCCCTTAGGAGATAGTTATGGTCAAAAAGTAAAAAGTAAACTTATGTAAGACAAATAGCTATACAAAAGTATAATATAAACAGCTACTAATGCAGTCCTGGGTTCTAAGATAAATGAGGTGGCCTGGTCAGTGCTCTGAGGACAGGGGTGCCCCTGTCACTGTGTGGGAACCATAAATGTAGGAGAGGTCAGAGGCAGGGTGTGGCTGAAATGTGCTTTTGTGGGGCACAGGGATGAATCCTAAAGCTGTAGCCTTGAGGTTGTCAAGGAAACCTTGTTTTATCTCAGGTATCTGAGCTGTATCACATGGGTGGAGAGTGACCGCCCCTCGGTCATCATCCTTCACTGAGCAGGTCAGCTGGGAGGCCTGGTGGAGGCATAGGGGCCACTCTTATGTTTTGTATCGGCATGGTTCTTGCCCAGGCTGTCTCTGCCCACTCAAGCACTGGATCTGTGGCTCATGTGGCTGCTCCTCAATCCAGGACACTTGGAGGCACTCAGGCTAAGGCTCCATTTCTGGGGGATATACGCTACTCTGGCTAGCTGATCTTGAAGGAAAGGGCCAGGTGGGAGATGGTCAGAGGGACAGGGAATGAGATGTAGGTTATCTCAAGAGTATCCCATATGGGCTGAACTGGTGACCCTAATCCTCTAGAGAGATTCTCTTTAGTTTGACTATGGTGTTTCATAGGTATACACACATGTATACACACACACACACACACACACACACACACACACACACACACACACACGCATACGCGGCTGCACCTTGCTGAGATTGCAGGAATTCCCTCTGAGCTTTCCCCACCACCCAACTAACTGCTGCAGGTATCTGATTAATCTTTAAAGCCTATGCCCCCCTGCTCCTCCTCAGCCTGCCTCTTCTTTCTCCTTTCTGCCTCTTTCTGTTCCTCTGCCTGATCCTTTCCTGCCTAGCATCCATGCCAGAACCCATAGATCTCTCCAGCCTGGACTCCCCTGAGCTTAGTGGACAGGAAGGACCCTGAGAAAGGTTCCAGAGCATACTCTGGCTAGCCATTTCCTGGCTGTGTGTCTGTCTGTCTGGGGGATCCTGGGCTGGGTCATAAAGTGCCCATATAGAGGACTTGTAGGAGGAGGGAGGAGAGGGAGAGAGAGAGAAAGAGAGAGAAAGAGAGAGAGAGAGAGAGAGAGAGAGAGAGAGAGAGAGAGAAGAAGAAGAAGGAGGAGGAGGAGGTGTAGGTGTGTGTGTGTGTGTGTGTGTGTGTGTGTGTGTGTATGATGCTAGGACCAAATCTGCTCAAGGGTATTCATGCTCAGAGTCTCTCAGCAGTGTTACTGCTAGTTCCCAACCCTGGTAGTTTTACTGGTGCCAACATCAGAGTATGCAGGACTGCTGGCACTCGTGAACTGTGTGCATGATACCTGCCAGGGTCCCCACCCCGAAGCTTTCCACCTTAGTGGGGTGATGCTGACAAGATGGAAGGCAGGAAGGAAGGAACCATGTGCTATGGAGGTCCCAGAAATGAGTCTTAAGGTCTTGCAAGCAAAGTTACCCTTGTCCAAAACATGTCCTTGCATAAGAAAGAAATTGGTCATCTGAAAGACAGTGACCCACTTGGCAGCTCCTGATGCCTCCCGCCCCCCCCCCCCACACACTCGATCTTGGCCTCGAAGCCATGTGCTACCAGTTTTTCTGAAGCCGGTGATGCTAACTAAATACTCACTCTGTGCTTGTGTGGGCACTGTTCCCTCTGCCAGGGATTTGTCCTTTTTTGCGAAGCGAGGGTGAAAAAAAAAAAAAAAAAAAGGACATGAAGACCACCCCTCAACAAGGTGGAGGCCTGGAATACTTCTACAGAACTCAGCTTCTGACAGGTGGACAAAAAAGGTGTCTCCAGTTCCTTTACTCCACGAATGCAGGCCTCTACGCTGTTCAGAATAGACCATGGCAAGATAGTGCAGAAAAGAGTCCTGGCCTTGTACCCAGAGGCTGCTTGAGGGGTGGGGCCACAAACTTGGGTGCCCTGAGGCATCTTACACTTCTGAGTGGCAGGAGGTCTGGAGGTTCCTGAGTGAGCTGGTGGGGAGTGGGCAGCAGGCAAGCACAGAACAAAGGCTTGGTGCTGAGCCCCTGATCTGGCCATCATGTATCTCAGGGCTGGGCTGCAAGCGGGTGTTTGCTCATCTGGAAGCAATATTGTAGTAACGTTAGATGGCTCGAATAAGGCATATTCTCTGAATCCGTGAACTCTACAGTGAGGAATATGGATTTAATGGATAATCTCACCAGCAGCCAAAAGAACCCAGATTCCTCCCCGGCCTTCACCCGGGCCTTGGTTTCTCTTGGAGCCCCAACTCAGCCAGGGGGCCCAGAGAGCCTGCAGCACAGCTTCCAGGAGAAGTGTGTGATCTTTGAGATCTGGGCTGTTTTGTTTTTTTTTTTTCTCTTCTCTTCTTTTCTTTTTTTTTTCTCCTTTTTCTGGGTGGGAGTGGGGGAACTGGGGACTTGTTCTGGGGCAACAGAGTGACTGATCTCCAGACCAGCCTGTAGCCAGAGAAGTTGAACTGGAGAAAGTAGGAAACCAGGGTGATTTATCACTATCTCCAATGGCCAAGGCTTGCTTTGGAGTCGGGTAAGGGTAGGCAGAAATAATTCCTGCAGCTCTTCCCAACTTAATATAGTTGGAATAATAAAATGAAACAATAAAACCACAGCGGAAAAGATGATGGAGAGGTTTTACAGTGAGCAGCAGAGGAAGAGCCCAGAAGGCGGACAGAGCTCAGTGAACAATGTGACTGGGGAACTCATCCAGAAGGCAGCCAGGGGGAGGGGAGGAGTGGAATGCAGGTCTGGCTGGCCCTGGCCACCAAGTGCAGTGGGGGCTGCAAGCCACTCTGCCTATGGAGGCTGCAACTCAGGTAGATTCCTGGCCATTCTCTGGGGTCTCATTTCATAGGCTCATTAATTCTTAATTTAAATATTGTCAATACATGATGCTTTCATAAAGGTGCTAATTTCACTGAGAGCCATCAGCTCATGACCTCCTGGGTGCTTCCTGCTGCCACTGCAGCTAAATAGGTGGGCCTGTCATTCTTGCCAGGATTCTAATCCACTCTCCTGACTACCCAGAAGAACTTCAGGGAGCCAACTGCCCTCTGATGAAGGGGAAGGGGTGAAAGATAATAGTAAGAAAGAAGAACCTGGGTCCTTCCATCTTTCCAATTCCTCCGATGTCCAGTGCAGAGGCCACACAGGAAATAAAGCAGGTAACATGAACATTCCACTCCAGGAGGCCCTGAGAATCATGTGCCCGGGCGTCTCAGCCTTTGGGTGTAGCTGTTCCAGGGGGGAGGACCAGGCTGGGGTATCCAGAGGAGGCTCTCACTGCAGGCTGAGTGGAGACAGGGTGGGGGAGTGAGAAGTGGGGGAGTGGGTTAAGGGGTGGGGTTAGGGGAGGTAGGGGCCTCTCAGTTGGCTTTATCTTTACATTCCAGGATCAGTAGAAGCCTCCAAGGGTTCCCAAACCACGTCATCTGATGAGTTGGAGATCAAAGCTGAGACAGCAGAGTTTATGGGCCTCCAGTCCATCCTGAAGCACAGGGTGGCTAGGGACAGAGGCTGGGAGGGGGCTCCCGTCTGCACTCTCGAATATTGTTCATTGTTTTCTACAGTTCCGTTCTGAGTCTCCCACAGTCTTTCAGGGGCTACAGTGAGCACAATATCCTGTAGTTGGGACTCTTGCTCTAACCTCATGTAGTCTCAAAGGGGGGTATAATGTTCTCCCTGAGGCCCCATTGGCCTATGGAACTCTGCTTTCCCCAGGGCAGAGGTCACAAGTGTCAGCTCATTCCATAGCAACAGTTCCACACCTAGCAGAGGGCTAGAAACACAGAAAATATTCATAAGCACAGGGGTCAGTGAAGGAAGTAAATGAATGTTCAGAGCTTAAATGAGACGCAAGAACAGGGCAGGGTTCATAGCTCAGTAGCAGAGTGATTTTGTAGACTGCACAAGGTCCTGAGTTCAATTCTCAGTACCATTAAAAAATGCAAGCACAAAGCCCTCTCCTAAACTCCCAAGGGACTCCAATGCTGTCGCCTCTTTGGGTCTTGATCCCCTTCCTGTTTCTCTGGGGACATGAAACACAGGCAGTATTTCCTCTGTGTACAGATGGGGAAGGAGACTCAGCGAGACAGGGTCATATCAGATGGCTGTGATCAAATTTGGTCCAAATGACATGACCTTGTTCTGCTCATGGGGATGGCTTTAGGGAGCAGCCTTCAACACTTGCCACCTGCCATGGTTCCAGGCAAGTATGTATCACGAGCTACTTCTGCCTCACCCTCAAAGGCACCCTCTTCAGAAGCAGGACCAGGACCCTGCCCCCACCATAAGTCTGTAGATAGATTTGAGACCCTTGAATTGAAAGGAAATTTGAAAATCAAATTCCTTTTGTAAGCTGCCAAAGTCCTGCTTCTCTGGCACTGAGGCCCCAGATGCCTGGCTTGGTACTAAAGGACTGTTTATGTATCATGTATCATTGTATCACATATCATGGAGATATGTGATACAATGGTTATCTAGGAGATAGTTAAATTCTAATTTAGATTTCTGGGCCCTGAGCTGGACTGTAGGTTACTAAGGTAGAGTCACCCCAGGTTTAGGGATCTTTGGTCTAGGGGTAACACACCTGGCAAAGGACACCAAGGAACAGGGAGAAGCACTTGGACAGGAGGATGATTCAAGTTGCTGGTGCAACTTGAGGAAGCTTATGAAGAAGAAGGAGAGAGTGCCTTCTTGGGAGGTCTGCAGGATGTGACAAACCTGGTCAGGGCAGCAAACTGTATAATGAGACACAGTGGGAGGCTGTGCAGAAGTATGGCAGACTTAAAAGGGCTGGAAGTGTGGCCTGAAGTAGCTAGCATGGGAGACTGACTTGGAGAACTGACAGGAGTTGTGTTGTGAGGGGGAAGGGAGGCTACTAGTCATCAGACTAAAGCTTCACCAGACCAACAAAAGAATTACCAAAGAGATACTCTGAAGATGGCCAGGCATTCTTAGAAGAAAACTAAAAAGATAGCCATATCACCATTAAAGTAACAACGCTCTCCAACCTAATCTCAGGTTCAAACAAGCCTCAGAGTCCAACAGCCGCCTCTATTAAAATTTGACAAGTGCTTGGGAATTCTACAGACCGAGCAACTTAAACCGGGGAGAACAAAACTGGACAATTCACACTTTCTGATTTCAAGCTCTGGACAGCTACAAAAATAAAAAACAACGTGGTATTGCCATAAAGAGAGGTGGACAGCGATGGACCTTCACATTGACCTTCAGCGACCTTCATTTCCCTGAGAGCCCACAAGCTTGTCAAGATCACTCAGTGGGGGAAGGGAGACACCTTTTTCAACAAATGGTGTTAGAACCACTGGGTAGTCACATGAAAAAAAGAGCAAAGTTGGTCCCCTCACACCACATACAAAAATGAATCAACATTGTTTTTAAAAGTAAAAACTTTAAAACTCTTAGAAGAAAGTAGAGGGGTAAATCTTTCTGACCTTGCCTGTATACACTGTGACTTAGATACAATACCAAACATAAGCAACATGGGGGTGGGGGGGTGGTGGAGATAAATTGGACTTCATCGCAGCTAAAAGTTTCATCAAAGGACACTGTAAAGGAACTAATAAGGAGCCAATGAGAGGGCTCAGCTGGTAAAAGGACGCTATTCAACCTGAACACCTACATGGCAGTAGGGGGGAACTGAATATCCCAGGTTGCCCTCTGACCTCCATGTGTGCTGTAGCCTCACACACGTACAAATGTACCCTCATTCAGTGAATAAATAAATATAAATTTAAAGCATTTTAAAAGGAAGTGGGGCAGGGGAAAACCCCAGATATATGCTTGTAATTCTAGCACCTGGGAGTTGGAAGAAAGAGGGTCAGAAGTTCAAGTTAATTAAATTGGAGGCCAGCCTGGGCTACATGAGACCCATTCAAAAACAAAAAAAAATCAAAAACAAGAAAGGGAAGAGACAGCCCACAAAATGGGAGGAAATAAATATGATAAGGGCCTTTTGTCTAGAATTGTCTAGAATATAAGATCTAGCGTGTAGATTGGGAAGAACAAATACTTTATAACAACAACAAAGTGAATGATCAATCTGAATGGGCATTTCTCCAAAGATGGTATACAAATGTCTTTCTGTAAAAAATGCTCACTGTCATTAACC
Source organism: Arvicanthis niloticus (assembly GCF_011762505.2). Classification (NCBI taxonomy): domain Eukaryota; kingdom Metazoa; phylum Chordata; class Mammalia; order Rodentia; family Muridae; genus Arvicanthis; species Arvicanthis niloticus. Next base: position 109,784,102 of record NC_047658.1, on the reverse strand, counting down.
CTCTAGGAAATGCCAGGCCAACTTCACACCCACTAGCAAAGTAAAAACAGAAAGCAAATGTTAGTGAGGATGTTGTGTGTAGGAACTTCAGACAGTGTTGGTAGAATGTGAGAGATGAAACTCGTGGCTCCTCAAAAGGTTCAACAGAGTGCCCTGGGACCAGCAGTTCTACCCCTCGGTGGATACACAAATGAAAACGCATGTTCATAAAATGCCCAGATGTTGATGGCTGCATTATTTAGAACAACTAAATGGTGGAAATAGACCAGACGTTCGTCAAGGGATGTGTTCTCTCCATACAATGAGATATTATATAGCCATAAAAAGGAACCAAGCACCGACACTTATGAACGGACCTTACAAACATGATGCCGGGTGAAAGAAGCCAGACTCAAGAGAACGCAGAACATATGACTGTAGTTACAGAAAGTATCCAGAGCATGCCAAACTATAGAAATGTAAAGCTGAGCTGTATATATCTTGGACTAGGGAGTAGGGTGGGGAATAGGAAATGATAGATAAGGGACAGAGAGAATGTTCTAGAACTAGACAAAGGGAGAGTTGCACAACCTTCAATAAATTTCAAGTACTTCAAGTAGGTGAATTGTATGGTATGGAATTTCTTTTTAATAAAGCTGTTCAAAAAAAAAAAAAAAGAGGAAAGCCAAGAAAGACAAACAAACAAACAAAAATCCCCCAAACCAGTTCCAAAGTACTGGAGGCCCTGACTGTGAGTGGCTCCCAGATCCAGGTGCTCTTGGATTCAGGCGTCCAAGAGGCCCCTCGAGCTCTGGGGCTGAGCTTCCACCCACATCTTGCTCCTCAGCTCTCAGGTTTGCTGTTCTCAGGGTGAAGGCACAGGAGCCTGGAGCCAGCAGTGCTCTGCAGCTGGGGCTGGGCTGGGGTGGGGGCGGGAAGCTGTGCAGCAGGGATGTAGGCTCCCACGCTCCAGGGCCAAGCTGACGTGACTAAAGCTAAACAGACCCCATGCCACAATGGGGTTACAGCTAATTCTGCGCAGCACACTGAGCCTTCGCCAGCGATGGCAGCCTCGGGGAGGGGCGGTGGGGCAGGCAGCCCCAAAGGTAATTTGCACACGGCGTTTATAAGGCCCCTCAGCTCTTTTAAACATATGCTTCTCTGATTATAAACAGCTGATGGCTCACAAGATTCAGATTTTCCAGCAGGGCTTCCAAAAAAAGATTGCACTAGGGTAGGGAAAGGTGACCGGGTTCTTTGCTGAGGACGTAAATCCAGCCATGTTCTCGAGCAGCCCAGCCGTCACCAGGCTCCGAACCTGTCACGTCTTTAAAATATTGGCTGCTATTGATGTGTCCCAAGAAAGGCTTTGGCTTGGGGAGGGGACAGAGTGATGGGGGCTTCCATAAGAATTGGGTTCCCTGCTGCCTTGGTGCAAAGGATAGGTTTTTCTCCATCTCCTGCCCTAAGGCTTTTAGTCCTGGTTCAAAAGCCGAAATTCAAGGCCCTGGGTCTAGGCTTCCCGACTCACCCCTTCACACAGTGCCCACAACAGAGGTCTCTAAACATGATTACCTGAGCTTCTCCTGGGGGTCCTGGGTACCTTGAAGGAGTTTGAAAGATAATGAGGGGTGGGTAGATGGGCAGGACACCAGCAGCAGGAGACTCCAGAGATGCCAGTTTACTATTTTGCCAAGTCCTCCTTGGCCATGCCACAGGCTAGGCCTGAATACTAGGCAGGGAGGGAACCCTATAGGTCAGAATCCTGTCTACCATCTAGTTCTGGCATCTAAAGCTTAAATCAAGGGGCATCCTCTTTTTACTGAGAAATGGTTCTCAAGACCTCTAGCCTGAAGTTAGAGAATAGAATGTCATGTGACCCAGCAGAGGATCCTGGGACCCCTCATCTTGGCTGTCTGCAGAAGGCACCTTAGGAGCAGAGGCCCAGCCCTGGAGATGTGGCACGATGGAAGGTTAGAAGTTCCCCCTTTGACCTTCAGTAGATAATACATAGTCCTCTGGTCCCAAATCAGATTCTGTGAATGACGTTTGGGGGCTCAGTGCCCAGGAAGCCACATGTGGGTTCCCTCATAGCAGAAGCTGCTGATAAACGTGGCCTCTTCTCTCATATGAAACTGCATGCCAGAGGTGGAAGAACTGAGCTGGTTCCCGGTTCTGTACACAAAAATTGCCAGGGCCTTCTACCTGTCTGACTTATTTGGAGTGGGCCTGTCTATTTGCTCTTCTGAACACTAGATGGTCTGAAAGTCTTGCAGGGGCTCCAAGTTGGACCTTCAAGCCAACTGTCAGGAATTGGCTAAGGGTGAGGCTTTGATGGCAGGGGCTTCCTTGTGAGGAAGGGGGTCACAGTCCTGGTGGGGTTGAAGAGTAATACAGAAAATGGCAGTAGCTCTATTCCAGGCTGGACTCATGGACAGTTTTACATCATTCCATTCTTTACCCATGGGCTCTAAAGGAATTTAACCAAACACACAACTCTAGCAACGTTCAAAGATAGACAAAGCCTGTTTACTGGGCAGGCCCAGGAAAAGAGGGGTTTGGGGAGGGGGCTTTAGTGGCTTTCTGTACCAATCCTATATACCCTTGCATCTACTTTTAGGGATTTTTTTTTTCTTGCTCCCTTTATTCTATGGCTAACTCAAATTTTCTGGGCATAGTAGACAAATGAGGGATAGAGCTGACTATTAAGGACCCCTTTCCCACCGCTTACAGGCATTGTCCTTAGTCTTAACATAGCCCAAGGAACTAAACTTGGAGATTTCCTGTGAGTGGAAGTCACCTTTTATATTGTCACAGGACAACTTCTCCCCACCATAAGCCTACTGTCCCTACATCACTCCTATTTGAAAGCACAGCAGACACTACAGACCTGTAGGCTAGGGACCAACTCAGTGTCTGGATCTCTTGGGTTCCCAGGCTAGGACGGGTGTTGGAGTTCTTGAGCAGGGGTACACTACTGTTCTAGAGGACAGGCAACCCTCATTAAAGAAGAGGCATGATGTATGAGGTCAGGGAGGTGTACTGCCTGGGTTCAGTACACTTGCTGGTGCCCAGGTACCACCTTCTTGAGAGATGTCTACCACTAGGGAGAGTTTGATGGACAGGTGAGCTCTAGCAACAGTTGAGCTGAAAGGAGCAGAGATGGCTGGATCAGCTATTACTGCCTCACACATCACCCCACAGAGTCACAGTCTGATACACACAGGGATGAGGGTCAGTGGATCACGGATCTTTGGTGGCCTTGCTGGGCAGTGTTGGCTTATAAAATTGCAGTGAGGAAGTGTGTACTGGTTGGAGCTTCTGAAATTACCTGAAGACCTGAATCAGAGCATGATCCCTGCCTCTGGCTTTGTGACATTTATGAGTACATTTTCTCACTGGTAATCTAGCCACAAGTTTGCTTGGGTATTCTTACAACATGGCAGCTGGCTTCTGTAAGAGTCAGCTACCCCAGTGAGGAAGAATGAGGAGAAAGTTGTTAGACCTTTTGTGAGCTGGCCTTGACAATCATGCTGTCCCCTGACTCTTGTTCCACTTGTCAGATTGAATCACTGAGTCTACCTTAACTAGAGTGGAAGATGCTCTGTGTGTGTGTCTGCGTGTGCTCACGCATGCATGGGTGTGCACGTATGTGCATGTACATGTCAAGACCTGGCCTGTCTCCCACAATTGCTCTCCATTTATTTTCTGAGACAGAGTCTCTCATGGACCATGGGCCTCATTGATTCGGCTAGCTGGGCGCCTCAGTGAGTGAACTCCTGGGATGTGTCTGTCCCCACCTCCTCAGTGCCGAGACTATAGATGTGCTGCTATGTTTGGCTTTTCATGTGGGTGTTGGGGATCTTAACTTAGGTCCCCATGCTTGAATGACAAGCACTTTATGAACTGACCCATCTTCCCAGCTCCTAACTCTTGAAGTATGTGAGTGTATGGGGGAGGGGAGGTGTCAAAGACCCACAGACACATTGTAAAAGCACCATGGCCATTGTCAGGCCTCCCTTTCTTCCCATTCTTATCTTTTTTTGTCCAAATGACATCCGCCCTCTGAGCCTGCCTGGCCGAGGGAAACGTGTTCATCAGGCTCTCTCTGGCCCTTTGGGGCCAGTCACTCTGCACTTGATGTTTACCAGAGGCCTAGTCACTTCAGCAGTCCTGTTCTCTAAGAGCACACAGTGGGGGCTGGGGGCTAACTGAGAGAACAAACATCTACGCTCACTGCAAAGACCACGGAAAGCCCTTTAACACTGAAAATGGAGCAGATGGGTGATACTTCTGGATGACACCTTTCTGGGGACTTCAGAGAGAGACTTGGGGTAACCTCAGCAGTGGTAACACTCAGAGGGCAGGATGAGGGCCTTTCCCTGGTGAGTGGGCTGTGAACCTGACAGGCCTGAGCAGGATAGAACTGCTCTGAGCTTGAGATGCATCCTGGAGACCACTGCTTCTGAAAGATGGTGACAGAAAAGGCTCTTTGGTGGTGGGCCTGGTAGGGCCCAGCTCCCTTCATTTTCCCATCCCCAGTGCCTGGCACGTAACCAGGCCCTAGGCAGGTGCCAGGGAGACAGCTGCGGCATTAACCCGTGTCGCAGCAGGGGCTCAGGGAGAGCTGGGTTTGTACAATCAAGGCTTGGTTGTACAATGTCCAAACATATACAGGACAGCTGCCTTCCCCATGAGAAGTGCCCACACCCCATGCTGCCACTCACAGAGACTGCCTGAATGCCAGGCCTCCCCCCAACCACCACCTGGCCTCCAGTTATTGATGACCCCAAACGCAGTGATTGAATCTTTCTGTGCACAGAGGTCAGCAACAGCCCTAATGTAGCATAATCACCTAAGGGCATGTCCTCTAGCTGGCTACCTCAGGGTTCCTCAAGGTCCTAAGACTGACTTGGACCCTGAGCAACCCTAAGTGGCAGGATACAGGCCTGGCAGGCTGTACTTCCCCGAGCTTGTGCCTCATCTCTGGCCCAATGTAGCAAAAACAGGGATGGAGACACTGACCAGCTATAGCCAGGGGTACCCTAGAACATGAACTGTCACCACAGTAGCAGGTGTTGTGTATGAGGTTAACTCTCTGCCTATGGTTTTTAAAAAAGTTTATTTTATTATTTTTAGTTATGTGTATGTGTGTCTATCTGTGTGTGGGTAAGTGCATAGGCTCACAGAAGCCAGAGGGGTCCGATTCCCCTAGGGCTGGTTGTGAGCTGCCTGATATGGATGTTGGGATTTGAACTCAGGTCCTCTACAGGAGCAGTACATGCTTTTAACTACTGAGTCATCCCTCCAGCCCCCACTCCATGGCTCTTTAAATTTTTTTAATTATACTTTATGTGAATTGGTATTTTTATATGCATGTATGTCTATGAGTCACATACATGCCTGATACATGAGGACAAAGAGGGTGTCAGACACCCTGGAACCGGAGTGACAAGTAGTTATGAAGTACCATGTAGGTACTAGGACTCAACCCACCTCTGAAAGAGTAGCCAGTGCTCTTAATTGCTGAGCCATCTCTCCAGCCCCAGGCCATGGCTTTCTTAAGACATAGCATTGATACTGACCCTTACTTTCCTGCATGCTTGCCCACTGCCACAATGTCACCACTTGGCTGAAGGTCCAACCTCTCTTCATGAAGATTCCCCTAACCCCAGTCCTTTTCACTTTCATGGATACCACTTCCTCTAAACTCCCCTCCTTTCCCACTGCAGAAAGACAAATCTCCCACAGAACATACTGAGCACACCCTTCAGCCTTTCTAGCCAGCAGCCAGAGAAATCTTTCTAGGGAGCCCCTAAAGATTGCTCATTGTCCCTTATTCCCAGCCTTGGCCTACAGGGCCCAGAATGTCCAGAACCTGCTCATTGTGGGAGGCATGCAAAGCATGGGACAAAGGTCACAGGGACATTGTGCAGAGAAAAGCAGACCTGTGAACCTCAAGGACTGATGGGCTTGGGGAGGTATCAGCAGGTCCACGAAGACACAGATTGGTGGGGAGATCCAGAAGTCATGGGAAGAGGAACGTTCTGCAGCAAACACATGGGCTATATGGAAGATCACAGAGAGCTCACCTAGGTCTGGAGAGAGAGAAAGAGAGAGAGAGAGAGAGAGAGAGAGAGAGAGAGAGAGAGAGAGAGAGAGAGAGAGAGAGACAGAGAGACAGAGAGACAGAGAAAGAGAGACAGAGAGAGAGGAACAGAGAGAGACAGAGAGAGGTACAGAGAGAGAGACAGGGACATACATATAGAGAGACAGGAGTGAGTGTGTGTGTGTGTGTGTGTGTGTGTGATGTCCACATGCACATGTTTGAGCATTATCAGGGACATGAGGAGGGGCTGTGGAGTCTGTGGACAATGGCTGCAGGGACTAACCTTAAGAATGGCTTTCCTAGCTTTGCAACTGGCCACTCAGAGATAACCTGGGGTTCCTGTTCAGTTTGGACCACAGCATACAGCAACGCCTTTTCCCAGAAGATGTACTAACCAGGCAGCCACGTGGCCCTGGGCCTCTCTGCTTTGGAGAAAAGCAGTAACTTGGTAACCTGGCTGAGCCTGAAGCTAGTTCTATCCTTAGACTCTGGGGATGGGGGAGGGGAGAAGTGAGGCCCACAGAACCCCTTGGCCAGGGCCTGCTGAGTTGTTGCTTGGATGAGGGGCTCCCACTGCAGCCCTTTCTTTCTCCTTCCTTGCCTGTGTGGAAGAGATCTGGTGTTTCCCTTGGGACCCCATGGGGCTCTGGGCCCCATCTGCACTTCTGTGCTGGCAAATGCAGAAGAATTAGCTCAGCAACTTCCTCCCCCTAATCCCCCACCCCCACTCTAAATACCTTGGAATCAAGAGAAAAGCCGAGTGGCCGTTTGCAGCCTAATTCTCTTCAGCTGTGTGTGCGTGCGTGTATTCGTGCGTGTTCTCGGGAGCAGAGGCCTGTGAGGGAACCTTTTGAACCCCAAATGTTGGAGTTGGAGGGAACATAAGGAACGTTAAGTCCAGCCCCCCTATGTCCAGATGATATAAACCAGACATGGGAGGAGGACAAGACCTGCCTCTGTCACATGGAAGCTCAAGTACAGAGCACCAGGTGCTGGGCTCTGCCTCAACATCCTCATCTCCACAGTTCTTAGCCTCTGGAAGGTAAGGAAGTGCAGGCACTACACCGGAAGACACCCATGATCACAGAGCACCTAGGCTGGCCTGGACCTGGGAAGAGACTTTGGTGCAACCCTCAAGGCCACGACTGCTGTCTTTTCCCCCAAGTTCTTTGATGCCTCGGACGGGTTCCATTCTCCCTCAGCCTGCCTTGCAGTCCCCACCTTCCTCCAACCAGTCTGGAATCTACCCAGTTCTCCCATGTCTCTCCAGAAACACCTATATGTCTTGTCTCTCAATGAGACAACACATACTTTCAGATCAAGCTCTATCCTCTCTGGTCTCCTGAAAAGAACAGAGAGGCAGGGTTGGGGGGTGGCTTACAGCAGGTATACTGAGCTTGACAGACAGCACTAGTTGTTTGACAGCATCCCATGAGCAAGAAGGGAGTGGTGGGGGATACACAGGTCTTGTTGATTGAGCCTATGACCCAAAGGATAAGGACAGGTTTTGTTGTTGTTGTTTTGTTTTGCCTAACCGACTTCAAAGATTGACCTATGGAGACCTCTTGCAAGCACAGTGAGGTGTATAGTAGATGTTATCAAAGGAAATTGATTAGGGACAATTCCTTGATTAGGGACTGAGGGCCCAGAATCTACAAAGTGACAACAGACACTTGTGAATCTACTACTTGTTGGGTGTGTCTTGACTAAAGACACAATTAGAACTCAGACTTTAAGTATACCATCAAATAAACTCAATTTTCATGATTAAAAAGAAAAAAAAATCTATTCTCAGTTGGGCGGGGCAGTTGTGGCATACAACCTTTAATCCCAGCACTCTGGAGGAAGAGGCAGGCAGATTTCTGTGAGTGTGGGACCAGCTTGGTCTACAGAGCTAGTTCCAGGAGAGCCTGGAACATAAAGAAACACTGTCTTGGAAAACAAAACAAAACAATGACAACAATAAACCAAAAACAAAGAAACAATCCATTATCAAGATAGGATCCCTATCAAGCTCCCTGACTCCTGGGAGGGTGTTCACTCCTCTAAAGTGACCTTGCTTCAGGTAGCTTCTGAGATCACTCACATATATGAACCAAACAGACCTTTGGGAAACCACAAGTGAGGCCTGGAGGGTCAGCAAGGAACTTTGCAAAACACAGCTTCCCTAGGCAGCAGAGATCTACCCATTTGGTTTGGATTAAGAACATCCATAACAGCCAGGCGGTGGTGGCACACACTTTTAATTCCAGTAGTTAGAAGGCAGAGGCAGGAGGATCTCCAAGAGTTAGAGTCCAGCCTGGTCTACACAGCAAGTTCCAGGACAGCCAAGCCTATAGAGAGAGACCTGTTTCCCAAACAAAACAACCCCAAACCAACCAATCACCAGACAAAAAGAACATCCATAACACTTTGAAAATGTGCCTACATTTCTTGCTGGTGAAACATGTGGATGGATGTTCTCTAAAGAACTGGGGGTTCTAGTCCCCTTACCTTCCCTGCAAGAATAGGCCTGCAGGGACAGGATCCAAGGAAAATGCCTGGTCTTCTAGGCCAGAGGAGGCACACAGAGGCTTAGGCCTCAAAGCTAAGCTGGGAAAGTGCTTAGAGTAAGAAAGAGCAGGGTTTCAAATCAGAGCCCCATGGCTTCCTCGCCTTTTCCTGGTTCCTGCCCTAGCAGCTCCATGGGGTCAGAAACAGCATCTCTACTAGACAGATGGGAGACAAGACAGAGAAAGTTCTGAAAGTAGGGACCCCTGATCTTAACCAAGGGGGAGCAAATAACCATGTTTACCTCTTAGAGGTCACTTGGAAGGTTGGCAATGGCAGGAAGCAGGTGGCTGGTCACTTATCCTGGGGAGACGGGGGCGGGGGGTGGTGGTGGTGGTGGTGGTGGTGGTGATGGTGGTGGTGGTGGAGGAGGAAGGGGCCATTTGTGGCAAAAGATCCCAGGCTTTACTTCCAAGAGGCAAGTTCAAAGCCAATACAATGAATTTAAAGATGGTGACAGGTTCTTGAGGGATGGCATTAGTTGCACATCTGCTCTGGGATAGGCAGAAAAGAAAACCACCTGGCAGGTATGAGGGTAGGACTGGCCCTTTGAATCAAATACAGCATATTCCAGAGGGGCCCAAAGGGCAAAGCAGATGTGTGGCCTGGTAGGAGGTGGGGTACCAAGGTAGGAGCAGCTTCTGAGAGTAAAAAGGAACTGTCTGTTGCTGGAAGATGACACCATTTTCTCTTTTCTCCAGCTAAATAACAACAGGAAAAAAAAAAAAAAAACAACAAGAAAAAGAGACAGGAAAAGAAAAAGAAAAAAAAAATCCCCCAAACCTCGCTTCCTCCCCTCCCCCCACTCAGTCATCTTTGATATGAGAGATTCCTGGCTGGTTTTTTTAGACGTATATTTTCAGCAAAAGCAGTTAAGATGTATAGCCTTCTTGCATCATTTAGATGACCACACCCTGGCCTGCTCACAGGACTGGCCCTCCCTCCCCTTCCCCCAAATCCTGTTTGAAGTCAATTCTGGGTTGGGGTGGTTTGGAAAGTATATCCAGAGTTCCACATGCTAAAACTACAGTTTGCACAGGAAGTCTGCATTGCCCCCCAGGCTTGCTTATGAATCCTGGGCCCCAAATCTGCCATTTTGGTTTTCATTTGTCAGGTTTCTCCAGGCTCTAGGTCAATGCCTGACACATGGGTGGTGCATAGATGGTGTTAGTCAAATAAATGCACAAATAAGTGGACAGAGTGGAAACAATCTTGGACACTCCAGTGACAGGGCCTTGAACCAAGAGAATCTGGAGGTTGGGTAGAGTGGCTGGGGTCTAACTTCAGAACTATCATTACCTAGCTTTGTAACATGGGCAGACCCAGGGCCCCCTCCTTTTTATAAGCAGGATAGCTTATAAAGAACCAAGAGTTTCCTCACTTGGTGATGGCAAAAAATAACAAACACAGTGGCCAAAGTAGGATTCCATGGGACAGTCGAGAGGGTGGATTGCTTTTTTGGAACCCGAGGGCAGGCCAGGGCCAGAGGCACACTCCTCTTAGGCCATGAAACCTTAAAGGTACGTTGGCTGCCTGAGGGATCTGTCCTGGACTGCGTTGGGGTTGGTCTCACACTCAGAGACATGAGATCTAGGCTCAGCCAGGAAGGTATGTAGGAGGTAGGTTTCTTAAGACCTTCAAGGATGGTAGACCCAGCAAGGTAGGTTGTGCAAGCCTGGACAAGCTTACCCAATCCAAGTCCTGGAGACATCAGGCTGTTTTTTTCTCGGCCAATAAAAATGGTCATCACAGATCTTTCTGTGTCTAGCCTATCATGAGGAAGCTCTCCCTAGTCATTATTCAGCATCTGTCCAATCAACTGTGTTGTGGCTGCCACGTCACCATGATCTTGATAGGTGGCCTAGCGGTAGTCGCTAGGCAGAACAGTTGCCTCAGCGCGTCTGCGCAGCTTTCCTTGCAGTGCCTCTCCGCGTGGTCTGTGATGGTGCATTTTGGTCCCCTCAGGTCGGGTGTGGTCGGCCTCATTTTGGATTACTTCGGTGTGCTTCTCCTCGGCGCGGTTCCGGTCTAATACACCTTAGTGTGCTTTTCTCAGCATGGTTCTTCCCAGCGTGGCTCATCTCAGCGTGGTTTTCATCAGCGTGATCGTCCTCTGCATGGTTTTTCACGGTGAGGTCCTATCAGCCAGCCATCACCCGCAGCGTATTTGTCCACAATTCTTTTGGATCGACCTCTGCTCGGATCACTTGAGCGCGATGCGCCTCAGTCCCGACCAGCCAGCCTCTGTGTGCTTTGCTCAACACATAGACCTCCCTGGTGAGGTCTTTTCTAGTTTTGGTTTGGTGGTCCCAGCTTCAGTCCGATATGCCTCAGCAATCGGGTCACTTACGTGTGGATCATTTCAGCACGGATCACTCCAGCGCGGTTGGCTACCTTGGCGCGCTCCGCTCGGTTTTTCAGCATTCTTTAGCCAGCCGTGGCCTCCCGGTTTGTTTTCTTCAACACGTTTCTTTTCCCTTAGAGTGATTCTACTTGGATAGCTTTTCTGCTCAGCTTGGTTCTCAGCGCTTCTTTTCCTCCGCGTGGTTCTCCTTCTCCTTGGTATGGTTTTCTCTCAGCGCAGTTTTCTTCTCTGAGCAGTTTCCTCAGCACAGCACAAGTCGCAGGTCCGCGTGGCCGAGCTGATCATAGCCTCCATGTGACGAGCACACATGGCCAGAAGCAGAGGTGATCCTGTGCCGCGTTTTCGTGGCTGGGGCTCCATCTTCGTTTTGCGGCAATGGCTCCGTGTTCGTTTCACTGCCGCAGCTCGATCCTCGTTTCCGGGCCGCGGTTCCATGGCTCGGTTCTCGTTTTTTTGCGGCCGCGTCTCCGGCCACGGCTCCATCTTTGCGGCCAGGCTCACAGAGACGGGGTGGTCTTGAGGCCTATTGAGCCCTGAGGTCGGACGAGTCCCAAGGTGAGTGGCCAAGGACACCGGCTCAGTCCATGGGGTTTCAAGCCCCGGGCTGAGTCGGAAGGCACTCGAGCTGGGACCAAATCAGGCCTCGGGGCACCTGAGCTTTGCAGCCCAGTGTGGCTAGCACCAAGGTCGGGAGTGGAGTCCGTTTTGCTATTTTAATTCTGAGAGTGAGGTGCTCCTTTTGCAATGCTCACGCCTGTTGGGGGAAGGCTGCTTATTCGGAATTTTGAACCGAGTTGAGATCTGACTCTTGGATCCGAGTTGGGTGTGTGTATGTGTGGGTCCACAGTGGTTCCAAGTCGAGAATAGAGTCACAGTTGGAGTGGGTAGGGATTCAGGTCTGGAGCCGAGTCAGAAATCAGGTGTGGAGTACACCGCGGTTCAGGATCGGGATCCCGGGGTGGAGGCCGCAGTGGTTGCAGTGGGTTCTCAGCCTTCCTAGTGCTATGACCGTTTAATACAGTTACTCATGTTGTGGTGACCTCCGACCATAAAATTAATTTCATTGCTACTTCATAACCACAATTTTGCTACTGTTATGAGTCATTATGTAAATATCTGTGTTTTCCGATGGTCTTAGGTGGTTCCTATGAAAAGGTTGTTAGAGCCCAAAGGGGTCCCGACCCACACGTTGAGACCTGCAGGGTCAGAATCAGGTCCGAATTGGGGAGTAGCAGAACTGGGAGTTACCTCCAGATTTTCAGTTGGAATTTGATTCCTTCCTGTGGTTTTGAGTTGAGATCCAAGAGGCTCAGTTCCCTGTTGGGGACTGGACTGAGGGTTTCTAGTTATATTCAGGACCTGACTGGGGAGTACGGTAAAAATTAAAGTTGGTTTTGAGTCTGAGTTAGGGATCAGGGCTGAAGTATAAAGAGTCCGGTTTTTAACAAGTGGGAATCACGTTTTTGAGAAATGGGGTATAGAAATCTTTCTCCTATGTGGGTCAGAGTTGATTTAAAGAACCAAGGCCAGGGCACAAATCTTAGCCCTCCATTTTGTTCTTCTTGGCTGGTCACATTCCCTTTTCTGTAAAATGGGGATGAGTGCTTTCTACTGGAACCTTTCTGGGCATAAAAAAGGGAGTAATTTATTGAGGTAAAAAGTCTTATGTGATTAAAAAGTATAAAAGATTTCTCAACAGTAATAGGGACAAATGTTATGCATTTAACAATCTTTTCCCATACGGTGTACTGTTTGTTAGTCAGTAGCTACCAAAAAGGAGCCTTTTCTCTGTTCTCCAGTGCTCGACCCAACCCAGCCATGGGCCCCAGACACAGCCATCCTCAGGCTGTTGAAGGAAAGCAGGCAGGCAGGATTAACCAGATTTCTATGGTGTCTCAAATGATCCATTTCTGCACCTGTTTTCCAGATACTGACTAGGAGAAAAATTTGAAGGATTGGATTGCTTGATTATGGTCTATTTTAATGTGTTACCAAACATACTGAAGAAAAAAGTGGATCTGTTTCGGGATTTATGCTCCAGCTAGAAGGATCTTTTAAAATTGCGAATCAGAGCATGTCCAAATTCAAATAAGGAGAGCACAAATAATAAAGAAAATTCTGAGGCACTTTCCTGGTGAATATAGATGAAGGTCCATGTACATTATTAACTAACTGAATACAACAGAATTTTAAACAACAATTCTTAAACAAGTGGGATTTCTCCTTGGAATGTAAAGATGATCCAATATCAGAAACTCTATCTGTGTAATTCACAGTATTAAGAGACTGCAGGAGAAAAAAAAACCATAAGGTTTTCTCAATAGAGGCAGAAAATTTATATGATAAAGTTTGACGCCTATGTATGCATTTGAGGGGCTGGAAGGACATTACTTAGGAAGCCAAAAACTACAGGAGAACTTCCCTAACTTGATACAGTATATACCCAACTTTGACTTTTCAGTAAACTTAAGGGAGAAGAAATTGTATGACTCCCGGTAAGATAAGGAACAGGCCGAGGGTATTCTAGCCACCTCCTAGTATAAGGGAAAGAAATGGAGATGTGAGGCTCCATGGCAGGAAGAACACAGCTAATTACTTGGAGATAGTAGTAGTATTTGTATTGGGGTTTGCAAACATTTTGATGGTACAACCTTTGTGCACTTAAAAATTATGAAGCCCCCACCCCAAGTTTATTTAAGATGGATTATATTTACTGGTAGTTACAGTCTTAGATGTTAAAATTATGTGCTTAAACACAGTGATGTATAAGCATATATTCCAGTGAGGTCATATCTTTGGAAAACTCTGACTGAGAATCAAAATAAAGAAAGCAGACGAGGTCTGAGCATTACGGACATACTTATTCCTCAGACCTTCTGTGACCTTTCCTGAGAAGGTCTAAGTAGGCTTCTCTGCAATCTTTGGACTTTTGTTTGAAAACTGCTGAGCTACCTGAAAAGGATAAGGTTTTGTAGCAAAAGAAATATTTGGGTGTATGCAGTATACCCAAACAAACAAATAAAAAACCCACATTTCTTTATAACAATAGTGATTTAAAAGATGTAAGTGTACTTAGATACAAAGTAGAATAGCAACAAGATTGTCTGGTCTAAACATTTTTTAAAAAGATGATGTTTATGGGAAAACTATAAATTCTCATTGGAGATAGAGGAAGGTATTTGGATGTGCAGGTTGTCTGGTCTAAACATTTTTTTAAAAGATGATGTTTATGGGAAATCTGTAAATTTCCGTTGGAGATAGAGGAAGGTATTTGGATGTGCAGAGACATCTGTTTTCTTGGATGGGAAAATTTAGCATTAGAAACCTCAGTATTTTGCAAATCTATAAATTTAGTTAGATTGCAGTCAGACTTCTAGTTGGAGGGCTTAACATCTCTTCCTCAAATATGTATGTGGAAGAAGAAGATGCCAAGTGAACTTTGAAAAACATTCCACGACTTAGCAGCCAGAAGGGTGGAGTGACAGAGACCCAGAACAGAACTCAAAGAGCTCAGCCCTGAGTCTGGGGAAGGTGACATGTGATCAAAGTGGCATCACATATCAGTGGAGCCTACTTGGAAGATGTTAAAAAACAAGTAAAACAGAAACATCCTGTGAACTTCTGAGTCCTTAGAAGAAGTGAGCTCCAAATTTTAAAGTAAAGGTAGTTGATATTTAGTAAGGAACACTATGGAGAATATTTTCTAGGGTAGCATGGAAGTCTTAAGCAGGACAAATCTCAAGACTAAAATTTATGAACTTGAATAAGTGATGCAAATTAAGGATTTCTATGAAACAAATCCACTATGGTCAGTGCCGCTATATCCATAATTGGAAGACATGATTTGCCTTTTTATCCCTGCGAATGCGTAATTCTGCCCATGACAAATTACAAGATAATCGAAACACTAAAATAGCAGCTAAGATGACGAGAAGGCCCTGCAAATCAGAGGAAGATAGAACAAGAAACCCACTGGAAGGTTCCCAGTGAAGATATGCCCAAACTTAAGTCACCAGAGAAATGCAAATCAAAGTTTTTAGTTTTTTTAGTTTTTAGTTTTCTTCTGAGAAGCCTTAGAAAGTAGGATAGTGCCCAGTGTTGGCAGAAGGTAGGGAGCAAGCCTCCCTGCCTGCCGCAGGTGAGAGGGCAGACCAACACAGACATTCTGGAAAGCTGGCCAGCATTTTTTCCTCAAATAAAATATTTTATACCTGCGGCGCAACAGTTTCCCTCCTGAGTAAACATGCTGGAGCAGTTCTCCCCCAGAACAAGGAGAGGCTGTGTGTGCCTGCTCAGTGCAGCATGGCCTGGGGGTGGTAGGGTGGTGGGCATTTGGCTCTGGTTGCTGTGGTTAGAAGCAGGGGACTAGATGTACACTTCACAAGATGGAGATGCATGCAAACGGTGCTGAGTGACACAGACAGCAAACAGAAGGAGGGTTTCAGTCCCTGCCTCTGTGTTTAAATTAAAATTACACACCTCCCAGACCTGCACTAACAGGGCATGCCGTCCATACGTACAATGATATAAATAAATTACTCCAGGGCAGCTGTCTGAGTGGAAGGAGTAGCGGGTTACAGGATGGAGAGAGAATGCAAAAGCACGGAAGGAGCAGAGTGCTACTTTTAAACAGACCCTTCCACAGTAACCGCTTTATAGGCTGAAGGCTGTGATTTACTCTGTGTGCTGTGCACCAGGTCCTGAGAGCCAAGTACGAAGGGGTGAATGTGCACCCATCACTCGCCTGCCAGATACCCTCTGTAGATTCCTGTTTCTAGGAACATCAGCCTTTTCCAAGGTTGGCTTCCCCTGTACTCTGACCATTTCTTCCTCTTTTGCTGAGCTCGGGCTTTAGCAACATTCTTTGTGTGTTTGTGTGATTTATGCATATGTGCACATATACTCTATGTGCATGTATGAGTGGAGTCCAGAGGTTGATACTGGGTGTCTTCCTCCTTATCTGTTTCTACTTGGTTTGTTTGTTTGTTTGTTTGTTTGATGACAGGACCTCTCACTGAACCTAGAGCCCACCATTTTGTCTTGACTGGCTGGCCAGACAGCCCCCTAGGATCTTAGTGTCCCTAACCTAGACTCCTAGTCATGTGCTGCCATAACTGGATTTTAAGTGTGTGCTGGGGATCTGAACTTGGATTCTCATGATCTCCAGCCATCACGATTCACTGTGGCCATTGAGCCATCTCCCCAGCCCAATACCAGCATTCTTTTATTTTGTTATGTTGCCAAAGTATTCCTCCCACTTCAGGTTCTTATGGTTAGCCACTCTGCTTCACTTTTATTTTCCTGTAATTCTCCTATCTCACTGGAAATGCCTTTTCTGACCTGCCATATCAATTAGTCTCCTCAGCTAATTGCTACCTCAGTCTCTGAAACATGGGCTACACTGTGGCATTCTTGTTCCTTGGACGTGTCCACTTAAGTTAGCTGCCTGTCTCCTCCACTAGAAGGGAGGTCCTGGGTGAGCATGGGTGTCTTCTCTGTAGGGTTAGCATTCTGCAGGGGTGTTACACGTTTCTGGTGAATGGCTTCACTGATTTGTTGAATAAAAGGAGAGAACAGGCCAGGAAAGTGTTCTTCCACTTTCAGAATTCAGTGAGAAAATAGTAAGGGTTTCTTAACTGCCACCTTAGTGTTATTTGGTGAAGGATTGGGGGGGGGGGGGGGAGGGGTGCTCTGTATTGTAGTATGTTTAGCAGCCTAAATGGCATTTACCTAGGCGAAGTAATCCCCTCACAGTTGTGATAACAAAACCTGCCTCCCAAGGTTACCACATAGCCCCTGGGGTGGGGGTGGGGGCACTCCCTGCCAGGCCTGCCTTAGACTAGTTCCAAGGAGCTGGAAAGCCTTTCTGCTTTAAACACAGCAGACCCTGGCCTTTATCCTGCCATGCACTAAATCCAAGCCCTTATGGTCCCTGTGAAGAAGACCCTGGCCTGTGCCTATATAACAGAAGTACCCCCATCTCTACTCATTGGTATAAATATATTTTGGCAAGCAATCCTGTCCTCACAATGCATGGGATTCCATTAAAATCTTCACAATAATCTTAAAACAAACAAAACTCTACTTTTTGTTATATCTATGAGTGTATTGTCTGTATGTATACCATGTATGTATGTCTGTATGTATACCATGTATGTGCCCAGTACCCACGGAGAAAGAAAGTATCACAGCCCCTGGAAACAAGTTTCAGAGGGTTGTAAGTTGCCACATGGGTGCTGAGAAACAAACTTAGGTCCTTTCTACAAGAGCAGCAAGTATTTTTAGCCACTGAGATATCTCTAATCCCAATTACAACAGTCTTTTAGCTGCGGTTCCTAAGTTCTGGACAGCATCAGCACCTGTAGCTTTACCAGCTTGGAGATGGCCTGGAAAGAGGCTGGGTTGGGTCTTCTCACCGCTGCCAGTTAGGACAGACTAGTAAGTGGCTCTTGTGAGCAATGGATCCAGAAGTTTACAGTACACTTAGGAGGAGAAGAGGGTTTGCCTCAGAGAAGGCTGGTTGGGAGAGTAAGTGGGTGGCCTCTAATACTGGGTTTCCTTTTCCCGTGCTTGTCTCTGATATCAGCCTTTGCCATGATCCTCTGTGCTGCCTGGCCCCAGAAAGTCTGGGTCAGTGGCCAGAGTCCAGACTCCCAGGGTCCTGATCAGAGTCCTCAGGAAGGCCTGAGAGATTAGAGCACAGAACTCTCCTAGCCTCTCCCACAGGGAACTGAAAGCTTCCCTGAGTCTTTCCTAGGGACTGAGACCCTTGTTTGCAATTTAAATGTGGCCTCCTTTATGGAAGAATCCCAGCTCCTTGAGCTTTGAGCTCACCCTCCCTAGCAGTTGTAGCCTTAGCCAGGGGAAGAAACTGATCTAATTGGCCTTCCTCCTAATAATGCTAATTGCAGCAATTAGGCTCTGAGAATGGAGAAGGGGCAGGGCCAGGCCTACTAGTTTGCCCTTAGCTCAAATCCAGGCCCACTACTCAGGCTGCTGTTCAGGTTGACTAAGCCCCGTGAAGGTTCTGCATGAGCAGAGGTTCAGCAGAGGATGGCTGAGGCCTGTTGGCTTCCAGGGGCAGTCACAGGAGCTATGTATCTGAGCTAGTGCTCAATCTAGTATCCAAACAGGTGACTCTGGGCTTTGCTATGTGATCCTCCCAGAAGAGGGTCTAACTGGAGCATAAAGATGGTTTGAATTAATCAACAGACCAATATCTACCCTCTCCTTTGTGTGTGTGTGTGTGTGTGAGAGAGAGAGAGAGAGAGAGAGAGAGAGAGAGAGGGAGAGGGAGAGGGAGAGGGAGAGGGAGAGGGGGAGGGGGAGAGAGAGAGAGAGAGAGAGAGAGAGAGAGAGAGAGAGAGCGAGAGCGCATGAGCGAGCAGGGGAGGGGGGGATGAAGAGTGAGCAGGGGACCAGGGATGAGGGCTTATCTGGTCTGGCAGGAAGTTAGGTTTTGAAGCATATGGCTTTATGTATTAAGAAACCATTTCTCAGTATGGCCAATTAGTAGATCTAATCCCCTCAACCTCCTAACATATACCAAAGGATCAATGTTTCTTCACTCTGCAGAGTCTTGCTTACAAAACACTCTGGGTCCTGTTCTCGCTGGGAGCTGGGATTCTGATGGAAGGAAAACACAGCACAGGCACAGGCTGCCTGTTATTCTAAGGTTACACCGTAGCTGACTTTGAATCAGTATATAGTGTCTGCATGGTACAGAGCCTTTCCAGGAAGTGAATTATGTGTGGGAGGCAGGGAAGTGATTATTGCTCCATTTTATAGACTCAGCCATTCCACACATACTTGTTGAAAGTCTACCATGCATCACACAACTGGCTCAAGGAGGAGAGATTTTACAGGAGTCAGTTTAGGCCTGTCCTGTGGTGCTTATGTGTTGTTATACACTGAAGGAAATATTATTTGAGGGCTGGAGATATAGAGAAAAGACCATTAGGAACCATCCAGAACCCATCTGGGATCCTAGTGAGGCACCAAGACCAGGAGGGCACTGTGGAGGAGGGAACACAAGAGAGAAAGAAGCTAGCTTTCTATAAACCTGGGTACAGAGCTGCAGGCCTTCCTCTTGTGAGGATCTTGGGTTTGTCTTGAGACCACTGCGAGCTGCTAAGTTCCCATTCCATTTAGATCCCATTCCACTCAGGGAACTAAGTGGAATCCACATTTTAAAAGGCTCTTTCTTTTTTAAAAATTTTTTTTAAAATTAATTCTTATTAGATATTTTATTTACATTTCAGATGTCATCCTCTTTCCCTATTCCCCCCTGACCCAGAAACCCCCTATGCCATCCCCCCTCCTCCTGCTTCTATGAGGATGTGCCCCCACTTACCCACCCACTCCCACCTCCCCGTCCTCAAATTCCCCCACACTGGAGCATCTAGCCTTCACGGGACCAAGGACCTCCTCTCCCACCTCTCCCACCTATGTCCGACAAGGCCATCCTCCCCTACATATACAGCTGGAGCCATGGGTCCTTCCCTATATGCTCCCAGGCTGGTGGTTTAGACCTTGGGAGCTCTGGTTGGTTGGTATTGTTGCTCTCCCCATGGGGCCCGCAAACCCCTTCAACTCCTTCAGTCTTCTAATTTCTCCATTGGGAACCCCATGACCAGTTCAATGGTTAGCTGTGAGCATCTGCCTCTGAATATGTCAGGCTCTGGCAGACCTCTAAGGAGACAGCTATATCAGGCTCCTGTCAGCCTGCACTTCCTGGCATCCACATCAGCGACTGCCTTTGGTGACTGCACATGGGATGGATACCCAGGTAGAGTAGTATCCGGACATCCCCTCCTTCAGTTTCTGTCCCACACTTTGTCCCCATGTTTGCTCCAATGAGTATTTTGTTACTGGTTCTAAGAAGGACCAAAGCACTCACACACACAATGGTCTTCCTTCTTCATGAGCTTCATGAGGTCTGTGAGTTGTATCTTGGGTATTGTGAACTTTTGGGCTAATATCCACTTATCAGTGAGTGCATACCATGTGTGTTCTTTTGTGATTGGGTTACCTCACTCAGGATGATATTTTCTAGTTCCATCCATTTGCTTAAGAATTTCATGAAGTCATTGTTTTTAATAGCTGAATGCTACTTCATTGTATAAATGTACCACATTTTCTATATCCATTCCTCTGTTGAAGGACATCTGGGTTCCTTCCAGCTTCTGGCTATTATAAATAAGGCTGCTATGAACATAGTGGAGCATATGTCCTTGTTATATGTTGGCACATCTTCTGGGTATATGCCCAGGAGTGGTATAGCTGGGTCCTCAGGTAATGCCATGTCCAATTTTCTGAGGAACTGCCAGACTAAACAGTAGGGGAGTGGAGGTTATCAGAAGGTGTTGTGGCCGATACAGGGCAGTGACAATACAAAAGGAAGGGATGGGTAAAGAGGTAAGCAGCCTGGCTTGGTAATGGAGTAGTTGGGTCAGCTGGAACAGAAGGTGCTGGCAATGATTCCAGGGTTTCAGGCTTATGCTACTGGAAGCACTTTTGTTGGAGGCGGAACATGAGTTGGGGGAGTGGATATGAAGTGACAGATATGGCGGGTCCGGCCATTAGAAAGCTAGTTTTTGTCAGGCCAGGAACTCCTGGTGCTGAGGGGATGGAGCAGTGTAGTGAAAGAAGGGCAGCAATACTTAGTGGGCAGTGAAACTGGGGACAGAGCCAGCAAGGTGGCATGGGATACACAGGAAAGAGGAACCCATTTTTGCAGAGGTCACAGGGAGTCAATGTTCTAGTCTTATGAGGGTTGGCAGTGAACAGCAACTAGCCTAGAATGTGCCTCCTGCCAGGGTGACTATGACACCTGCCTTTCTCTATGACTAGAGAGAAGGCCTTATTTCTCAGTGGTTCTGTTTTCTCTCTGTGTTCCTAGAATCAAGAGTAGCAAAAGAATATTTCTCCACAGAATGTGCAGGGAGGGTCACCTCCCTCTGGAGGCCTCGTCCTTGCTAAAGTATTTCATAATCTTGGAATGATGGAAAATCCTTCTACCCATTTTAATGCAAAGCCCGGGCAAGCTTCTAAAAAAAAAAATGGCCTTGAATAGGCTGAGATGAAAAGCAAAGAGGCTGCCAATGCTAGAGACTGGGGGAGGGGTGTGCAGTGGGCAGGGAGATTTTGGGAGGCCCCAAAGTTAGCAGTTTCTGAGCTTTACTGCTCAAACCTAGAGGCCCAAACCAAACAGAGCAGGTCCAGGGTTCAAGGTGCAAGGGGGCGACAGCCCTTTGGTAGAAGATGTTTCTTTCTTGTCATTGTTCCTGATTAGCTGTTCAAACAGCCTTCACAGAGTCTTCAAAAAATGGTTAACTGTGGACCCTCTCTATCTTCTACTTGGTAATTTTTAAACACAGCTGAGCCCCGAGTGCCCCTCCCGGAGGCTCAGAGGCCAGAGGCCAGCACAGTTTCTACACCACAACTGCCCAGCCTTTACCTCATACGTCTAGGAATGATGTACATCAGAGTAGAGGCTCTCATATCTCCCTCACTCAGGTGCCAGATCAAGGCTTCATCCATCCTCTGCCCTTTGCCCAGGGCTTAGTGGGATTTGCTAATATTACTTAATTCCCAAATGAACCTTTCAGGTCAGCATAAAAGAGCTAGGACTGTCCGGCAAAACCTGCATAGAGAAAATGGCTCAGACTGTTAAAAACAAGCTCCCGACAGTGGGAGGGAAGCACCCCCTCCTTGAGGCCTGAGCTCAGTGCTCCCACTGATTGTGCCAAGGGCTATGTGCCTAAAGGTTCTAGGGTCACTCCCTATCCTTAACCACTCAGGACTTCTGAGAAATGGCATCTCATACCTACCACCACAACTGTGCACACACGTTCATCCTGTTCCCAGCCAGGGCTCAAGACCGATTCTCATTCCCTTGTTTCACCTTCTCTTAGCCTGTGTGGCATCTACCTTGTAATAGATGCTGAGAGCTACTTAGCTCCATGGCTGTGCGTGACCTCCAAAGACTCAACCTTCTGGTGTCATCCACCTCACCTTAGCTCTTTGTAATTCCAGCTTTTCTAAGGGAGGCAGGTAGCCCTCTCAGCTGGCCATGCTGGCAGCTCCAGTGCTCATTAACTACCTTTAGGCATTGTGGACTTCATGTTCTATGGATGGGATTTAGTACTCCCAAGAGCACCACAAGAAAGGGGATAGCAAGAAGTAACTCAGCCACATAGAAGGACTTATCTGAGGCCACTGGGTGCCTGACAAGAGTGCTGCCTCTGGGGAAACCAGTACTCCCATGTCTGTAGTAGAGCCACTTCCTGTTTTAATCATGGTAGAGAGTGCTCTTGGATTCATACTTCCATAGAAGCAGTCTGGGTAGGGGGAGGGAGACAGCTCCTGTTTTCCTAGCCCTCTGCTTGGGAAGTCACAGCTATCACTGTTGAGAAAGGCAGCCCAGGTTTGAAGCAGTTGGAGGTCATCCCTGAGAATAGGCTGGATACAGAGGTGTGGGTGTTTGTAAATATCATCCTAGGTATGTAGAAGGGCCACAGGCCACTGTGATAAGGAACCACTTCCCCGTCTAGCCTGGTGGGCTGCTTTAGTACCAAATGTCCTGCCACTAACTTGCCATAAACAAATGGGCCTGATCCAAATGCAAAGGACAGATGCCTCTAGCAGCAACCCCTCCTGCCCTGACTTTACTCAGTGGGCCTCTTGGTTCTGTTTCTAAAACCACCTAAACTTCAAGAATCCGGAAAATAGCCGCTACAACCGATGTTTATATTCTTCTTGATATGTCATTCATTCTGTTCTTCCCATAGGGGCCTAAATGCTGAGCCACTGGGCAGAGGGCAAGGAAAGGTCCCGCCCAGATCTCTCCAGAGGCTGCCAGGGGACAAGGCTATAGCTGAAGTCTTCAGGGACATCAATCAGCCCTACATGGTGCTCTCCTCCCTATTCCCTTCTTCCTATGGGTGGGCTTCTTCCCATGGGCACGTCTTCCCAAAGCCACTTGAAAGGCCTTAAGTTCTAGAGGGATAACCTGAGGGTGGCACTGAGTTGCAGGGTGCAGAGGAGAGATTAGTGCAGAGCTGGTAGAACCCTCCATCTGCAGGGCTGACTTCAAAGCTGCTGCTGGGCTTAGCCCGCTGCATCAAAGTCTGCCAGTTAAACAGTTTGCACATAAAAGGGAGAGTGGAGGGCTTAAAAGCCTTCCCGTGAAGACAGGCAGGCATTCCACCCTCTTCTCAGGCACAAGAGCCACCAGAGGAGAAAGTAACTGCCTCTCAAAGACATAGAAATCACCTTACACCCCAATTTAGGGTTTGAAGACTACAGCCTTAGGCACAAGCCTAGTGAGACACCTGTGTGGAGAGATCTCCATATGCATTCAGCTCCCTGCTTTATATCTGGCCTTGTATTTTGCTTCCCTGCCTCCAGCACCTATGTTTTGGGGGGCAGGCTACCTGGCTGTTGGGAATAGGGAGGTAGTATGGCATGACAGCCCTGAGGGAACTCAGAGTCAGGCAGCTCAGGTTGGATTCTAGCTTTTAGTCTAAACAATGGCTTTATACAGTGCCTTTCTTCCAGTCCTAGCTGCCTTGAATACATTTAGAGGAGACCCTCCTTCAGCCTCCCCCAGAACACTCTGAAAAGACCCAGGGGAATCTACCTTGCTCTCTGTCTCCCCACTCCTGCCTTCCCCCTCTCCACCCCCCCTCATCCCTGTTGGGTCCCTTGCCTGACTCCAGTATACTGTGGTACCAGAAGCACCAACTTCTCAAGCAGAGCCTAACCAAGCTGTGCCTTTGCAGAGTGCAGAGGGGTGCTGACCCTGCCCTCATTCAGGGAGACATCAAAGGGAAACTGGGAGCATTTCTTGCTGGCCCCCAGTGAGTGGGAGAAAAGCAGCAGCATCCGCTCAGCTGGCTGGGCTGGGGATTTTCCATGCTACAACGATATTCACTATTCACGTGATACCCTACCCCGAGGAACCAGTGTTTGGTTTTCAGCCTTTTGGTGGTGCCATGAAGGGCTATGCTCATTGGCTTCAGAGCATGGCTAGCCACTTGAGGAGCTCCCTGTCCTCAGTTTCCTCATGACATGCTGACTGTTGGTTTGAAATCTTTCCATTTTTCACCCTAGCAGAACACTCCCTTGAGGGTCCCCTGAGATCTAGCTATCCAGGGGAGATGACAGTTGTGTGGGGGCCCAAGAAAAGTAAAGAGAAGATGCCTGCCTTTTCCCTATCAGCTGTTTACCCCCCAGGCCTTTTGTGGAGTGCACACTTCAGCCTAAGTAGCAGCCCAGCACAGCCCAGGCTATCCTAGACTGTTCCAAGTTCTCAAGCAAAGTACAGTGAGGCCCGAGGATTCAGCACCTCTCAATCTGAGGGGGCAGGAAGCCCATTTATGTGACTTCTATTTCACAAGCCAAGGTACCCTCCTTGACTACATGGGCTTTTGGCAGCTTCCAGCTCTCAGATCTCTACGCACAATTTGTAGGCTACTCAGGGTATCTATCTAATCCTGTCCCTCAAGAGTTAGACTGTTAGATTTCCCTCTGAGTCACAGCAACCTTAGGTCTGTGGTTTGTTTTTTAAAATTTTTATTATTATTATTATTATTATTATTATTATTATTATTATTAGCTTTTATGTACTAGGATGAAGTACCAGTAGCACTCTGAGACCAAATATCCATAAGACCCTTATGGACCTGGACTGGGGCATCTCTGCCTCTAGCTGGTCACCAGGTATACACACATGAAGGCCTCTGTCACATCTCAGAGTCCCTTTTTCTACTTTTTGGGGATGTTCAAGGGCTGCTTACTTGACAGTGGTTGGGTTACAGGCTTATAGTTGGCAATTACTGGTCTTGGGCTAAAAATGAGGCTGATGATGTAGGAGTTTTTAACTTGGGTTTGCCATCCTAAAGAGTCCCATATATGGCATAACAAACCTGTTCTATGTAGCCTCAGACTGGGTCTGAGAGCAGATACATTGATGAGAAAAATGCTTTTATGTACTCTGTGCTGTCTCTCCAGCAGTATACTAAGAGGTGAACTATTCTGGGGCTTTCTGTGAGATGACTGTGGAGAAGGGGAGGGAGCTTGTTTAAAAACAATAGAGAAAACCTGACAGGGTAGAGTTTCTAGGCATAGGCATCAACATTTGATAGTCGGCTTGGGGTGTCATGGCATTGTTGATAAGCCATCGTGAGTGTGTTCTCCCTTCAGCCTAGAGCTCAGGGGATGAGTCTAAGAGAATGCAGTGTGGTTTCAGGGATGCCCAGGGTCAGCAGCACTACTGAGATGAGGTGTTTGCCTTCCCCATCCTGTCAGGGTCTGGTCACACAACTAGGCTGGAGCAGGCTTAGAGGGCATGACTAGACACAGTGAGATCCAACAAAGGCATAGAAAATATCAGAAGTGAGGTAGCAAGACAGGACATAGGCTCGTGCTTTCTGTGTTACTGTCAATGCCTGGCCTACTCTATGATTATGGAAAAAGTAGAAAAAAATCTTTAGAGAAACATATCTAAGTACCAGTGTGGCTTTTATAGCCACACTATAATCCACTGAATCCCACTGAATCGTGGGAGGCCCTAGTGAAGACATATTGAGCTTTGACATGTGACTGCGCCTTAGCTGAGGCCTTCCCTCCCCACCTCTCTCAGCCCAAAGCAAGTACTCAGTCAGGTCCCAATTCTCACAAGGCTGTCTTCGAGTATTGTTCTACAGATGGAGAAGGGGTGTATTCATTTCTGCCAAAGTTACTTAAGGGACACAGAGAGGTTAGATCTGTCGCTTTTCTAATACCTAGAAGTGGAAAGGTAGAAGAGAAGGGGGAGATTGATCAGAAAGCCACACATAATATTTGCTTCTCATCCCTATATGAAAGAAGATGGTACTGGGGGTTTACCCCATCTGTTCCTCTATATCTTGTCTGTGGCTGGCCTAGGCCCTTATCTCACCATAGGCCACTTGCAAAGAGAGACTGTAATGACAAGAGTGGGGTACACTGCTTGGACTAGGTAAAGTCAATAATAGATAGTACCTGATTAAGAACTAGAAGGTACATGTCTTCCTAAGTCCTGCGGCGTGCCCCTTTCTTCAAGCGAAGCCATACCTGTAAGAACTGGTGTGAAAGATTTGAAGTGACTGTGCCTGTTAATGAGTTCTTTGCTCTGAACTGTATAGTGATAGGCATGGACAATATTATTATTATTATTATTATTATTATTATTATTATTATTATTATTATTATTATTCTTCCCAGGCAAGGAAAGGCAGGTTGACAAGGAAGTTCTTCTCAATTCAGAGAAGCTAAGGCAGTCATCAAGCTTGGTCTGACCAGGAAAATATCAGTGTATATCCTTGGCCATGTGGCTTAGAAGAGGCAACTCTGAATGATGGCCAGAGAGAATCACCTAACCCAGTCAGGCTAATGAACACATTTGGGTCATGGAGCAAGAGGCCTCATGCATCCACAAGAACCTAGAGAGAGAACAAGAAGGCTCGGGGTCTTAGAGGCTTCTGATCCACACAGAGAGAGTCAGGAGAGTTTTCCCTGTAGCTATGGGAACAGCTTCTGAAATGCTGGTACTCCAGGGCAGTGTGTATGCTGCTGGATTGCAGGAAGGTTTCTCCTGATGCCTGAGGCTTGCTCTAGCCCATAAATCTCCACTTCTCCTTAGCACTGTGAAATGTTTACTCTGAACTAAGCCTCTGCTTTAACAAGTCATGTTTCAATAGGAAAACCTTCGTTGATGGAATCGAATGCAGCTCTTCCCTCTCTCCTTCCCCGCCAGTCACCCATTCCTAAGAAAAGCACAGCCATTTGGCAAGCAACCAGAGCCTCAGGAACCAGCCATTTGCAGACACTAGTGTGGCAGATATGATGGCCTCATGCGCATCAGGGAGAACCTGGCCTCTATGTGCCTGGTCTTGCCAGTCCTTCAGACTGACAGTTCTGGAGAGTTGGGGACCTGTGCTCCACCCTTCACTTCCCCTGTACTCCATCCCCCTTACCCACTGTGTGGAAGCCTTCAGTGGGAAGTGTCAGGCTTGGTGCTGGTTCATTCCTAAGACTGGCCTGTTGCTGTGCTTTGGAGTTAGCAGCAAGAGAAGTCCTGTTGCCTCAGGAGAGCCTAGCTAGTCTTACCCAGCGCTGAGAGTGTACACACACAAACATGAGGCGAGAGCTACCAGCCCTAAGGTAGCAGTGTGTTTCCTTTAATTAAATAGTAGAGTGGGTTTCCTGTATGTACCTAGTTGCCAGAAGTTGCTGGTATGGCCTAGAAATAGCTGCTGCCCCAAGCCTTGATCTACAGGTTTGGTTTTTAAAAAAATTTATTTTTATTTTATGTGTGTTTGCCTGCATGTATGTCTGTGTATCACATGCATACATGGAGCCCACAGAGTCCAGGAAAGGGCACCAGGGACCCTGGAACTGGAGTTACAGATCCACAAGTTCTTGATCTACAAAAACTAAGATGGTTCCTTCCATGTGAAACCCTTCTAAGAGAATCATCCAAAATCATTGCATTTCATTGGTGCCTACATTTCCAGAACGGCAGGTAGAAAGGTGTGCATTGTAGTGAATGGTGATGAGAGAGCTTCTGATGGACTCTGGGACCTCAGGCCCCATGGATAGAACCATGGTGGGGAGCTTTGAAGCTCTGCTGCCCCTTCAGGATGATCCTGGCACTAACAGGGCCCAAAGTAGCTTTCCTAGCCCTACCCTGGGTCCTAGTAGAACCTAATTGATTGCAATGCGAAACCTCAGTCATTTATGTGTTCATTCATTTCTTCATCAAACCTTCACTGAAGGTTCTTGATGTGCTCCAAGTAGATTAAGCACGGAATACAAAACACAGAATGCAAGTGGTCAGTGTCTGCCCTCATGGACCTTGAATGGGATCGACAGAGAAAGTCGGTAAACTCATTATCACAAACATGCGGTTATACATTAAAAATGAGGAATGGGGCTGCAGTTCCCCATGGCTCAGCCTGAAGCTGAGAAATAGCTTAGGCACGTTTTAGCCTAAGAAATCAGCTCCAGCTTGTGAGGGTGAAAGTCAGAGGAGAGCTTAGCATGTTTAAAGGTGACGCCAAGAGAATGTTACAGGAGCTGGGGCACCTTCGGCAGAGCGACTCCTCCCTGGCTTTGTGACCTGGGCCCTCGATTTGATCACTGTAGTTTCAGTTTATCTCTAAATCAGAAATGATAGATAGTCTTCCTATGTCAGAGGCTGCTGTGAGGATTAGTGAAGTGATGTGTGTAAAGCACTCAGCATAATGCCTGAAAACTCTAAGTAGTATTAGCTCAGGATTATTCTTTAGAGACTGACAGTGTGCTCAGAGCAAGCATGTTTTCTCCTTAAACAGCGGAGTGGGGGTTCTTTTGAAATACCCAGATGGTAAAACCAGGACTCTCCTGTTGCTCCTGTGCCTAGGACTCCTTCTGGATGAATGGAGAGGCTTTGGTGGAGACCTGATACTCGAAAGAAAAGAGAAGGCTTTCCTCTACCTGTGTGCAGGGTGTTGCACTGTGTTTTCTAGCTTCTTTCAGCTCCAGGAGCCTGTATTTGTCACATAACAGCTTTGCTCAGTCTAGAACCAAGTCTCAGAGCCATGGGAGATCAAAGCTACCTTTTGGAGCAGAGTACACTGTATGTGCATGCCCATCATTTGTGTACACATTTGTTTGTAGGGCACAGCTAAAAATCTCCAGAAATGTCCTGGGGAAGAGGATGTTATTTCTAGGCTTCATGGCAGCCTGGTGGAGACCACCAAAGCCTCACTTCCTACCCAGAGAGTCTGAGGATATTAAGGTCACCTGGTTCCATTGTTTTCCAGAGTGCTCACAGAGATCATCAATCTTTATCTGAGTTAGTTTAGCCCCAAGAGCCTCCTTTCACATGGCAATGAGCAGTAAGTTATAAAACTAGGGGTCCCAGAGTTGGCGAGACAGACAAAACAGGAGAATGGTTATCCTGGAACTCACAGAAGAAAGCATGTTGCTTCTGCCTCCTAAGTCTGCATCTACCTTCTATCAAAGCTAGCAGACTTCTTTCCAGCCTCTCACCTTCCCTTAACATAATATAGCATTAGGAATAGAATTGTAGAAGGATTTTCTCTTAAGATTCTCTCTCTCTCTCTCTCTCTCTCTCTCTCTCTCTCTCTCTCTCTCTCTCTCTCTCTACACACACACACACACACACACACTGATCACATTCTTAATGACATTTTCTAAAGTCTCATTGGAGTAAAACTTACACTGGTGTGTTACTCTGACAACGCTACATAATAAAAGAACACACACCTAACAAACCTATGATGGCTGATGCAAAACTCTTACATATTAGCAAAGACGGTCTGGCAGTTTAAAAAATATATAGACCCGGATTAAGATGATAGCAGGATGCAAAGATATGTATCCAACTTTGGGTGAGCCTCAGAGGTGGGCAGAGGGAGGGCTTCATCTTCATTCAAAGATGGCATGCTACTTGGTTCAGTTCATATTACATTCCTATAATGCCATGTGTGGTCCATGCCTTTAATGCCAGCGCTCAGGGGGCGGAGAAGGTAACGCTGAGTTTCAGTCTAGCCAGGGTATATAATGAGACCTTGACTCAAAGTAAACACACAAACAAATACATTTCAGTGCAGTACAGGCTAGTAGTTGCCAGGGGGTCAGGAAAATAGGGCTGGAAAGCGTGAACTCTCATAAAGGGGCCCTTGAGGCCACAGAAACATCTGCAGTGGCACTATACGCTACACTTGATATGCTCCTGTAGTTCTAAAGATGTCACTCGGGGAAACTGGACAAAAGAGTATAGGGAATCTGCTGTTGCTTACAGGTGTGTATGTCAATCTATGGTGAACTAAGAATAGAGTGCTTAAAACATTACATCTCATTTAAATCAGCAGCACACTTAAAAATACCAAGAAGTGAATTTTTAAAAAAATGTAAGAGAAAGATGGGTGGGTGGGTAAAGAGTTAGACAATATAGAGACTTTATAGTTCACTTGAGCACTTGGAACAGCTACTTCTACTTATGAACGGACGTTTTCTATTTCCCAAGACGGTTCTTCCTTCATCTAAACTGACCAAGTCAGCGGAAAATATCAGCACAATAAGGAAGGCTACACACAAATTTTAACTAGGTGAGTTATGCTAAGGTTTGTGGAAAACATGGCACGTCCCATGGTTCTGAAGCAATTGGAACCAGCCCTGTACCTCTATAGTCTGGCCTTTCCCTGACCCCCTCATCACGGCTGGAGCAAGTCTTCCATCAAGGCGAGAAAGGCAGTGATTTCTAAGATTATGCTCCCATTCTAAATAATCACAGGGGCTGCTTCTGTCTTGCTTCTGACACTGATGCTAGTCAGTCAGACTTCCTTCTCCATTGGCCTTGCTAAGCATGGAGAATTTGGGTTGTAGGTGATAAAAGATAAGTGGATGGCTTATCATGATGCATAATGCATTTAAGGAGCACAGCAGCTAACCCACGTGGGATACCTTTCTACATGCTTCCGTATTAATACGACTCACCCCTGAACAACTCAGGAAGAATGTTCTTTTAGTATGATTTTATAGACTGAAGGTCTAGAATGAAGGAAGTGGTCTATGACCTCATCACCTGCCTTTGACCATGTAACATGTTAGTTGCACATCCTGAAATGGAAGCACCAATCAAGTGGAGGGTGTGGCATTCCTCCCGGCCAGTTTCCCATGGACAAGGTTGGAAAAACATAATTGGTCCAGGTGGCCCAGCTGAGAAAGAGACTGCGTCCTTGCTTTGCAGATCATGCTGTGGAACCATTTTTACCTGTATAGGCTATAATAGCACTTTCTGGTACCCCCTCTTTTTGGTGACAGGTATAGGGGAGAAGCTGGGCTATATGTTAAGATTATGATATTTTTTTAAAGTTTTTTTTTGGGGAAGGGCAGTTTCTGGGGACTGAACCCATGGCCTCCCACATGCTAGGTAAGTGTGCTGAACTATACTCATACTCAAAACCCTATTGTAGTTCTTTTAAACAAACAAAACCCCTAAACCCTTGCCTTGAGTTATACATTATTCTCTTGTTCTCTCCTAATATGATAAATTTTCTTAAGATGGCCCTAAAGCATGATTAGATATGTACCCAGATGGCTCCTGTGTCTAGCCATAACATACCCTTTGGACGTTAACTTATGAAGGAGCCTCTAAGAAACAAGTTCTCATGGTCTCTGACATGATTAGCTAGTGAGGGCTAAGTCAGGAGTTAAGGCTGTAGGTCAGTCATATTAATATCGTGGAAAAAATGTTTAATGTTTACCATTGGGTCTTCAATAATATACGAAGTTGCCCTGACATACAGAAATATAGAAAGTTATATAATAATATCAGTATAGTCCTAAGTAGAGCCTGAAAACAGACACAAACAAGATCAGGAAATACAATCAAGGTAGCCGTTAAAATCAATAGAGAAAAGATGGTAAGTCTAGTGTTGAAACAACCACATAACTGTGGAAATAATAAATAAATAGTTTTTTTTAGCTATTTGAAGTCTAGATAAATAAATAATATAAACGTAAAGCATGAAATAAAAGATGATAGAAAACATGGGGGGGGGCTTCATTAAAGCATTCTTACGACAAGCTTATTCCCAGATCTGATACAAAACCTCCAAATAACTAAAGACTGAAAGAGCTGACTTTGTTAAAAAGAAAAGAAAAAAAAGAAAAGAAAAGAAAGCTTAATTCTTAAGCAGTTACATAAAATATCCAAGAAACAGTGGGAAAAAGTGTTTTTCATGTATGTGCTGTAGGCATTTTACATGAAGTAATTCAAAAGTCTAAAGGCTATGAAGAGATGGCCTTCCAAAAGGGAATGGGTAGACTTTTAAAAATATGACCCAAACCAGATATTTTTATATCTGTTTTAAATATTTTGAAAAGATAAAACCCTCATGGGGGAGCGATGGCTCAGTGAGCGAGAGGGCTTGGCATGCAAACATGAGGACCCGAGTTAGGATCTCAGCACCCATGTCAAAAGGTGGGTATAACTGCATTCATGCCTGGAACAGTACCTGTTGATGTCTAGGAGGATTCCTGGGCCTTGCTGGCTGCCAGCTCAGGTCCAGGTTCAGTGAGAGACCCTGTCTCAAAGGAATCAGGTAGTGATAGGTCATGATACCTGATGCCCTCCTTTGGCTTCTACATGTGCATGGGCACATGCACAGCACGTGTGTTCTCCCCACCCCCATACGCATGGACCCCCTAGATAAAACCAAAGCTGTAGCATACTATGTTTTAAGTCTTTCAAATTAACAGGCCAGTATATACTCTTATGGAGATCTAGGGAAACTGGCACATTTGGGCAGCATTTACAATAGTATAGCACAGTGTCTGTTAGGTAGTCTCTACCTAAAAGTGAGGAACTATTTTGAAATAGGCTGGAGATGCATCTTACAGTGAATCCATTTAAAATAAAAATCAGGACATTGTGATAAGCAGATGATTGAAAGGTTATCTTGGAAAAATGGTAAGTTATGAAAAGATTTGGTCATATAACAGTAGTGTCTGTAGATATGTACTTATTTTAGAAAAATAACAAATTGAAAACAGTTTTAATTTCTTGTGTAAAGCATTATGCAGTACCATCTTGCAGAGAGAGGATGTTGTTGCAGACATATGGCAGGGCCTGGCCAGTTTTGAGAGAGGCTGCCCTGAATCTTCTATGACCTCACCAACTCTCCCTTAAAATGCTTATCTAGAATTAGCCTGGGTCTTCTTTGCAACAGATAACTGGTCTAACTGTCTGATTTTCCATGGAGAAATTCATCAGCAAATCTCTTTCCAACTTGATGGATTCTTCTATAAGATTTATAGTGTCTCTTCATAAGGGATTTGCTTTGTGTGTGCCTAATGTTGTTTGGTGGACAAGAGCAGCCTAGAAGGAGCTCAGTCAACAGAGATGCCAGCAGGGATAACATGGATGGAGAGGAACAGCCATGTTCAATGGGGAGAGCAATTTCAGAGGGAACTAATTTCATAAGTGGTCGGTTCATAAGTGAATACACTTGAATGGATAATCACTGTTTTTAGCTGCTCTATACATTCATCAATAGGGGACTTGTTCCATAAATCATGGCATAACCAGAGGCTCTGCAGCTGTTAGTGGAAAGGATGTTTGCTGCTTGTCTGAGTAAAGCTCTATCTTCGAATTCATGTCCATTGGTGCAGCGTGCCCGTGCTAAACCTGCAAGATTTCACTTGGCATGGCCTCTGGGACATGTGTCTCTGTTGCTGGCCACAGTGTGCTGTTGGCCTCCTGATTTCTCTATTGTATAGTAGCAACCTTGGGAATGTTCATTGTTTTCATAAACTATCCTTTGGAAGAAAGTCTGAGTCCCACCCATTTCTTAGAGATACCTATAGGAAAGTGGCTTTTTAACACTTAGTTTGGTATTCCTAATCCTGCACCACCATCTACGTGACTGTGACTGTGCCAGGCACTGTTGAGTTCACGTGTTGACTAGAAGCGGGGCTGGTTCCAGGAATACACCAGCTAACAACCTGAGCAGAACAGTGAGCACATTCTGTCTGGAAAAAGCCTGGCCCAGAGCAAAGGCCACATCCCCCTTACAACATACTGGAATCCCAGCCATGAGAAAAACAGCATTGTCACCTGCTCACTTGAATGTGCATCTGTAAGTAAAACTGCTACTCAGAGTTGCAACATATCATAACAAGCCAGTACTGTGCAGACAGCTGCAAGACTGTGGCATCTACCTTTGCACAAGGCACACGCACAAGTACAGAAGAATGTGCGCCACTCATGTCTAAAGGAGGCACAGAGACATGTATCCTTGCTTATATAAAGTCTCTGGGAAGACGTAGCAGGACTGATAACATTTAGAAAAGGAAACTTGGGACTCAGGGTTGGGGTAGGAGACCCTTTGGTTTTTTTTTTTTTTGTTTTGTTTTGTTTTGTTTTTTGTTTTTTGTTTTTCATATTCCCTTATGTATACACAAGGATGTGTGGTGCATTTGTAAATTTTTTTTTAAAAACAATACTAGTATAAAATGTTTGCTCTGACGTGCAGTGCATTTTACTGTGATGTTTGCTTTTTTAGCACAACATTAATACTTTACAAAAGTCTTGTTTGAACATAGCAGGTGTAATTCCAGCTTGGGAGTGGCTGCAGGCAGTCACAGTATGTGTGCTGTGTGGACAGCGTGCCTGTGTGGAGCTGGGAGTCTCTGGTTCATGTCACACTGGAGCAGGGGCTG
Organism: Arvicanthis niloticus; assembly: GCF_011762505.2. Lineage (NCBI taxonomy): Eukaryota > Metazoa > Chordata > Mammalia > Rodentia > Muridae > Arvicanthis > Arvicanthis niloticus. Next base: position 109,749,840 of record NC_047658.1, on the reverse strand, counting down.
CTTTAGCACAAAGAAGGTTTTGAAAGGCAAAGGCAGAGCCAGAGTCAGGGCAGGCACTGGGCAGGCTCCAAGAGAGCCAGCAACCCTCTACTGAAGGGTGCCCTGAACCCCATTGCACAGGAGGATACCTCTTGTGCAGTGAGATTGCTACACAAGTCTCAGTACAGAATTTTGAGTGGAGTGATTCTGAAAGAAAAGAATGAGAACGGCATGCTCTATCGTACCTCATTAGGTATTGAAGTTTTTATGTAACTTTCCTCTATTTCAGGTAATCTCTAATTTGATGAAGAATGACAACAGTTCATCTTTGAGGTCATTTGTGTCTCTATTGATCTAATTGAATGTTTTCTAAACAAATTTACTTTCAAATTTAACTTACATATCCCATTCTATAACCACATTTCATATTGCCAAACCCCTGCATTGGGGAGGGCTGAGTTATCTTCACTATTGAAACAGGTCTGCTCTGGAGCTAGTTTGGCTCTGTCTGTTCTGTGGAAATGACACAATGTTGACCTAAGAGGGGCCCTCACTTCTCCCTACTGAGGAAGAAGAAGCTAGGAGCCTACCCCCAGACCTGCCCACTCAGGACTTGCTAGGCTTGTCTATGGACTCTGCCCTTGGCATCCCTGTTGCCCACCTGGGCTCTGGCAGAGAAGTTGGGCGGGAAGAGGCCAGCCGAGTACCCGCCAGAATAAGAGGAAACAGAGAGAAACAGCTCCAGTCAGCCCCAGAAGGGAGGCCTGGAAAAACTCTGCAGCTGGAGCTAACACAAAGGACTTTTCAGATCCTGCAGCCAAGGTGCCCAGTGCTTTTTTTTTTTTTTTTTTTTTTTTTTTTTAGAGCTATTAGGGTGACAAGCCTTTCCAAAGGCCAGCAGTTGGCGAGAATTTCCAGGAAGCTGGTCTGGCATGGGGCTGGGATCATAGCAACTTTTAACGAGTGAAGTTCAGAAGGAAGGAGTCATCAGGAAAGGTTTAAGGTTCAACAAACTTTTTGAATTATTTTGCAAAAAAGTTCTGGCTTTCCAACTCAAAGGCATGTTTCCCTGTGATGGTTTTAAGCCAGAGCTTATTTCAAAGGCAACACAGACTGCACGTTTCTAATTCATTCCCTGGAGATATTTGCCTAATCCTAGAGACAAGCTTTGCAAGTGCCATCCAGTGCCTGGAGACACTAGAACCATCTTACTATCTTTTTAAACAGCCATCCACCCACGTGTCTCTCCCCTCTACCAGTTTCTGTGGTTGGGAGTACACACATGCACACACCTTCCCTAAGCAGGAAGCTGCTCTTTGCCAAAAGTGAATGGAATTCAGATTTCCAGAGGGTATCCTTGGTCTCTAGCTCCAAACAGCCATCTGACGAAGAAAGATGCTAGTGTGCACGCTGGGGCTGGGAGAGAGGGGCTTCCATGTCCATTCAAATCTTTCTGGGCCCCAAGAAAAACCAACAACTGGCTGTGCTCTCCCTAGCCCCACCCAACCTCAGTCACATTCCTTCCCTTCCTGAGCCCACCCTGGGTGGCCCCACAAACCAGCTACCACTCCTCTCTTCCCACCAATGGGGAGACCTAACTCATGTCCTCATTGAACAGCCAACAGTGAAAATGAAGGTCACACTGCAAGCCCCAAACAGTTTAAAAGCAGAAGAGGGGTCCTCCCTGTGTCTGTTCTCACTCCAGTCAGAGACTATTCCCTTTTGCTCTGTCTAGCAGCCCCCAGGTCTAGGCTTTCACCTTCCTGTGCTTGCTTCCAGGAAATCCTAGTCTACTTCTGCCTGTAACATTCTTGGGCCTGGAAATGAAGAAGTTGCTGTTTGGGCTGCTGTAGCCCTTTGTTACTAGAACTTTCCAATATATTAGGGCTCTCTATCCCTACCTAATCCTTCCACACCCCATGATCCAGCATCCCCAGGAGTTGTACATTTATAAATGTTGACATGGTTTTGATAATGAGTCACAGTAGTGATCAGCAGTGACAAGATAGACTGGTTGGTCCTAAGCCTAAGTTACTGGGACTTGTACTTGTCCAGCCAGGAAGGGAACATGCGGACACCCTTCTGCAGCCATCAGAATGAATGAGTGACTATGGTGGGCATTTTGGTTCTGTGCTCAGCAAGTCCTGATACCTAGGGCAGAGGTTCAGCTCAGAGGCTGTACTCCCGTCCGACTGCTCCCTTTGTTTTTGAATGAGACTGTTTTCAATGCCAAAGTCTCCTAGAAGGCAGGATTGTTTCTCCTGAGATCAATTCTGGAGGTTGCTATCTCACCTGGTTACAGATGCTACAAGGTGCTTATGTTAGCTAATCACAGTTGACAACCTCTACTGTCTATGGCTCTCAGGCCCAGTCTGATTCTCTTTCTTGTTCAAAAACAGTTTTGTCCACTAGGGTTTTCCGGGTGTTCTGTGAAGTGTTGTTATGGCTTTACTGGCCAGCTTTACTCTCTTTCCTTGGCCAATCCCAGGTCTCATCTTCAAGTATCTACATTATACCTCAACTCTACCAGCTTCTTCCTCCAGAGCCTGCAGTGGACTTGTCTTCATCACCTTGGAAAAATCTTCCCTTTCTAGTCCTAGGTTTGAGTGTAGTACTTAAGAAAATGCCCCAGGTAGCTAGCAGTAAGGCAGCCATTTGATCTAGCCCTACTGGAGGTGACTGACAGAACCCATTACAGAAAGGAGATAGGTCTCACCAGAAAACCAGAACATAGGAGTAAGAATTGGGCCTGCTTTCTGGCTCCGGTCATGCCATTAGGTGGCCTTATACTCTCTTGTCTCTGGTTGACCTCCATTCTTTTGTTTTTCCATTGTATGATACCTCCAGGGATGTTGTGACTCAAACCCAGGCCACATGGTCTACTGAGATACTGTGATGAGGCCACTGCCCATTGATGAGACAGTCTGGTAAAGAAAAGCCTGGTAGCATGGAGTATGGGGAACCTTTGCGAAGAATATCTGTTTGTTTGAGACACATCTCATGGAGCTCAGGCTATTGTTTGTTCTCAAACTCAATGTAACTGAGGATGACTTTGAACTTCCTATCTTCCTGCCTGGGATTACAAGTATGTGCAACTCGACCTAGTTTATGTGCTGGGGGTCAAACCTGGGGCTTCATAAATGATAAGATAGCTCTATAACTGCTAAATCATATCCCCACTTAAGAAGTAAGAATATCTTAAGTGAAGCCCTGAGCCTATTGCTTTACCCCTCCCCTTCTGCATATAGCATGCTGAGTTCAGTCAAGCCTGGAGCCTTTTGTCAAGTATTACTCCACTGAAGGTCACCCATGTCCCCTGCCCCAGGCACCTGCACCTGGAGTCCACACACCCAACTGGTAGAGTTCATAGGGTAAGGTTCTTGTTTTCTGAAAAGGGCTATTTCAGTGTTTCAGATTAGCAGAGTTTCAATTTAATTTAACAACTCTAAGCTGGGTGGTGGTGGCATACACCTTTAATCCTAACCTTTAATCTGCCAGGAGGCAAAGGCAGGCAGGTTTCTGAGGCTAGCCTGCTCTATAGAGTGAGTGTTTCAGGACAGCCAAGGCTACACAGAAAAAACCCTGCCTCTAAAACCAACCAACCAACCAACCAACCAACCAACCTCCATATACAGACCTGGGGGAAATAAAAGCTGCCTATCTCCAAAAGATGCAGGAGGGAGAATTAGGCAAGAGAAAAGGATCTTGGAGCAGAAGGCAAGGCGTTGACTCACACATAGGGCCTATGTGTAGTCAAGGCCAGGGCAAGGGGACAGGCCCAGAACAAATGAGCACTTTAAGTTCCAGTATGACCTTCACCCTACCATCTTCACCTCAGGTACAGAGACCAGCTACCCAGGAATTAATGGTGGGGCCCAGAGGATGGCCGCTTAGTGCTACCTACCTCAATGAACCTGGTTCTCTTGGGGCAGCAAATTTAGGCCCTAAATCAGGTTAGGTAGATTCATTTAGGTAAGAATGCTGCTTGAGAGTAAATAATGTATTTGTAGAGAGCTCTTCATTGCCCAAGCCTCACCTTTCACCCTTCTCACGTGCCTACCACCCCACGACACCACCACCTCCTTACTACCTTGTAAACTCAGCCTCAGCTGAGTTTCTGCCTTAGCTTTCTAGTAGGGTACCACAAGTGGACAGAGTTATGCTTCGAGCACAGTGCAGTCTGATTTTATATGAGGGCTTACAGCCAGAGTCCTCAGAGAAAAGCCAGGTAGAATAAAAATAATCTCTGGAAACATCTTGAATTGCACCCCTCCCCAATAATCTCTCTCAGAGCCTTTGGATTTCTCCCTTCTACGTTGCTCTAACGTCCCCAAAGTAGAAGAAGCTCTCAGGGGGCCTGTCAATTGTCTCTGGACTTGTGGGGTTGTAGCTACATGTGTGGAGGAATTACTTAGGCAGAATATCTAAGCAGATGGTGAGGCCAGGGTTATGGAGCTGGAGATGCTTGGTTGAGTAGAGACTCAGACTGGAGTCCTATCTACTTCCCCCCATCTTTTATTTCTCTTCCTCTTCCATGTTTCCAAAATGTCACCCGGGTATCTCATGGATCCAGCCATGGGCTTATAGTCAGACCTCTGCTAGCCAGGCATTGCCACGGTGATCTCAGATGTGGCTTCTGCCAAGGACACCTGAACTATCCTAAAAGGGATACAAATACAGGCATAAATGCTGAGTTGGAGGCTTTGGGTACCATGAGAAACTTAGGAGGAAAGGGCATCCTAGTTCCTAGTCCATGAGATTTAGAGTAGCCTGGAGGCCAGTGAAGGCTCCTGGCTTCCTTATGTGGCAGTGTCAGTCATAGTATACTTAAGAGGCTGAATTTACAGAATTCTCATGGCAGAAGGTGATCAAATGACCAGTTCCCAAACCCGCCATGGACTGTTCAAATCTACCCAATGGTCATCGACTCTCACATATTACTGCTTCAGTGCCAGCTTACCACTCTCAGGACTTCAACCTGACCTTCACCAAAGGAGACAGAGGGTCACCCAATGACAGTGTGTCCCAGAATGAGCCTGGTTCTACCAGTATTTCTTGTTCACACAAGTAAAAAAGCAGCAAGTTTCTGCCCTTCATGAATCTTACCTTCCCCTTTTGTGAAGATGAACACTAACCCACTAATAGTCTTTCAACTTACACGGATATACATTATGTGTGTCAGCTAACTATACTATCACCAACTGTAGCACCGGAAGTGCAGCATAGGCTAGCTCAGCCTTAGCACTGAAAGCCAGTTTGTGAGCACTGTGACTACATTTGGGTTTATCTTTCCAACAGAGAGCCTGCTTCCTATCACTTGCAGGGCCAAAGGAAGGCAGGATATAAAACGTACCCCTCTCCTTAGTCTGTCTGAAGGTAGGTGCTTGAGTTAGCAAGTCAGCCCAATGATGACGGGACCAAATGATTGAAGCACACAGGGGCACCTATAACTGCCAAAGGCACAGTCCTCTGATCCCATGTCTGACTTCCTCAGCAGAATTATGGGCACTAGGCCCCTGCCTGTACCTCTATTAACAGGAGTCAGAATAGCTCACGAGCCCCTTTCCCAGCTCCTTCAGGCTTTAGTCAGGACCTGTAGCCTTCCCCTGCTGCTACCACACTCCAGATCATCCCAGAGCTCTTAAGTCTCTAATTTTATCTTGTTTAGGACAGCCTGAGCCATTTGTATCCCATGGAAAATCATTACCTGGCAGTTTTTAAAACTGTCAGGTCAAATAAGCAACTACCTTATGTGGTCTCCAGTCACAAAGGGATACTTTATACTGTCTTAACATTTCTCAAGTAGTTCCCCAAATCAGGTATATGGCTGGATACCTGTCCGAATTTGCTAAAATTTATATACCAACGCAGGAAGATACATCCCAGTGTTTTAATACACAAGAAGAACTGTATCTCATAGACATTAAGAAAAGGGCTCTTGGGTCCTGTGAGCAGGATTGAATGACTGAAGCCTGTTAGGGTTTCCTGAAAGACAGGGTCCATAGCCATTGTGAGCCCACAGCAAATGAAAGCTCTTCCCAGGGCTTCCTGGAAGACACTGTTCTTAGCCATTGTGAGCCCACACCAGATCATCAGCATATGCAGAAAACTATAGAAGCAGTAAGTGGAAAGAAAGGCGACTGAAATAGCTTGAAGACCAATCAGGCCCTCAGAGCCTTCATAGGGTAGAGCTACGCCTACTCATGGCCATCTAGAGGGCCATCACAGAGGACATTTTCATAGAAACTGATGTATATATGCTGAAGCAAAGGCCTTACAGAGCCAGCAGAGCCAGCAGAGCCAGCCATGAGGAAGAACTGTGGGAGCCTGCATAGGCCAGCCCTCAGGTCCTACTGGTAAACAGCAATGATAATGAAAGTGTAACACTGGCTAAAGAGAACAAGCTGAAAGCTGACCAGTTGAATAGAGGAGAGTCCAGAAAGGAACCATATGCCAACAGTGAGCTGATTTATAGTGATGCTGATAGGGCAGGGCAATGGGAGAAGGATGGCGCTGTATCAGCCTGGATGTCCAAGTGGAGGAAAAAGCTTATCTTGACCTTGACTTCACACAGTTCACAAAAATCGATTCCAGATGGACTGCAGATCTACATGTGAAAGGTGAGCTTTTAAAGTTTTGGAGCAAACCAGAATATCTTTATGACCTTGGAGTAGTCAAAGTTTCTTAAGTAGGACATAAACAGCACTATCCAGAGAGGAAATGTTTGATTAACTGGACCATGTTAAAATTAAGACCTTCTGTTCATCAAAAGACACCAAGAGATGGGGCAGGACAGCCTGTGAGCAGGGCAGTATTTACAATACATGTATCTGTGTTTCTGACAAATGACTCACACTTAGAACACCCAGGACAGAGAGAGATAAAATTGTGCCTGAAGAAGAACAGCTCTCAGTATAAGATAGAGATGTTTTACAGAGACGATAGATGTGAAGAAATGCGAATATAGAATGGGGCTCAGCCTACTGCAAATTACAGACACCATTTTGATGCTGCCAGAAACAAGGATGGCTAAAAAGGAAACTGTAAAAAAAATTCCAAGTGTGTGAGGATGTGGGAAATGTGGAATATTCACATACTACCAAGCAGGGATAAAAGTTGGGGTGACTGCCATGGGAAACAGCCGGTTCCTCAGTGACCCATCACTTCTATCCTAGGCATACAATTAGCAGAGATAGCCGTAACTTTCACCAAACACACGTGTAGAATATGCTTAGTAGCTCACTACCAAGACCTGCCCAATGGTCATTGGGTAGTAGAATGAATGAGCAGATCACAGGCCACACAGAGTGGGCTCCTGAGATCACTGTTTTCTTCAGCTTCACAGGGGGGTTCTCAGACATTATAGTGAATGTAAGTGCCAGATACACAGATGTGTGTGTTGTGTGCGATCTAGCCATGTAGATTTCAAACATGGGCAAAGACAGCTGTTGATGCTGGAAGGTGAGATTATGGTTGTTCTTAGTTGTGTCAGTGTTAGAAATCGGGATCCAGAGGACTGCTGGGGTCTGCTGCTGTCTCTGGATGCTTGGCTTTCGGGTAGGGAGACTGAATATTAAGTTTGCACTGGAAATCTGTGTACTTTAATCTTTTGGTGTGCTCCCTTTCTACTATATGTAAGTTTATAATATAGTGCCCTGTAGAAGACAGTATTTTCTGAGCTTTACTTAGAGACACAACCTAGGTACACAGAGAGCGGGCTTGCCGCCTGGCTCTCACCTTCCTTAAAAGGATATATATTACTCCAGTACCCTGACCAGACCACCAGTAGCCCCTAGAGTTCAGTTTCCATTTCCAGCTGTACGCAGAGCACACAGGAGATATGTTTGGGGGCTCTCTCTGTTATTCAGAGTACCTTTCTTTTATGGCATCACCAGTGAAGTATGTACCAGCACACTACTCTCCCTGGCCTCTCCCTCAGAACAATTCTAGGCAGTTGCTGCATCCCTTTTCATGTTTAGATGGAGGAAGCGAAACTAGGGAAGGTTAGGGGGCACTGGGGGCTGCCTGTAGCTGGGCCAGTGCAGGCTGGGAGCCAGATTGAGGGCATTTGATTCCCAGTCCCTCTCTTTCCCACTGAGCCACTCCGCCTCGCTTTTAATTTAATTAGGAGAACATTTAATCCCCCGTGCATTTCAGAGACGGGTTTGAGCCTGGCCGGGGCCTTGTGGGGCTCTGACAGGGATCCTGTGACTCATACAGCCTTGCACAGCCCTCCCTGGAGGGCTCCCATGGGGCTTCTTTGGCACCTTGTGCAGACAGAGGTGGTCTGGAGATTCACAGAAGACAGGACACTAGTCTGGAAAGACAAACTGGTCTCATCTGTTCTTGACAATCCCCCTTCCCTTTCCTTCTGGACACTGCCCCCAACATGGCCCCTCTGTCTTCTCCCATCATCATTTGCAGATTGAGAAGCCAAGTAAGAGAAATGGGTGTTCATTGAGGTGCCACAGCAGGCCCTGATTGTCTCCAGGCCCTGAACATCCCAGGCAAAGCAGTCCCATCAGAAAGGCTAGCCCCCTGGTCCACTAATGCCCCCCTTTCCAGAAGGCATAGGCTGGCCCCAGCCTCGCTGACAAACGCAGAATTCAGGAGACATTAGTAGTGATGTGGATGAAAGCCAGGCCACAGCGGGCCTCCCTGGAAAAGAGAAACTCGAACGTCTTGGCGTGAGATTCTGCAGGGTCCAGGAGAAAGTTGAAGACATGGAAATTCTAATTAACGCACACGGGGCTGGTTTTGCTCAAAGATTTTTGAAGCTGTCATGTCACAAGAGGCCCGGCAAGCACATGCTCGCCCGGGAGGTGCTTGTGGGCACCTGGTGGGATTCTTGCAATGCCCTAGCCTGTATTCTTACTTTCCCTCTGTCCTCTAGACTTTCCTCCACCCATCTTGGTGAACTGGGTGGCCCCTGAATGTCATCCCAGAGTGGGATGACAGGCTGGTTAGTAAATAAATGTTGAGGCTTCCTGTTGAAAATGTTACAACAAAAAGTCAGAGGACTCAGGAACCAACCTCTTGGAAGAAACCTTCAGGGAAACCACATGGCAGAGCCATGCTGAGCTATAGGCTGTGCTTATGATAGGCTTGGCCTTTGGAGATATGTTCATCTTGGATACCCTTGTGCAAAGGTTCCAGACAAGTTCTGATTGGTTCATCAGCTGGAGGGTGGGGTGAAGTGGCTGTAGGAGAAGCTCACTGAGGCAAAACCCCAACATGCTTCTTTAGCTTTGGGCTATAAGTACTCATGGCCTGAGCCCTATGTCTCAACATCTCTGGGAGGTACCTGGAGACCTTGCTTCATCTCAGGCAAGGCTAAGGATGTGCTTTCTGTGTCAGAGTAGGACTGGCAGTCTTAGAGATCTTTCATCCTGGAATTTTGAGGAATGCTGGAAAAGGAGTGGCCATGAGCAGCCACAGAGACTCTGCTCCCTGCCTGACCCAGGCTAGAATCAGGGACCCTTGATGATAGCCTCGAGGATGTGAGAGGCATCCCTGAGCAAAGGAAGGATGGAGTAGACACTGGAAAGATGTGTGCAACTCTGATGGCTACAGGACTGATAAGAGCATTCCAGCTGGTGGAATACACACAAGCCCTATTGGCTGTAAAGATACCCCCATCTCTTGTGGCAGTAAGTCTCTATTTTCTACTTGGCCCTCGACCTTGAGGGAGCTTGAGGAGTACAGGGCTTCCTTCCAATGATATTAGAACCAGGAAGACAGCATCTGACTGAAATATGTATGCAAGGCTGAGTCCCAGCTGCCCGAAGCTGGACAGGGCCTGGGGCTTACATGAGGAGCTGCTGCCGAGTGCCTGTTGAGCTAGGGTCAGAGAAGCTATATTGTCTTCTCAGCACCTTTCCCTGTTCACCAGCAGCTCTCTGGTTTTCAGTAGGCCTGCACCTTGGCCTCTCTGTCCCCAAACTATCAGTGGCCAACAGGCTCTGAAAAGAGGAGCTTCACCCAGCCCCAGGGACCTTCCCATAATCAAGGCTACAGTGACCTCACCTCCCTAGGGCTCCTGGGCGGGGAAAGCTTGAGATGGAAACAAAATGTGTCTTTATTTATGCTTTTAATTTGAATTCTGGAACTGGCCCAGCATGGTAATACATTTAACATCAGTAAAATGCTGAAGAAAAATGGATCTGTTTTTCTGCAACCGCTTCCCACCCACTCTGCCCCCTGCAAGACCCTAGTACACATCTCTGTCCCTGGTAGACACGTACCAGGGTGTGTGCCTCTTCTCTTAGTGTAGGTTCATAGGGCCAGTTGCCCACAGGAGCCATGCTACATCAGTGAGCTGCTGGAGCCTAGCTTAATTACAGACATCAATCAACAGGCTGACTGTGCAAGAGGCAAAGGAATGCAGCCCTGGTGTGGGCACGTGGACCCCTTACACAGTACCCACGATGGCCTATCTGCCCCCCTAGAATGAAGAGGGGTCTTGGTAAGGCCAGTAGTCCTGAGAACACATAGGGTTCTAGGAACCAGACACACACCAGGCTTATGGTCATCCTCTTTGCTAGGACTCCCAGCAAGGATGGCACTAGTCTTCTGTGGATGTGGGTATGTAGATTCTTAGATGCCTCAACCTCGCCACAACTCTGTTTTGACCAGATTTTTCTTTTCTTTTCTTTTCTTTTTTTGTGCTCAAGCCTGTGATCTCTCTGTCTCTACCTTCAGTCTTTTTAACTTGGGACCACCATGGGCTCCTTCTTTCCTACCTTTCTAGGTTGGTTCATTCCCAGCTGCTGCATTTGGAATAAATTGGCCTAAAAAGGGTCTTGGTATGTTCTTGGGTGGAGATTTGATTGGCTAAAGACTGTCCATCTACTCAGGCTCCAGAAGTGTTGGCCTGAGAAGAGCCGTGGTACCTGGAAAGATGGTGATACACTAGGCCTATAGCAGCCAAGAAAGCATCACTCATGTCTCTGAGGCTGTTACCTTAGAGTGGAGATCAGAATTGCCTAGTATTCTGAACAGTGTTGTCTTATTTATTGGCTTAGGGCTGCTTCTGGAACAGATAGACAGTGAATATCTGGATCCAGGAGTTTTGAGTATACTAATACCAGCACAGATGGCCTTTTGCTTCAAAAGGGGTGGTTGGTTACAGGGCAGCTATGGACTGAACTATGGGCATGTATCACTAGTATCCTCCCTTGCTTGGGACCCTGTTGGTGTTTTCTTTCAAAAAACACAGTAGCTAGGAGATGATGCGAAACATATTTGTCCATCTGGGTAGAGGGTTTGTTGAGAGTGCTACTCTCTCTTGATACAGCTGCTTTTTGTGTCTGGAGGTTGCTCCATGGCCAGAATAATAAAACGGAATGGGTACCAATGAGAGGTGAGTGATCAGTGGGATAAGAAGGCTGAGTGGCCTTTCCAGGCCTAGGCAATTCCCTGGGGCCTGTTATGGTTGCCATGGTGCTACTTACTATCCCTACTCCTAAGTAGGCACTGACATATCACATACAACACAAGACACCAGTGTTTATACTTGGAATTGTCTCATGCCCTGGACTTGATGGAGAAACTTAACCATAGTGAAAGCTATTTTTCTATCCCCTGACACTAGCCTATACCTGCCTAGCCTGTCTGGACTGGACTCCTGCTCACACCTCTGTTCTGCCTGCTAATGCAGCCAGCCCCTAAGGCTGTCTCAGGAGAGAGAGAGTGACCCCTGCTTCTCAATAACATTCTGGCTCTCTCTGAACTCACAGTCAATCTCTCTACATCTTATAAACCATGAGATACTGCTAACCTTTTGATTTCGGGTGGCTTGGGAAGATAGTGGGCATGGCTTGTTTGATCCTAATCATTCCTCTGACAAGCCTGCCTTCCCCCAGGGTGGCCTCAACTTGGCTATCTGGTTACTTGAGAAGCCCTCAGCACTGTGAGTCCCAGTTTCTTCAGTCATTGCAAAGTTAAGCCTAAATCTAGGTATAGGCCAGAAGCATTATGACCAAGCATACAGAGCTAAGGACATGAATTTTAGTAGAAAGAGTAAAAGTGTCCCAGCATGTGAATCTCAGGAGAGCTAAGACACATCCTGACATAAAGACATTTTTCCAGGGGAGTACCCAGTGCGGCAGTGGTCAGAAGGGGGTGAGTGACCTGCTTCCACCATATCGGCTGCCTCTACTGGGCTTTGGTAGGAACATTTGAGTCACATGTTGCAGAGAAATCTCGGCATGGCTGGGTACTAGGGATTGGCCTGGTGATGCTGTGATGGGGCCCCAAATGGGGGGAGAGGATGGGCATGTGTCCCAGGCCAGCTGTGCCTCGGGGGAAGGCCAACTGGAAGGCGTAGAAAATCAGCCATTTCCTCCACCTGAAGGAGACCCTGAGGACAGTAGTAGCAACTGGCAGGCAGCACCCGGCATCTGCCCCATGGTTTTGGCCAAAGTTCCATGGGGAAATGCTAAAAAATAAAGTTGATTCTCTTGAAGGAGTGGTGGAGGGGCTTAGGGGAGGGGGGAAAAACAATTTTCTCAGACACTCAAAGCATGCAAACAAGTGGAAAATGATCAGTCTGCTTTTCCATAAGTCAAAACAAGAGGATCACGTTTCCAGATTCGGTGGGAAAGCCCCTGTTCCTCTCTCCTGCCTGAGCCCTGAGGCCAGCCCTAGCAGTCAGTGTCCCCAGGTTCTTAAGGATAGGCAGTAAGTTCCGGGTACTAAGTAAATAGACTACATCCCAGCAAGAGGATAAGCTTTGCCCTGTGCCAGGGCAATTCCCTTGAGCCACAGCTTTTGTGGGCAAATGGACACTCACTGTGATACATGGGTGATGGGGGTCAGCAGTGTCTCCCCTTCCAGGTCCAGGTCCTCAGCAAAGCTGTTTGTTCTCAAGAAATGGGGTGTGCTTACTTCCAGCAGTGTAGGGCTCTTCCTTACTGTGAAGAAGGCATGGTGACAGTTCATTAGACTTCAGTAGAAACTTGATCATGAAGGGGCTCCAGAACTGGACAGAACTCAACTCAAATGTCCACCCCAACCTGTTGCTGCTTTGAGATAAACCTGTGAGCTCTCAAGATCAGGTGAAGAGTAAGAACAGAGCTTAGTTAGAAATTTCAGCCTTACCCATCAGGTTGGTTTATACTGAGTGGAATAAAGTGAATGGGCATTCTGATTGGTCCCCACATACCCGGGCCTCAGCCTCCCAGAGTAAATGATAAAGGCTGGTATATTCTCCCCGGTGTGGTAACTGCCCTGGGGCTGAGTTCCTGAACTGAGTGAGGTCCTGCCCTATGTTAGGTTCTGGGCCTCTCACCAGCTTCACACAGAACATTTGTGCCAAGAACAAATGCAAGCACTGATCCCCAGTACTGTGCTCTTCACATACATACACTGACAGATCAGTGGACCAGGCAGTAAAGGGTGTTAGTACCTCTGCCTATCAGGAATCACAAGCTGAATTCCTTGTTCTGGCCATGATGCCATATTAACCAGGTGCTCTTTGAGAGAGGCTTTTAAACTGTCCCAATAGCTGACTTCCATAGCTCAGGAGACTGACCCAGATCAGTCTTCACAGAGTTTCCAAGCTTACTAGTGTTTGTTCTCAACTCCGTTCTCCTTTAAAGTATTTAATGTAGAAGTATCAAGTATTTCTGATGAATGGAATATTGAAAAATCTACAGTGGTCCTCAATTATAAGAGTCACCTGCTGGCTGGATCCCTGGCTCGTGCCTGGCTTTTCTCATCACAGGTGGCACAAATGCTGTTTTATAAACTTGGACAGACAGTTCCTGTCAGTTTTTCCTATTCTGTGACATTATTTTCTTCAGGTAAGCAGCTATGCATCTAATTTTAGCACCACAAGAATGCATAGCTTAGGTCTACCACAATTAACTTACTCATCCCATATTTTTATGGATGTTCAGTCTTATAGGTTTATGACAATCAGACAGTGATGTAATATCCATCTTTATTGTTAAAAGTTGCTGACACACTGGGCAGGTGAAATGGCGTGTCTTTGGTAATATTAGTAAGTGCTTCTGGATTGTTCTTCTGTTAAGTTTTAGCCAACTATTCTTCCCCTCCAATTTTGCTTGGCTTCTCAAGCATGGATAAAAACTGAGGTTTTCTCATTTTCAAAATTGTGATTAGTTCTTTGAGAATATGATCAATGGACTTTGATCATATTTACCATTTCTCCTCCCAGATCCATTCCCACCCACCTCCTAACTACCCAATTTTGTATCCTCTTGTTTTAAAATTTCATAGTCCATCAACTTCAATTTGTACTCTCTATGTACTTCTGGGTGTAGGGCTACACACTGGAGTATGATTCACCGACCAGGAATTATAACTGACTCTTCCTCCCCAGGAGCCATTAACTGTCCATAGCTTATCAAGAACCTCTTGGGGTTGGTGAACTTCTACTCAATGATACAATATTGACTGGCTTGATCTTATGTAGGCAATCATGCAGCTGTCCTGTTATGTCCAGAAGTTAGTTTTGTTCCAGTCCTCTCCTATCTCTGGCTCTTATAGTCCCCCAACCCCTTCTACAGTGGTCCTGAACCTGGGAGCGGGGGATGATTTTCTCATTTTCGTTTTTACTGACTGCTTCTGGCTTGTTTGGGATTCTTCTTGCAGAATTGCCCATTCATAACCTTGGCTTGGCATTAATTCATTAGAGATAATAACCTTGTGTTACATGAAGCATAAATAACTTCCTTAGTCTATGTTTGGCCTTTTAACACTGTGTTGTTTTATCATAAAAACTGTCTTGTTTTTTTTTTTGTTTGTTTGTTTTTACAGTGATACATTTACTTTATGGAATGGGTTTCCCACATCTACTACAGGGGTCTTTTACATTTATTTCCAATATAAACATACAAATGTGGGCATACATCCGTATGTGTGTATAAATTTAACACATTTAGCATTTATGTGTAACACAAGGGATGTTTAGCAGTTATAAAATGGAAATTCAAGAATACTCTATAATAATAATTTTACAAATCTGAAATAGAACATAAAAGTAAAAAATTGAGAAAACATCAAAATCTCTAGGACTATAGATTTGAAAGTGAATTGAGATACAACACCGAAAATTTAATCCGAAAGAGGGGGGAGAGTATCAACTTTATTATAATTAGAAACAAATGAGTTATTCCTGCAATAAGTGCATTTTGCTAAGTAGCAACAGAAGCAAAGAGAAACAGGCTTGCTGACTGTTAAAATGCTTTGCTTTGTAAAGACAATGAGACAAATCACAGATTTGCTGCCCATAACTTACGGAATCAAGGACTCGTACCCAGAGCATATCAAGAAGCATGATCATAATTTGACCACAGTGAAACAAACAACCCATCTTAAAAAGTGGATTACAAATAATCATGTGAAATTGTGCTTGGCCAAAGTCTATAATGGTCTTTCTGGAAATACAATATTAAAGCTGTAGTGAGAGAACGCTGAAAATTATCATGAAGATGGTTAAAATGTAAAATTAAAACCTTGTAACAGCAAGCACTCCAAGGAGGCAGAAGGACTGCAATCCTCATGTGTCAGAGGTGAGAATGCAGAGTGGCCCAACTGCTCTGAAGAATATACTTTGTAATCTTATAAACACAGATATGGTCTATGACTCAGTATATGGAATATTTATGTTCACACAAATCTGCACTCATATATAGCAATTTCATCTCTAGTTGCAACAAACAAGTAATAACCAAGATATTAACAGCTAAATGAATAAAGAAATCATGGTGTATCTGTTCCATCCATGCAGTGGAATAATATCCAGCAATCAACCGGAATATTGGAATATTGGAGGTCCCTGGGACAGGTAATAGACCATGGTGAGTAGACTGTGTATTGCAAATTCATGATACATCACTGAAAAGAGAAAATGGGGGGGGGGGGAGGAACTGGCCGAAGTTGCTTTTAAAAATAATGTTTGGACTAAAGAAAAACTAAAAACTAAGGAAAAATACTGACATGAACACAATATTCTTGTAGTTTTGTTTCATACAGGGATATTATATATCAAGGAGTATACAAACCAGTATCTATACTAGAAAATGGGGGCTGAGGACAAAGGGTAGTCAGAAACAGTATAAACGCAGAGTTAGCTGCATATAGATACAACAACACAGATGTATATAGACTTCAGTTATGGACATACACATTTCCTAGTTCTACCTGCTGAAAGGAGATGTAAACAGTGACCCTTCTGTGACAGAGAATATACTCAGTGCCCAGATCTTATTTTCTAACACTGTTAGTTTGCCAATAAAAGCAAACATAGCTCTTTAGAAGAATGGAAGCTTCTGGGGCTAGCACAGGGAAACTACAAGATGAACCTAAAAGGAAATAAGTGGAAAGCATGTCAAAAGGGCTTGTGTACAAGTGGCTAAAGCTAGAAAAAGCTCAGTGACGAAACAATACTACTCAGTTATACCTAAGAAACACAATTGCCAAGTCCATATTCAAAAGTGACTGAAAAAGAGATGAAGGACTTTCTTACAGTGATCCCTGGAAGTGTAGAAGGAATGAGTTAACCAAGTGTACCATAGAAATGCTTGCTTCAAGAAAGATCCATGGGTGAAGGCTAAAATTAGTAGGTGAAATCTTAAGTACAGACTTCAAAGTCTCTCCTCCCCATAGGTTCCCCCCCACCCCCAGTGACATTGATTGAATCCAGGGCTTTGTGCATGCTAGAGAAGCATTCTGCCACTAAGCTACATCCTTAGTCCCAAAATAAATTTTAATTGCTTTAGTGATTTTAACACATTCACAGAGTCTCTAATACTCTTTTGCAAGAGATATAATGAAATTCCTCATTCCCTGAATGTTGGCTAGACCTAGTGACTTGCTTTTAATAACTAGGTCTAATAAAGATGAAATAATAGGTCAGTTACAGTGAGCTATTTAATCATGTAAAGTTGACATCATGTTGATGGAAGAAAATGAAAAAAGCGCCTTGCTTTAATGACGTTTACCAAACCTGTAACCCTATTCTAATTTTGAGAAAAACCTTAGACAGACCGAGAGTAGCACTGACATTTGATGAGTATTCAAAAGCATCAACTCCAGTGACAGTACTGAGAAGCTGTTGTAGGTCACAGGGCACTAAGGTCCTGCAGGATGAGTGTGATGGCAGATATTGGACAGGCCCTTGGAGCGTGAAGTAGTTAAACTGGGAGAAGGACTAAGCTGTAGCTCAACAGTATTGTAGCAAATTAAATTTGTTTTAGTTTTCATCAGAGTAACATAGTTATGTCAGGTACTACAGTGAAAGGTATACTGCAAAACTATGTTTGCTTTTCTTTTACAAGAATATGTAATATACATGCAAATAAAACTTACACACATTAAAAGGGAAAAGAAGCAGGATAGTAGAAAAGAATCTTAAGTGTATAAAGATACATACAATCTATGAAGAAAAGCACAAAAGTTTAAACAGAGACACCGACAAACAGAAAACTGTCTTTATTGCATTGGCAGAACACTCAAAACATTCTGGGGGAAAAAAAGGCCTTCCTAAATTTTAATGAAAATCCTAATGTTGGTGATGAATACCCTGACAAGTGGATTCTAAGATTTATTTGGAAGTGTAAAAGACCAGGAAGAAGTAATATTCTTTAAGAACAGGGTGGCTAATATGCTTACCAAACACAAGTATTTCTAAATAGTGGTCATTAATATAGCATGGAACTGATTCAAGGAGAGACTTAACTGGCTAGTGGGACAGGACTGGATGTCAGAAAATAGGCCTACACATGGACACTTGTAATGTATTAAAGGCTTATTTATCATGAGGTAGCCTTTGTAATAAAACGTTCAAGGACAAGGAAATTCACATGGGGAAAAGACTAAATTGGACCCTGAATTTTCTCACAGCATACCTTGAAAATTCATTCTTGGCATTTCAGTGCTTATGACAAGAACTAGAAGGACCATAGGCCTGAATATTGAAGAATATGTCCATTGCTTTGGGGTTGGATAACTTAGAAGCAATAATCAAAAAGGAAAATGCCCATTTGGCCACATTCAGAGTCAAAACCTAAAATATCTAAATACATTTTAAATAGTAAAAAGAGATTCAAAAATAATAAAAAATAAAAAGTTAGGTAAATCAATAAGAAAAAACTAGGTAAGCCTGGAGGTGCAGGTCTGTAATCCTAGCTACCTGGGAAGCTAAGGAAGGAGAACTGTTAAGTTCAAGATCTTGCCTGGACAACAGTGAGTCAGGATAACTCTCAAAGAGCAAAAACGAGGGCTAGTGGTGGCTTAATAGTAGAGTGTCTTTCTACTAGTTATAAAACCTTAGGTTTAATTCTTTAGCTCTTAAAAAAAAAATGACCTAACCGAAAAATAAGTGAGACATCTCCACACCCCCACTCAAAATGAGACAAGAATTCAAAAGCCTGATGAGCTTATGGAAAGGTGTTGTGCCTGACTAGCAATCAGGGAAATGTAAATAAACTCAGGAGCTCATGGCCCATGGGGCCCGCGGCAGACTTCCAGCAGGAAACTATACAGACATTACTTAGTCATAGCTGGAAGAAGGGCTCAAGTAAAGGGCTCTGTGCCTGTAACATCCTCAGAGAGACCAGGGAAAGACCTGTAAACCTTGAGGAATGTGTGCACATGAAGAGGCCCACAGGTCTGGGACTTGGTGGGAGTATGTTACTGTTCCCCTTCTAGAGGCTCAGGGCTGAGATTCAAGTGTACTGGGTTATATTATACACTTGTCAAGTCACAGCTAAAATTCATCCAGGATTCAAATGTTCTTTTGGAAAAAAAGAAAGAAAAAGAACACAAATACATATTTCAATGCTTGCATCACTTGTATACACAAGAAAGGAGCAGCAGAGGTGACTGGAAGAGGGGGCTGTGTTTTATACACCCAGTACGACAAGTGCCATCTCCAAGCCTGAGGGCCCAGGGTGAGCCCCTCAACCCCTGAGAAAGGCTCAGTCCTGGTATTAGGAAATTAAAATGTGCACATCAGTTGGCTGTCCACAGCGGGCGGGGCCTGCACCTGCCAGAGAGGAATGTGGACTCTGGTTTAATCCTGGGAAGGGTTCATGGGGCCCCTGCAGTGAGGGTCAGAGAGGGGCTCAGCACAGTTGTTTTTCCAAGTCAAAAGGAGAGACTGTTGTCTGCTAGACACATTTCAGAGACTATAGAGGTGCCTCCTCTTCCATAGGGAAACACTAGTCAGGACTGCCACCCTCTTTGCATTTGGATCTGTACTTACAGCCAGGTCAAATATCTCAAAGATTCTGAAAGGGAGTTGGTAGGGCAGGGCTTCAACTTATACACACTGGCGGTGGTCCTCTTAAGCAAGACCTTGGGGTAAGTACTGTGTTCTAAGAAGCCCCATTGGCCATCCCCATCTCTGAAGAGCCCAAAGTTGGTCTTTCATAAAGATGTGAAAAGATAGCCCTACTGCAGAGCAAACTGTGAGGCCATGATGAATGTGACAAGGGTCTTCTGAACACTTAGACCCTGCGTAGAGGACACTAGAGTAATGTCAAGTGTTCTCTGCTGAACCAACCAGTGTCAGAGTACCTGGTCCTGAAGGGAAAGTACTGTTTCCTAGTGACAGTGAAGTCACATTTTCCTAAAATGATCCCAGTTTTTGATGCTTTCATTCCTTGGCTGCTTCTGTCTTGTCAGAGCCAGAATCTGGACCTAAGTGTGCAGGGCAGAACAAAACAATTTTGTTTTCTAGGAAAATGGGAGGTCTGGAATGGTGAATGTAGCCTCAGGCGTGGCAACTGCCCCAGCTGGGGCTACCCACTGCCAAGTTTCACCCTCTCTCAAGAGAACCAAAACCAGACTGTACGCAGCATCTTCCTTCTCAGCCAAAGGGCCTACTCATTAGGGTGATTTGTGTTTTACTTAAGCATTGAAAAAAAAATGGCTGGAAGGAAATAGATCAAAATGTGATGTGGATTAAAGGACTTCAAATGATTTTCATTTCCTTCCTTATAGTATATGTTTTCTATTTGAATGAATGATACATTTAGAAGTCAAAAAAACATTAGTTCATGTAAGCCCAGTATTTGCCTTGCCCTCGTCATCCTGGGGGTTAGCACAATGTATCTAAGTGCCCCTACCCACCTCCTCCATTCTGCCCTTAAGATGCCCAAGAGACCCAATGACACAGAGCTCTTCCTTCCCAAGCTCTCCAAGACCGTTCCTTTCCTAGCTTCATTACCCCTGCATTGAGCTCCCAGACTCTCCCTCTGCACACCCGATCATCATTTGAACATTCCAAGTCCAACTCTCTGCAAGGCCCCAGGCACCCTGTTGCCAACTGCCCTCTGCTAAGACTTGCTGGTGTCAGTAACTTCGCCCAGCTGCTCACCCCTGCCCTCCTCCTTCTAACTGATTATAATCCTGCCTGATCTCCCAGATGTAACCTAAACCACCTTCCTCCATAAGTTCCCCAAGGCTCCAAAGATTGCCCCCTCAATTGCTGTGGAGCTTATGTGTGCCTGGCCCTCAGCACAGGAACCTTGCTTTCTTCCTCCCATGTCACCTCCGGTGCCTGGCACAGGCTAGTCCCCTGAGCCATCTCACACTGATGGAATAAACAGGCTGCCTATGCCCTCCCCTAGCAGAGACCCTTTCTCTATCCTCCTCAATCAATTTCCCTGTCTTGGTGGATTTGCCAAAGCCCTGTGGATCCTGCACCATGAAGGAAAAAACCCTCCCTAGGGCATCTGGACAGCTGCAGCCAGGTCCTGCGTGACATTGCTGAGCTGCAGCCCCACAGCCTGTGCCAGCTGCCCATGCCCTGTTCACAGACCCTGAGCCAGACCAGACCTACCACCACCTGTGTCTTCACTCAGAGGGGAGAAGTAAGAGACAAGGACAGAAAGTGTAAAAGCCATTCCCACAACAGCTGCCAGGAACAAGGCGAGAGTGAAGTGTAAATGTATATTCACAGCTGGTACCCAGTTCCGCTTAGGAAAATACCTTGCTTGAGTGGACACCTGTTGTTTTTGCAAACTTTGCAACCAGGCCTGGCTTCTGGAAATAGTTCACTGAATCTTCCTTAGAGGGGTCCTCATTTCCTACTCCCCCGTGTGTAAGATTTAGGAATCCATTGGCTTTTTCCAAAGTGGGCTTTGTGGCTGGGACCACAGCTTCAGATAGTTGCACTTATAAAGATGTCTTGTACTTTGGTTGGGAGCAGTGAGAGTCTAGCCTGAGCCTGTGGCAGAAATCACTTGGAAAGAGTCTGTGGCATCTTTCTCCTGGTACATGTAAACTGGCAGCCATCTTACATTCATTGGAAAATGGCTGCTTAAGGACACAGATGAGTATAGCTATGCATGTATCTATAGGCAGAGTAGGGAAAGAGAACAAAAGGGACAGGGTAGAAGGGGAAGGAGAGAAAGAACATTACTGGACTAAGTCCAGCTGTGTCTGGAACAGCTGGGTTCAGATTCATAAACTAGAAAAATGTCCCATTTGTCCTTATCTTGATTGAATTGGGCTCTGCAGTCTTGTTACCAATAGCACTTAGGAGTACATAAAGCTAGGGGTAAGATATGAGCCCAAGGAGATATATCTGAGAGTAAGTCTAGGTTACAAAACACAACAAACAGTAAACACCCCAAGACAGCCTTGTTAAGCTTTGCAGGGTAGAGGACAGGGAAGAAGGTTAGCTAGAAAAAAAAATCTGGCCCGAGGCCCCAGCTTCAGCTCTACACTGGCCAGGAAACTCTGGGAAAGGTGCTTCATACAGCTGTTCACTGACTTTCTACTGTTATAATGCAAACTTCTCTTTAGAGAGTTTCTCTCTCTACCCTGTATTTGTAGCACATTATGGAACATGCTGTATTTTGTGTTCAAGCAAAGACTGAAGGATACATTGAACTTGAGATGGACAGTGACATAACAGTTGAAGATGACCTACGGAATCCCAAGAAATCCTAGGAACAATGCTAGGCTTTGTGCAACTACAGAGTTCATAGTGCTGGAGACTTTGCCCTGAATGCCTTTTCTCATAATGGAGATAACAGGCCTAACACATAACTCTCAGAGTAAATGGAAATGGTTCTGTGGGCCCAAGGGTGGGGTCTGAATAGTAAGGTGCTAAAGAGGATAGGCAATGACAGAGCCAGCCCTGAGTGAGCCCAGGAAGCAGAGCGTGAGTAGCACAGCTGCCTGCAGAACTAAATTAGTCTATCCATCTTTCCATGCTGCAAGAAGTCACTGTCCAGGTCTCCCAAGACACATTTGCAAGGGAAGGTTCCAGGCAGCAAGAGCGGCCCCAGGAAACTTTAATATACAATGGAATCTGGGTTAAGCACTATCTTCTCCAAAAGTTGAGCTCACAGGACATTCCCCAGAAACCTCTGGAGAGGTGGGGAGGAAAGTTTCTGGAGGTCTTTGGATGAAGAAAACAAAAAAGTGGCCTTGATTTTTCAAGGAGAAATTACACAGAAAGAAAAAAATGTTTTTAATCTAATTAAGAGCGATCTTTTCACCTTCATCACAACATCACGGAAATGTGCCAGTTCTTAACTTCACACAATAATCAAAGCAATTAAGGAGAAGCCTTGGAAACTGGTGCAGATGTTCTCAGAATGTTTAATGGGGAAATGAGTTGCAGGCCTCATTCTCAGCATCCGGCTCCAGGCCCTGGCTACCAAATCCAGACATCTGCTGGGGCCCCACCCCCAGGCCTGGAGGGTGTGTGCTTGAGAAACACAGGTCTCTTCCCAGGCTGCCTCCAGCAAGGCCAGATCTGGGGCCCCAGAGGCTCCCCATGGTTCCTCAAGCCAGAGCCTGGACATAGTCAGAATCACCCCAGAGCTAGGGAGAAGCTTAATGTCAAAATTATGTTAACAACTGATGTCAAAAGTAATCAACTCAAACTGGCTCCCTCACCCCTGCTGGCTGCAGGAGGACTATGAGTAGAAGAAGGGAGGGAAAAGAGCCCCTGGCAGGGGCTGGGGAGACTCTCTTCTTTGACCTCCTCAGCATGAACATCACATACAGGTGTGGGAGCATTGGTGCAGTCTGACTCTATGTGCCTCGGCTCAATTTGCCAAGCTAGACCCAAGAAGCAAACTAGTCCATCTTTGAGGAATTTTCAGAAATAATTTTCAGAAACCATGTAGAAATGAGGGTGCTGCTTACTTAGTAACTGGCCTGTTTTAGAGAGCAGAAGAGCATATGACTAAAGTTAAATGGCTTGTAAGTGAAGACCTTACTGTACTATTCGGGCAGCTCATTAAAACACACTGGAAGCCTTGCAATAGAGTACATACAAAGAACATAGAAGAAAAGGAAACATCCCTGGTTTTGAGGACACATAGGCAGTATGGGTCCTCACACATGCACAACTTTTAGCATTTATGTTGTCTTCATACCAAAGGCTTCTTAATACAAGAAATACCAGATAGGACTCCAGGGCTCTGTTTAACTGCATGCAGGGTAGGCTAAAGGCAATGGAAAGAAACCTCTCAAAGTAAACCTTCAGTGATAATAAATACTCCAGCTCCACATTATTGGTAGATCTTTAAGGAGTGTTGTAAGCTGTTATCCAGCTGCTCACTAGAATACTTTTTCAGGAAGTGGCTGGCACAAGTTTCTTGTTATTCTCTGTCCATGAATCTAGCCCAAGAAAATGTTATATGAACGGGTAAAGCATTTAAGAATGAAGGTACCATGATGTACTTTTTATCAAAAGGATTTTTGGACTGCTATGTATAGAATGTAGCAAAGGACAGCCAGGGAGACTTGGGAGGCCAGTGAAGAGTGAAAGTGAACCATCAAAACAAAAAAACAAACCCTCAAACAAACATGGTGGAATTAGCAGGGGAAGAAGCTGTAGAGACCAGAAGTGGGAAAATCCATGTGTGAAAAAGCATAATTTTAAAGACTTCTGGGAATGTTTGGAGAATAACAACATTCTACTTTTCCCTCTTAGACTTCAAATGTCCTCACTTATTCTAAAAATCAGAACAAGCAAAGTAAGAGCAAAATAAAGCCATATATGATCTATTCCTTCAAATACATAGAAATTACCATGAGAGGAGAATCTGTCCACCATTGTATGCCTATAGGTGCAAAAGGTCAGAAGAGGCCTAGGATGCTCTGTCAAAAGAGCGAGGATGCTAAGTAGTGTCAACAAAAATAAGGTGCTCCTCTCCACAGAAATATTTTTATAGGAACTTAGAATTAATGTCAGTGATTAATTCTGAAAAGCAGTCAGTAATTTACATCAACAACTGAATATCACAAAAAGAAACACCAAATTAAAAAGTGGTAGGCAGCCAGCAAGATGGCTCAGAGGATAAAGGTACTCCCTGTCAAGACTAACAATTTTAATTCAACCCCTGGAAAAACTCATTTGGTAGAAGGAAAGAACAGTTTCTGCATAAATGGCAGGAACTTGTGACATTTTCACTTGTCCTTGAATACTCACCTTCCCTCTATTCAGCCTGCTTTGGTGGCAGTGTTGAAGATGGTAGTATGGACCTTGGCTCTTGTTTCTGGAGGGCACAGTACAGACCTTGTTCTAAAATAATTATTTTTGTTTAATATTGTTTGTGGGTAGCCTGAAAGACTGACTTAAGGTGACTGCGTCTTTTTGTGAAATCCTAATTGCAAATTTTCTCCATGTGAAAAATAGTAGACAATACTTGCAAACACTGTAGCTTTCGGAGCAGTTATAGTAACTTGAGCAAAGATCAGTGGTTGAAACATACAGCAGCCCACTGAAAAGCCTCAGAAGACAATCTACAGAGAGCTACTCTGGAAGTTTATAGCATTTTAAATAACACTATGTGCTAATAACTTACAAAACATGTACAGAGCTGGATGCTAAGAAAAGCCCTAACAACATTAAAAAGCAGCACCTATGGCAGATTTCTATGCTTACCTCAAACTATAAGTGAAAGCAAAGACCAGATTCTAAATAGTCTGTCTAAATATTGAAGGAAAATTCCAGTTCAGTTAACTTGCAAAAGCTGGAAGAATCCTGCCCTCCTTTTATACCTCTCTGCCATAATGAACTGAACATAAATGAAAGGAACAGAACTTCAAAGACCATACATAACTTCACAAAAAAATAGGAATAAAAAATAGCATTAAAAAATTTGGAGGCAGAAAAAAATTCCAATGTCCATAGTTGTCATATAAAAAATTGAAAATAAGCGGCTTTAAACAAAAAAAAAAATATGGAATATATAGAGAAACAGTAACAACAAGGTTCCTTTCCACAGAAGGCTGAAAGAAGCATAGACACTGGACTTAACATGACCAAAAAAGCTGTTTTTAATTAGGCTAGGGAATGTTTCAGCTGGTAAAGGGACTTGCTGCTTAAGCCTGGTGACCTAAGATTAAGCTCCAGATCCCAAATAAAGGTATAAGAGCAGAACTACACAAAATTGGTCCCTAACCTAGAAATGGGCATCATGACATATACAATAATGTTAGTAATAATAAAATAAAATGAAATGAAATAAAATAAAAATAGTCTAAGGTATCCCAAAAGATAAAAAGAAAACAATAAAGAATGAGATATAAATTAATTAATGGAATTAAACAAATTCTGAAACTGAAAAGTATTAACAAAAAATCCATCAGAGGGTTTCATCAGCAGATCTGAATGGATATAAGAATCAATGGACTTAAGGATCAAGTCTGAGCATCAAACAAAAGTGAGCATCTCAAGAATTCTATGATAAACTAGAAAGTATACTAATATTTATGTTGGAAATCCCAAAAGGTAGGTTAAAGAAGGGGTAGGAAGTATAATTGACATTATAGTGACCATAAACTCCCCAAATTTGATTAAATACAAAAATCTCTATGTCCAGAAACATAAGCAAAAGGATCCAGAAATGATAACTAAGAGTCACAGAAACATACACCATCAATTATTGGAAGACAGAATATACTATGAAAAGAAAAAAAGACTTGTTTATCATGTAGTGATTCTCAATACAATTAATGTGTTTTGTTACCAGTCAAGAGGTTTAGGCTAACTTAAGAGGTTGGTAAAAGTGAGACCTAAACATAGTACTATAGAATGCTTCTTATACACTAAACATTTCTGTTTTATTAATAAAGACCAGTAGAAGTTGGTTTTGTTTGGTACATCATATATACTGTCCACCTATTGAAAAAAAGTACAAGGCACCTAAAAGACATTAACTTTTGAAACCATAGTACCAGGTGCAGACATTTCAGCTATGTTGAAATTATCACAGATATTTGAACTGTAAATCTACAGAAGACAATATACAAGGAAGAAACCAAAGTCATAGGGAAAACACAAAAGTGCTGGGAACTAGCAGTATCAATATATGAAAAATACTCTCTGTGGACTCATTTGATTGCATACAGCTGGAAAAAAAATTTCAGAGTATCTTTTTGTACAAACAACCAAAACTAAAAGACAAAAATGAACAAAACATATTGAGAATTTGGCTCAGTTGGTAAAGTGCTTGTCTTGTATACATAGGACCAGAGTTTGGCTCCCAGAATCTAAGTAAAAAAGTTGGGTATACTAGTCATCTCCATCCTTTAGAGGCATTAGAAGATATGTCAATCCATAAAAATATTAGAAATAGTCATATAGAAGCTCCAAAAAGAAAACCATATGAAACAACAGTAACTAACAATTTTCCCCAAATTAGTATCATAAACTAAATGATAGGTCCAAGAAGCTGAGAGAACACTGAACAAGATTAATATCAAAACTTGCATCTAAGCATATCATTATCTACAGAAAATCAAATATGTAAAAAGCCCTCCAGGAACACCTACTATAAAGTAGCAATAATACAAACTACTTCCAATCTGCCCTCAGAAACTATGTAAGCAAGAAGAGTGGAGTTAAAAAAACAAAGCAGAGTGTTATATATCATTCTGCACTTTGGAATTGTCTCTTAAGACAGTTGGCCTAATAGGTAAAATTTTGTTCAAAACAGCCAACAATGTTTTTAATTATGTTTATATATGTTTAAGTGAAACAAATGGCAACAGTGATTTTTAAAAAGATGGAGGAGTTAATGGTAAGTTTAGGTCATACTATACATAAATTGGTATAGTATTATTTAAAATTGAGCTTAGATTAGTTGAAAATGGATACAAGATCCAGAGAAATCACCAAGAGAGAATAAAATTCAGTGTAAGCAGTACACACACACAACATGGGGGGCGGGGGGAGAGACAGACAGACAGACAGAGAATATGCTCCAAACCCAAAGAAACCATAGACATCTCAGGTCTTAGTTTCATAGATAATACTAGTAAACAAACTTTTCACAAAACATGTATAGCAAAACCAGTTTGTAGTTACAGGTTGTAGCTTAGTAGTCTCCTGGGTCCATGGAACTAAAATCCTACATATAATTTCATGTTTACAGTAGATTTCAGATTGGGAAATCTCTTTTGCATAGTTATTGGTATTCAATAAGTATCTTTTATTCCATTTTGTGGTAATGCTTAGTAGAGGAAAGTGAGTTGCTACTGAGCTATATCTCAAGACTGTATCATGCCTTTCTAATTGTACAAGCTGTAATCCTATCACACTTAAAAGAAGCTCTGTATTAAATACAACACAGTTCTTTACTTGTAAGTATTACCTAAGAGACTAAAAATGGTTTTTCAGCAGGCCAAACCCAAGCAAGCAACCAACCAACCACCACTACCATCACAACAAAAGACATCTGCTAACAAGCCATCTGGTATGATATAACTAGTATTCCTGTTGTTGCCATTGATCGAAAAAGATATCCCAGAAAACAGGAAATATGACAAAGAGACAAGGGTAAGATAAGGAGGGGAGAGTTGCTATATTTTTTTCTTGTTTGAGAGAGATAGCAATTTGTCAAGAAACCAACATAATACTACATAGAGACACACTTCTCAGGATTTATAGCCTTGGTAAAGAGAAAATTGGAATAGGAAGGAGTATTGACTTTCTGTAGCACAACTCTGTTTAGGGGAAATGCCTGTTTGTATAACCTTGCTTCTTGTAAAAGTATGGCAGAATATGGTCCATCAGAAGCTGATTTCCAAGTTCCTATCAAAGTAAGACTGCTCATTCTCAATAATCCTTCGGATGAAGCCATTTCAGATAAAGAGGAGCAAAGGGTTGCTATGCTTTCAAGAGAAATTACAGTATTCAAAGAGAAGTTGAAGCCCGCCTTTGGACTTACTAGACAAATACTTCAAGCAGTTATTTCAAAGAGTTGAAAACATTGGTAAACATAGTAAAATATAAGCTATAGACCAGGACAAAACATTTTCAAAATATATAAAGAGCTCCACAAAACTCAATAGGGCTGGGAATGTAGCCTCACAACAATAGGGTACTTGTCTAGCATGAAGAAAACTTAAAATTCTATCGTAAATTGAAAAAAATGTGTATGACTGAATTTTACCTTCTGATTTTAAAAATACCAGAACAATCTGAGGTTAAATGAATGGCAACTTTACTAATGTGCATCAGTTTCACAGGAGAAATACCTTCATTTAGCGTGGATATTAAGGACCCACATCTTGAATCCAAACTCCAGAAGCACAATGTTGATGGAAAAAAGGCCAGGCTTCCAAAGAACATCTCATGCCTGAGCCAGTTCAGTAAAATCTACAAAATTATTAAATGCAAAATGAGGTCTATTGTGAATGATAAAATGACAGTGAAGAACAAGCAACGGTAAGATTATGTTAGACCATCAATTTGAGTACATTGATGAGAACTTCAAAACAAGCTAAGAATGTGTAGTTGGGGTAGGTATCTTTTTGCCATATTCTTAAATCAAAAGGCTTTTAAAATGAAACATGTTAGTTTGAACATCTTATTTCTTGAAGATTTAAAAGATTCTAAAGTGTCAGGGTTCACTGGAAAAAGTAAGATGGTAATCACATGGAAATGTCTTTTTAAAGAGGTTAACATACAAGGTCCTCTTAGTTTTCACAGAGGCAGGATTTATGAAAAGATGGGCAGGATGATAAACTTGTTTTCCTGATAGACTTTCTCTTTCCAAACATAACACGCATATGAGGAAGAATGGTACGCTGAGGCTTGGTATATATAAAAACATCTCTATTGTAGGTGAAAGAAGGTAATGAACTTAATGTCAGGCTTCTGAAAAACCTGTTCCCTGGAACATTAACAACTCAGGTAAGTAATCACAAGAAGAAAAAAATGTTACATGACATGATTATATCGATGGATACAATGTTTCATCTGACAAAATTTCTTACTAACAAAATTCGTTACTAATGATATAAGTAATTACAAGAAGCAAAAAGAAGTTACATGAGTATATTGAACACAAAAATGCATCTGAAAAAAATTCTATACCACTTTTTAAAAGGCCCTCTAGAGCATTAAGATCCCAGGTAAGTAAACACAAGAAGCACAAAGGAGTTATACAATTATATCACTAGACAACGTTCTTTACCAACTTATGATCAAAACAAAACAAAAAACCCAGAGCATTAAAATCTCAGGTAAATAATCATAAGAAGCCAAAAAGAAGTTATATGATTACATCACTGAACACAATCACCAACTCATAATAAAATAAACAACAACCAACAACACTGCATATTAAAAATTCAGGATAGTGATCACAAGACACAGAAAGCAAAAAAAGAAGTTACACGATTATATCACTAGACACAAAATCTGACAACATTCTTCACTAACTCATGATAAAAACAAAGAAGAAAACTTTTGGAACATTAAAAACTCAGGTAAGTGATCACAAGACAAAAGAAGAAGTTACAGAAATCTGACATTTTTATCAACTCATAATACAAAACAAAAACAAAACAAGCACACACAAAACCCTTTAGAATACTAAAAACTTAGATAAGTTGTTATAAGAAACAAAACACAAAATAGAATTATGTGATTATTTTACTAGACATAGAAATCTGACAACATTCTTCACAAACTCATAATACAAAACAAAACAAGCACACACAAAACATCTGGAACATCAAAAACTCAGGTAAATGGTTACAAGAAGCAAAAAGAAGTTACATGATTATATCACTGGACACAAGCATGTATCTGACAAAATTCCTTATCAACTCAAGATAAAAAAGAACCAACAACTCTGGACATTAAAAACTCAGGTAAGTGATCAGAAGACTCAAGAAGCAAAAAGAAGTTACATGATTTTTTCACTAGACACAGAAACTTTGACAACATTCTTTACCAACTCATAATACAAAACAAACACTCTGGAACATTAAAAACTCAGGTAAGTGATCAGAAGACTCAAGAAGCAAAAAGAAGTTACATGATTTTTTCACTAGACACAGAAACTTTGACAACATTCTTTACCAACTCATAATACAAAACAAACACTCTGGAACATTAAAAACTCAGGTAAGTGATCAGAAGACTCAAGAAGCAAAAAGAAGTTACATGATTTTTTCACTAGACACAGAAACTTTGACAACATTCTTTACCAACTCATAATACAAAACAAACACTCTGGAACATTAAAAACTCAGGTAAGTGATCAGAAGACTCAAGAAGCAAAAAGAAGTTACATGATTTTTTCACTAGACACAGAAACTTTGACAACATTCTTTACCAACTCATAATACAAAACAAACACTCTGGAACATTAAAAACTCAGGTAAGTGATCAGAAGACTCAAGAAGCAAAAAGAAGTTACATGATTTTTTCACTAGACACAAACTTTGACAACATTCTTTACCAACTCATAATACAAAACAAACACTCTGGAACATTAAAAACTCAGGTAAGTGATCAGAAGACTCAAGAAGCAAAAAGAAGTTACATGATTTTTTCACTAGACACAGAAACTTTGACAACATTCTTTACCAGCTCATAATACAAAACAAACACTCTGGAACATTAAAAACTCAGGTAAGTGATCAGAAGACTCAAGAAGCAAAAAGAAGTTACATGATTTTTTCACTAGACACAGAAACTTTGACAACATTCTTTACCAACTCATAATACAAAACAAACACTCTGGAACATTAAAAACTCAGGTAAGTGATCAGAAGACTCAAGAAGCAAAAAGAAGTTACATGATTTTTTTTCACTAGACACAGAAATCTGACATTCTTTACCAACCCATGATACAAAACAAACACTCTGGAACATTAAAAACTCAGGTAAGTGATCAGAAGACTCAAGAAGCAAAAAGAAGTTACATGATTTTTTCACTAGACACAGAAACCTGACAACATTCTTTATCAACTCATGATACAAAACAAACACAAAACCTCTGGAACATTAAAATGCTCAGATAAGTGATCACAAGAAGCAAAAAGAAGTTACATGATTATATCACTGGACACAAGCATGCATCTGACAATTTTTTTTATCAACTCAAAAAGAAAAGAAAACAAAAACCCAACTCTGGAACATTAAAAACAAAAGTTACATGATTTTTTTTCCTCTAGACATAGAAATCTGACAATATTCTTTACCAACTCATAATACAAAACAAAAAACACACAGACCTCTGGAACATTAAAAACTCAGGTTAAGTGATCAGAAGATACAAAAGCCAAAAAGTAACATGCTTATTTCACTAGACACAGAAATCTGACTTTATCAACTCATACTACAAAACAACAACAACAAATAAAACACGTTTGTAACATTAAAAACCTCAGGTAAGTGATCATGAACCAAACTAAGTTACATGGTTAATATCACTGGACACAAGCATGCATCTGACAAAATTTCTTATCAACTCATGATTTAAAAAACCCCAACAACTTTGGAGCATTAAATACTCAGGTAAGTGATCACAAGAAACAAAAAAGAAATTACATGATTATTTCACTGGACACAGAAATCTGACAACATTCTTTACCAACTCATAATACAAAACAAACACAAAATTTCCAGAACATTAAAAACTCTCCTAAGCGATCACAAGACACAAGAAGCAAAAAGTAAATTACATGATTATTTCACTAGACACAGAAACATGACAACATTCTTTACCAACTCATAATACAAAACAGAAAACAAGCACACGAAAAACATGTAGAATATTAAAAACTCAGGTAAGTGATCACAATAAGCAAAAAGAAGTTACATGATAATATCACTGGACACAAAAGTGCATCTGACAAAAGGCCCTATCATTAAAAGATAAAAGAAAATACCAGTAAACACTACAAGGAAATTATTAATTTTGTAAATAACATACCAAAAATGTATACCAAAAATGATTGACAGAAGAAAAAGGCAAGGATGGTACCCACTCAAATTTTAAAATCTTACAGAAAAATCCTAAGCAATAGACCAAAATGAAGGGAATATAACTTTTTGTTTAAAAAGGGCCAAAGTTTTGTTTTAGGTGGCATTATTGATGTAGAAAACATGAAAGGGCACATATACAAATTCTGCAACTAGTAAGTCACCACAGCAAGGTTACATGACATAAAGTTAATATACTAAACTCAGTCACTTTCCTACATGCCAAAAGTTAATGGGAGGAATTTGGAACAAAGTACATTATTGCATTGGCATTGCCAAAGCAAACATAGATTAAAAATATGTACAATATATTTTCAATATATTGAAAAATTCAGTATTGCCAGATGTCCAATAACCCATGCTGATGCCTACATTAAATTCATCCATAAGCAAAACATGAATATGTTTTATCAGTATTGGTAAATGGACTCTAAGGCTTTTATGGAGGAAAAAGAATATGAAACATAATATTAAAGGATAATTTAAAGTTAACCCATTTTAATGCACTGCTGTAAAGCTTCAGAAACTATATTACTTATAGGAGAATAGATAAGTAAAGATGAAAGGAAAAGAAAACCTTCCAAGTTCATTCAACTAATATGTAATAAGGGATCAAAAATAAGACAATGGGGAAATATGATTTTGATTTTTTTCACCAATGGTGATAATGGATAGCCACATGGAAAATGTGAGAATCTAGATACAGACCTTGCACTCAATAAATAAAAAAACAAGTGAAAATGAATCACAGACACCAATGAAGAACACATTGTAAAAGTAGAAGAAAATACAAAACATAATACCAAAAAACCCCACACAAACCTTGTAGTGAAGTACTAAATTATTTTGCATTTTTCTTTGATACTAAGAACAAAACATGTCAAACTTCTGTTACTTCTATTCAACATGATGGTGAATGGTTTAGCTGTACAAATACAACACATGCATCATATATGTAGAAAAAGCAAGATTCCTCCTAAGATTGTATATGGTAAATCCAGCAAAGTAGCAGTGCAAAAGAATATCAGTACACAAGTTTCATTGCTATACATCAAAAATTACATCTAAGAGTACCATTGAAACTGTTTCATTTGATGCAGCACCATAGTATCTATAGATTTGGTGGCTGAGTAACCTTGTAATTTTTCTTGATTTCTTATCTTAAAGGAGACTATATTGTTTTGCCCTTACTACAGGAGGAAGCACTGCATCCAACTGAGTCTTTATTCTTGCACTTACAATAGGTCTTAGCTCATTCAAACTAGACTGTAAATCCAATGGATGCCTGCCAAAATCAAAGAACACTGTCCTAATATAATCAGAAATACTAAAAAACCAAAGAGAGCTTGGAAGATATCCATTTGGTAGAGCATTTAGTAAAATGCTTGCCTTTACAGCATGAGGATCTGAGGTTGAGCTACAGAACTCATGTGAAAATGTCATATGTATTTGTGAATGTTTGCAGTCCCAGTGTTGGGGTGGTAGGAACATAATCTAGAGTTTATTGACTTGCCAATCTGGCCTAACTGGTGACCCAAGGAGAGATGGTGACTCCATCTCAATGGAGGTGGGTAGCATTCCTGGTTAAGAAAGTGAACATTGTCCTCTGACTTAGAACACATGCACACACATACACATATATCTTTGTGTATAAAAGAACAAGGCCATCACCAGGTCATGTTCCAGTAACTGACAAAAAATAGGCACATTATCTTAGTGACCATTTAAAATGAGTTAAGAATAATCAAACAACTACAAGAGAACTGGGAGAGTACAATCTGAAAAACAATACATGAGCAAATGACTTTCAATAAAGCTATGGAAAGCAAAGTCAAATTGATTCCAGAGCTGAAGATTACAGTGAAAGGAAAATTATAAGACTGGCTCAAAGCCAGATTGTTCAATTAAAACTGGAAACCTTGAAATTGAAAAGAGATCATTTGAACCAAATTAATTTAACAGATATCTACAGAACATTTCATCTCAAAACAAATGCATATACCTTCTCAGCATCTCATGAACTTCTCCAAAATTGACCATATAATCAGACATATAAAAAGCCTCAATAGATACAAGAATATTGAAATAATCCCGTGTATTCTATCAGATCACCACAGACTAAGGCTGGAGTGCAATCACAACAAAAACAATGAAAAGCCCACATACTCATGGACAACTCTACTCAATGATAACTTGGTCCAGGAAGAAATAAAGAAATTTAGAACTTTCTAGAAGACAATGAAAATGAAGGCACAGCATACCAAGACTTATGAAACACAATGAAGGCAGTGTTAAGAAGAAAATTCATAGCACTAAGTGAGCGATCATATACTAGCAATTTCAAAGCACACTTGAAAGCTCTAAAAATAAGCAAACACACCCAAGAGGAGTAGATGGCAAGAAATTGCTAAATTCAAGATTAAAATCAACCAATAGAAACAAAGAATATACAAAGACTCAACAAAACCAAGAGCTAGTTCTTTGAAAAAACCAACAATGTAAAGCCTTAGCCAAACTAAAGGGCACAGATGCAGTATCCAGATTAACAATCAAAAATGAAAAGGTAGACATAACAGGAACTGAGGAAATTTAAAAAAAAAAAAAATCAGATCCTACTACAAAAGCTTATATACTCCTCAAAACTGGAAAATCTAGATGAAATGGATGGCTTTCTAGACAGATACCATATGCCAACGTTAAATCAAGATCAGTTAAACTATCTAAATCCTGAAGACCCTTGACCACTAAGGAAATAGAGGCAGTCATTAAAAGTCTCCTAACTACAAAAAACCCAGTGCCAGATGATTTTAGTGCAGAATTCTACCAGGCCTTCAAAGAAGAGCTAATACCAATACTCCTCAAACCATTCCACAAGATAGAAAAATTCTATTTTGAAGTCAAAAGTTACTCTGATACCTAAATCAGATAAAGACCCAACAAACTTCAGACCAGTTTTGCTTATGAATATTGATGCAAAAATACTCAAAATTCTTGCAAACCAAATTCATGAACACATCAAATCGATCATTCACCAGGATGAAGTAGGCTTCATCCCAGGGATGCAGGGATGGTTCAATATACAAAAATTCATCAACATAATCAATGTAGAAAAATATGATTATCTCAGATGTTGAAAAAGTCTTTGTAAAAATACAAAAACCCTTCAAGTTAAAAGTCTTTGCGAGATCAAGAATTTGTGGCATATGCCTAAACATAATAAAAGCAATATACAGCAAACTGACAGTAAACATCAAATTAAATTGAGAGAAACTTGAAGCAGTCTCACTAAAATCAGTGCCCATTCTTTCCCTGTCTTTTTAATATAGTACTCAAAAGTTCTAGCTAGAGCAATTAGACAACAAAAGGATCAAGGGGATAGAAATTTGAAAGGAAGAAGCCATTGTATCACGGAAGAAAACTGTAGCTGATGACTTTAGCAAAGTTGCTGGATATAAAGTTAAGTCCAACAAATCAGTAGCCTTCCTTTATACAAATGATAAATTGACTGAGAAAGAAATTAGGGAAACAATACCCTTCACAATAGCCACAAATAATATAAAATTTTAGTGTAACTCTAACCAATCAAGTGAAAGATCTGTCTGTATGACAAGTACTTCAAATCTCTGAAGAAAGAAGTAGAAGATCTCAGAAGATAGAAAGACCACCCATAATCATGGATTGGTAGGATCAGTAGGATTAACATAAACATCTTACCAAAAGCAATCTATGGATGCAAGGCAATGCCCAACAATTCAAACACAATTTTTCACAGACATGGAAAGAGTAATTCTCAACTAAATATGAAAAACAAAAACCCAGGATAGTAAAAAACAGTTCTCAACAATAAAAGATCTGGGGAAATAATCATTCCTGACCTCAAGCTGTACTACCAAGCAATCATGATAAAGACCATATAATATTGGTACAGAGACAAACACGTAGATCAAAAGAATGGAATTGAAGACCTAGAAGTAAACACACACCTATGGACACTTGATGTTTGATAAAGAGGTCATTTGAAATCAAGAAAATATGAAAATGTAAAGATCTCTTAGAGGGCTTATAGAATAAAATGACCATTAACATTCAAATTTCTCAATTGTAGGGTTTAAATAGAAAAGACAGAGAAACTTTATTTAAGTACATAACCTATTGAGAACTAGACCAATCCAAAACATTCTCAGAGGCCCTAATGAAAGGAGAAATGCAGTCTCCCTATTCCAAAATTTGTATATCCTCTATATTTTCTGAAAATCTTTTCTCCTCTCTCTCAAGATCCTATCACTGAAGGATGACCAGGTAATTCATGCCAGTAAATAATCACTGAAAA
The DNA here is from genome assembly GCF_011762505.2 of Arvicanthis niloticus. Classification (NCBI taxonomy): domain Eukaryota; kingdom Metazoa; phylum Chordata; class Mammalia; order Rodentia; family Muridae; genus Arvicanthis; species Arvicanthis niloticus. The sequence goes on along the minus strand of NC_047658.1, from coordinate 109,713,301 downwards.
CTTTCAGACCTAGGAGCAATATGAACATGTAGGTACATGATAGGCTCAATACAACAATGTAAACAATACACATTAAAAATGTAAAGATTAAATTATTTTGAGAGCAAGAATTTCATCACAAATATTTATGTACTTGTTATATATGTTTATATACAAATACAAATATTTGTAGTCAGGGAAAGAACAGAAAGTATGAAATTTACTGGTTAAATATAGGGTTAAAACAAAATCAGCCAAACAAAAGATAGTCACAAACCTCATTTTAGATTTAAGAGCATACAAACTAAAAATTAAGATAGAAATTAGGAATATAGTACACATGGAAAACAAAGGAGTAACAAAATTATGAAGATATAGTCACTATATTATAAGTGAATCCACTAATGAAGATGCCTAACATTTGTAATATATTATCTGTCTTATAACTTATAAACATATAAACACCTGAAAGGATTATTTGTTAATATTCTCCACTTATAGTAGTAGATAAACCACCTATACAGAGAACCAGTAAAGAACCATTTGTTCTTGAACTATATATACTTTAGTTCAAATGAATGAAACAGGTACATTTCATAGCAGTAAATTTTACTATATGAGTGCAAATAGCTCTCTCCCAGACTTTGTATTCTAGGCTACAATACATTGACTACACTGAAATTCCAAGTGCCTTTTACAACCACATTGCTATGAAACTAAAAATATACCATAGTAGGAAAATTCTTCAAATTAAAATATAGGGTCAACAATGTTACACATTGATGAAGGCATTCGTTGACCAGCTTGATGGCATGATATTATTTGATCTCTATGGCAAGAGGAGAGAATCAATTCATGAAAATCCTCTGATATCATGTGCACTAGTATGTATGAATGTATTAGCAGACTGAATAAATTAAAAATACTCCTTAACAAATAATAGATTGTAGACGTAAAATTAATATTGTAACATTACAGTGTGAAACATGTCTAAACTAATAGAATACAACAAAAGCAAAGAGAAATATAATAATTACCTACTTACAAAAGGGAGAAAGCTACTCAAATAAATAATCTAACTTTGTATCTCATGAAACTGCAAAGAAAAAACAAATCCATACATGTCAATGGGAAAGAATAACCGGCTAGTGCAGGTATAAAGTAAAGACTAGAAAAATTACATCATTTTCAAACTCCTTAATAATTTAACTTTCAGAAAAGGCCAAAGTTGTTAACATTCTAGTAGCACATTTAAATTTTCACTTACTAATGATACATTTACTCCTATTTTACTAGGCTGTTATAACATACAGTCAGCAAATTAGCAATGCTATATTAATAATATAAAGAATAAAATGGTAATGATCTCAGGTATAGTAAATAAATTTAAAAATAGACCATTTTGTGATAAAATGTTAATAAATTAGATGTTGAAGAAATGTCTTAATGAAGCACATATGTGAGAAGCTTACAGTAATTATCACAAGTAAATATTGAGAAGCTGAATTATTTTCTTGAACAAAGGTAAGAAAATGATTCCTATAGAGCAAGTAATATAGCTATTAGATAAAAGGCAATTGCTGCCAAGCCTTAGGACCTCAACTAAATCCTTGGGACTCTCATAGTAGAATTCACTTATTTCAGGTTGTCCCTTATTGATCACATGAGTGTAAAGGCATGTGCACAAGCAAGTGTATGAATACTCACACACAAATAAATAAATAAAACGTTTAAAAAGTAAGTGATGCCCATTGTTACCAATTGGATTCAAGATAATGATGCAAGTTCTAGCTAGAGGAATTGAGGATGGGAAATGAGAAAGACAAATCAGAAAGGAAAATGTAAGATGACTATTTGCAAATGATATGATTGTAGAGAAAAATGTTATTGCTCAAGAAATTATTAGAGTCTTCAAATTCAAGTTATATATACAAAACTACACAAGAAATATTTACATTTCTTTATATTAACAGTGAACTACCAAAAAGGATAATTAAGAAATCTCTTAAGAATATAGTGGCCCAAATCAGAAATAAAACCTTGAGTATTTCAAGAGCGTTTGGACAAGGTCTGTTGTTTGAACAAATAGTTTTGAGGAAACCAGGTATAACGATTTAGAAAAATGAGTGTAGTAACTTTAATTTACACTATATAAAATTAACTTGAAATGGATAAAAATATAAATGTAAGTGTAAAATATGAATAAAATGGAAAGAAAAATTGCATTATATGTGGTATTAATTTCATGAACATTAACACCAAAATTATAGACAACAAAAGACTGAACTTCATGATAAATAGGAATAAGTTTAACCAAGGCAGCAAAATATCTGTATGCTAAAACCAAATACTCATGAAAAATTGAGGATGACAGGAATAAATGTAGACATGTTACCTGCTTGTAGATCAAAAGACTTTCAACATAGTCATACAGCCTAAAACAATGCACAGATTTAAAATAATCTTATACTGGTTTTCTGATTTCTTTAGAAAAAAGTAATTATAAAAAAGATGAAATTGAATAGCTGAGCATTTTTATGATACAAAAATAATGAACTATCACACATCTTGATTAAACTACTTTACTCATAGAGACACAGACCAATGGTAAACAATGCAGATCCTCACACTGACACCTAAAGGGTCAATTTACCTTTCACTCAGGAAGTCAGATTACACTGTGAGAATAGAATACTAATCAACAGATAGTATGCACATGAAAAAAATGAAATTGGTTTTATGATATATCATAAATCAAATTAACCCAAATTTTGTTAGTGATTTAATTCTAAACTAAAACTCCTAGAGCAAACTGTAATTCTAACACTTATTTTAACATTTTTTTGAGACACAACATCAAAAGCTCAGAAATAAATGCAGAGTTGCTGTTTATCACACATTTGATAGGATGAAGAGGAAACAAAAATAAAAAAGATAACATACATAAGGGAATAAAATATTTCCAAACTATATCTAATATGTTAATATCTAAATCATAAAAGTAACAAAAAGTAATTAAAATGTTCTAAATATGACTTAGACAAAGGACAGTTAAGCATTTTCCCTACACAGACATACAATGTATTAAGAATAATACAAGAAGTGCTCAGTATCACTTTCTGGGGAATGCAACTCAGAACAACCATGAGATAATATCTCAAATATTTTAGGAATTATCATAAAAATAAAAATAGTGTAAGTGAAGATATGGAAGAATTAATATCTAAATGTATGTTTGGTGTAAATGTAAATTGGCATAACAAGTTGTGTGATATAAAAATTGAAATGTAAGTTGGCATATTTAAAACAAAACTGAAGCACCTTATATCTTGTCTTTCTGGCTCAAGTAGAATAAATTGTTATGTTTGCCAGCATCTGTCTCATATAAGGAGCATGCTAATGTAATAGTTAAACAAGTTTACTGGCTTTAAAATACAACTGAATTTAACAACAAAGGATTTAAAATGTAAGCTGAGTGAGACACCTCTTCAAAGGCATTTGCCTTAGAAGTATCAACCTTAGTTCAATCTTCAGAACACAGAAAAAGAAAGGACAAAATCCGAAGATTTGTCAAATGACTACTACATATAATCTGTGGCATGCATGCACCCATAATCAAGTAGATACAGATTAATAATGACAATGATAATAATTTATAAAATATTTTCAACTAATGGATGGTTTGACCAATTTTTAGATACCTGTGTTTTAATTTCTATCATAACATTAATATTAGTCAAGATATGGAAATAGTGTGTCAAAATGAATAGAATGGATAAAATTAACACAGACCGAAAATGTTTAATCTCAAAAAAGAAGTCATTTACTTCGTGACAGTATGGATGAACTCAGGAAAGGTGTGTGAATAAGGCCAAAATACTTCATGTTTTCACTATATGTGTAATCTAAAAATGTTATGCTCTAAAAGCTGAACATAAGATTGGTTAGTAATTTAGCTCATAGAACATATTAGTTGAAGGAATTCAACTTACAGCTATAAGATGAACGCATTCATTATTGTGAACCTCATTTTATATCATTTATATTTAGACCCTGATTAATATATCTTAAGTTCTTATAGTACATCAACATAAAAACTATGTGAACTAACTCATACAGTAGTTTCATTGTATTAATATATTTATAATCATAAGGTTTTAGAGAGTGTGAACATATATTGTGAAGTATATCTCAATACAACTGTTAAAACATCAAAGCATCAAGGAGTTAAAAATAATTCAATTAGCTAAGATGGAGGAGACTTACATACTTAAAACTACAAATAATTGCTAAAGATAAACAAAAACAGTCACCATCCACAAATTTGAAGGCAATATATAGATACACAAAGCAATCTATGTACCCAGTGCATCCATAATAAAATTCTAATATCTACAAAAATTAGAAAAATCCATTATGATATTTACAACCTTAGATGATTACACAGAACCTTTACATGATTATGGTCTTGAAATGAAGCACAAACAGTGCTGAGGGACTCACATTTCCTGATTTCAAAGGTTTTTACCATGTTAACCTCGTGAAAAGTGAATGGTAGTAATTTAAAGATAGACCTATAGACCAATACCATCCTTGGTATATATAACATTTGACAGTGTTGCCCAGACCAATTAAAAAGGAAAAAGTCATCTTGACAATATATAGTTCTGGTAAACCTAGACAGCCTTATGTGAAAGGGTAAATTTGGGATCTTTACTATAACTATATTAAAAAATTAAGTCAAGGTCAAAAAACTAAACATGGTCTGACAACTATCGAACTCATGGAACTGGCAGTGAATTCTTAGATATGAAACTTAAGGAACAAGAAAAAAGGGGGAAGAAAATAGAGAATTCCATGAGCATTTTAAATGTTTGAACCTCAAAATACTATTTAGCTATAAAAATCCAAACAGACAGTAAAGTATTTGCAAGTTGCTTATTTGATAAGGGGTTAATATCTGTTATATACAAAAATGCATTACATATAAAAGCTCAATTCAAAGTATGCAAAAGACCTTGAGAAGTATAAGAATAATGAAATGTACATCAAAACTCAAAATAACAGGACCACTGAGGAGGCTCATCAGGTAAAATGCTTGCTGTCATGTGATGCAAGACTGACAATCTATTTGTCCCTGAAACCTATGTGAAAGGTAGAAAAAGAGAACTGAGTCCACAGTGTTATCTTCTGTTCTGCATATATACCATAAATAATGTGAACTCTCCCCCACTCATCTAACTATAATAAAATATACCTCACAATCACATACCATTTCATATAAAACATAACACTACATACTTGAACATTTAAAAAACAAAATGTCAATTGGTGATCAAATTTGAATAAGTCAGAATCCTTGCATAATTTCAGTGATTTAATGTAGTATAACCCTTGTGGAAGCAAGCTTTATGTCTTCACAAATATTAAAATATAGTTTCTGTATGATCCACCAATCCCACTTCTGAGTATATAACTAAAATTATTAATACAGGGCCTCAAATATTCATCTGTACATTGAAATTCACATTGGTATTATGTACAGCATCTAATACATGAAAACACAAGCATCTTTGGATAGCTAAGAAAAACATGGATGTACATACAATGTTGGACATTATTCACTCCTGGGAAATTCTAGAGGAAATACAAAGTGGTGAAAAGGAAGTGCCCAGCAGTCATTTGTTCCACAAAGAACCAATAAAACAAGGTTTTTTTTATTGAGAAAAAATAACTTGGAGAACATTGACAACCTACATGCAAGACTAGAGCTTTGTAATCTTCAGAGACCTAAAGAAACAAAATACCCTAGGATTTGTCATCCTGGTTCAATAGCTCAGAAAGTTTAGAATAAGTGTATAAAAGTCTCAGAAACTGGATGCTTGATGTCTTAGGTACTGACACATTTCCCAGTATTCACAAAACTTGGAGCCATCTTAAATATGTAATATAAAATCTGCGTGAATTTGACTTGCTCAGGAAAGCATATTGTCTCTCGGTAATACAGTATCTAGGATCCCATTCTGAGAAATGAGGTACACTGTAAACTTCAATCTAGATTATCCTAAGAGTGAAAATTTCATACTATGGTGTGTATGACTCTAGAGGCATTTTACTGCAACAAAATCAAGAAAGAAAAAGGGAAAGGAAAGGAAAAATTTCTAGAATATTTGAAGGCAAACAGAAAAAGAATGTACATTAAAATCCATTTGATAAAATAGAAAATTTCCCTAAAATTTTTAAGGAAAGTTATAAATCATATTTATAGTTTTGTAGACTACAGATTTTAAAGATGAAATTCTACAGGCCAGGAGGTGATAAAATGAGATACGAGTTCAGAAACCAAACAAATTCCAACCAAGGTTCCAAATTCCAAGTTCAAGGTTATCCTTAGAAATGAAGGAGAAACAATGCCTATCTAAAACAAGCAAAATCTGAGGGAATTCCTAAGCACTAGACCAGCAATTATTATAAAAATTATGTAAGAGTGTTGTATCTAGAAGAGACAACTACCTTCATATAAGCACAAAATATTAACCCCACTAGAAAAGTATATACACAATAGGAAAGAAAGCATTAATACATCAAAACTTCAAACCATAAAAATAAATGACAAGAAGTCGTTAGTTATCCATAATAACCTTGGATATACAATATTCAAATTCTATAGTCAAAAAGCCAGTTAAATTTAGTTTTAAAATATCTAAAACAAAATGGCCCTGGTGGCATACACCTTTAACCCTAGCACTGAGAATGCATAAGCAGATGAATCTCTGTGAATTTGAGGTCAGTCTGGTCTACATAACAAGTTTCAGCACAACCAGGACTACATGGAGCAACCTTGCTACAACAAATGTGATATCTACAAAAAAATATGAAATGGTACTATATGCAAATGGAAATATAAAACAAGCAAAAGCAATAGTATTAGGCAAATTAGACTTCTTGACAACTTAAGGGATAACAAAAGTTTATAACAGTCAAGATGATTATTTCAAATCTATATTTGCTCAGCATTGGAGCATCTAGTTTTATAAAACATCATCAGATAAAAAGCATATGTGAGAGATGTCAGCATCTTACTTGTCAATGGGTTATCCAGACCCTCCCCTTCAGAAAAAGGAAAAATCACAGCAGAAGACAGATTTGTTTGCATCAGTGTGTGGAACTGTCTCTTGAATTTGGTGTATATACTAGGCCACAAAATAAGTCTTAATCTGAGGATACAGTGCATTAGTGGTAGAAATACTGGTTTGATTCCAGAACTATCTACATAAAAGCAAAGAGACATTTTATTTTTTTAAAGTCCTAACAAAGACATAGAAAAAGTGTTCTGTATCTTTTCTGATCACAAAAGAATGAGACCAAAGGCAATAACAAGGAATTTTACAGTTTACACAAATACAGAGACTAAATGACACACTTTAAATGAACAGTGGCCAACAAAAGAAATGAAATACAAATTATTTCTTGAAACAAAAGAAATGTAAAATGCAACATATTAAGACTTATCAAAAATAGCAATAAAATGAAGTTTATTAGAGGTAGTGATCTTAAAAACTATTTCAACTAATCTAGTGCTGAATTCTCAAGGATTTAGAAAACAACAAATTAGACCCCTAGTTAGAAGAAAGAAAAAGATCAGAGTGGAAATAGATGAAAAACACTATGAAAGTAAGAACTCTGTTTTTGAAAAGAAAAAAATCTGCAAACTTTTAGCTAGATTAACCAAGAGAAACTGAAGAATAAACAAAATAATTAAGAGTACTCTACAGTGAAAAATCATCAAATAGTGATAAAAGATAAAGAACAGCTACTGAAATGACTCAGTGTATTCCATGTCTGATGACCAGAGTTTGATTTCTAGAACAAAATGTTCAAAAGAGAACTCACTCATATGAAAATGTTTTTGACCTCTCTCTTCCTCTCTCTGTGTGTGAAGTTTTGTAATTAGACACAAAGTCATATTTTTGAATTAACATTTTTAGATACCCATAATATACAATGTATAGATTTAGTGCAATCTCCCCAAGTGCAAATGTCATTCTCCACTGAATTAAAAAAAGGCAGATGGATCTGGGGCATGGCAGAGCACACCTTTAATCCCAGGACTTGGAAGGAAGAGGCAGGACAGGTTGATGGATGTATAGAGCGATTTCCAATATACCTACACTGGGAAATATCTCAAAATTTAAAAAAAGAAAAGGAAAAACAGTGTTCTAAAATTTATATGGAACCACACCCTCCTCACACCCCCAGTAAAACAAAATAAAGCTAGAGACATCAGCTGACTGCAACTTCTACAGAGTTGTAGGAACCAGAACAACATGGTTGCTGTATATTCAGACACAGACCAACAAAAGAGTGTACACATTTCAGGAGAAACAGCAAACTAATTCTTGATAAAGGTGTCAAAAATGTACATTATAGACTAGATAGCTCCTTCAACAGACTTCTCTGGAAAATAGATATGCATATGCAGTGCACTCAAATTTTATTTTTGTTTCATCTTTTATAAAAATCATCTCAAAATGGATCAGTGATCTAAATATAAAACATGAAAATCTGAATTTAAAGCCACTAGAAGAAAACATGAGTTATTGCAAGATCTTTGTATGTACAGATAATTATTTTTCTGGATAAGGATCCGAAAGTCAAGGAAGCAAACAAAAAATGACACTAAGAAATTTACATTAGCCGGGCAGTGGTGGCACACGCCTTTAATCCCAGCACTTGAGAAGCAGAGGCAGGCGGATTTCTGAGTTCAAGGCCAGCCTGGTCTACAGAGTGAGTTCCAGGACATCCAGGACTACACAGAGAAACCCTGTCTTGAAAAAACAAAAAACAAAAACAAACAAACAAACAAAAAAAGAAATTTACATTAAGTAGAAAAGTTTCTGCACAGAATAGGCAACAATTATCAGAACAGAGGCACCTGACTGAATGGGGAAAAGTGGGGCTAGTTTCACATCCCTGCAATTTTAGTGCTTGTGAGGGTCAAGGAATGGGATTGAGAGTTTAAAGTCTAGTCTAGAAAATTCTACTGTAGCCTAGAGTACATAAAAAGACCTTGACTAAAAAACACAAGCATCTTCTTGCGCCTACTTGTGGGCCAGAGCAGTTATTTTGTTACAGTTTGAAGAGTTCATTTCTACACTATTTTCCAGACACCATGGAGACTGTTCAGTTAACTTACCCCCTCTGCACTGCCCCTTAAATTCTCTTGTTTCCCACTCCCCAGTGTTTCCTACTAAAAATGCTTGGACTCCTTCCAAGAAGCTTATCAATGTCTACTCTGTATTCCTGTGGGTGAATAGCAGTACCAACCACTATTCCTGGATATCTAAAGCCTGAGATTGCTCAGAACCCTGTGTTCAACCTCGACATTCAGTGGACGCTGATCTTCTTAACAGTCTCCCCATATTCTCTATCACCTTGATTCAGACTTGGGGTTTCTCTTTATCTCTTTTTTTTCAGTGCATTACCAGCTGCCTTACATGGTAGTCTTCAGGCAACAACACAGCCCAGAATCCACTAGTAGGTATATCTAGCTCTCACTTAGCTTGCACTTAGCATACAAGTGCTTATAACACCATTCTGGCCATATTTCCTACAACTTTTGCTCCAAACAGGTGAATAACACTTGCAGTTAATCAACATTTTGCCTCAAATATGCCAGGTTTCAAAGTATAGGGCAAGGGTTGTCCTCTAGGAAGCCCTCTAATACAGTGATATGCAGAGGATTCATCTTACCTTTTTTATATCACTAATGCTTGTGGAATTTAAAATAAAATTTTAGAAAGTACTTGCCAACTAAAAGTGAGTAGAGGGGGGAAGGGATAGAGGGTTTGTGGAGGGGAAACTGGGAAGTAGGATAACATTTGAAATGTAAGTAAATAAAAATAACCAATAAAAATGAAAAAAAGCAGGTTGATATCCAGAGTACATAATATTTTTTTTAAACTTAAAATATAATCCAAGTTAAAGTTGGTAAATGATCTAGACAGATACTTATCAAAAGAAAAAATACTAGTGATCAAAACTTCATGTAAAAATAATAGTACTATCCATGAAGAAAATATAAATCAAAAGTGGAAGATACCATCTAACCCAACTTGGAATGGCATATAACAAACAACAAAACAAAGCTGACAAGTGTCATATGTGGGTAATTCAAGAAATTAAGGCAACTGAGACAGAAGGATCATGAATTCAATATCAGCTATAGTACAATATGTGAGACCTTGTCTCAAACAATATTAAAATATAAAAACAAAAATTAAAAATGCAGGAACTAAAAATAAACATTTATGTAAAATGTGAATCAAGAAATTTCTTAAACATTGGTAGAGATGTAAATTAGTATAGTCATTATTGAAAAAATAAAGAATTCCAGCCCCACCAACAACCAAAAGAATAGCTGATGTATGTCTAGTTATGTAAGTAAGTCATATAAAATTCTGGATATTAGAGAAAAACTTGCACAACTGTTTTATACAATTCTCCATAACTTAGATATAAAACCAGCCTTGATGGCTCTCAACAAATGAATGTATAAAGGTATTATGTGCCCAATGCATAATTATTCAGCTATAAAAATATTTTGTTCTATTGCATCAAAGTAGAAATAAGCTAGACAAAGAGAGACAAGTATTGCACATTTATATGTTTACACTATAAAAGTACTTACATGAATATAGAATAATGTTTCCTAGAAATTAGGTAAGTGATTGATAGGGAAGATAGACTCAATTAGGGCAAATATGCTAAAACCATAGAGCCCCTTAATATGTATGATCAATATATGTTAATTAAAATTTCAAACAAAAAGAAATTCAGAAGCATGTTATAATGTAGATGAAACTGTAGGATATGTATAGTGAAATATATCGCAAAAAGGCAAACATTATGTACTTTTTGTGTGGGTTATTTAATGTTAAGATTACTGAGATAGAAGAATGCAGTTTTGTTGAAACAATAGAAAGCAATTTTGCAATAGAGAATTTTCATCTCCAAGTGAAGAGTTTTGGAGATAGCACTCAAGGTAGTGATTACACATTCACTAGTGGATTTTCTACTTAGAAGAGTTTAAGATAATAACTTTTATGTAAAATGTAACTTACTTCATGTAAACATGAAATTCAAAGCCAAACAAAAGTCTAGCAGAATAAAAGAAGAAATTGTAGACAATGTAGTTTGTTGATGACAACAATTTCCAGTTAGTTCATGATGTTGTAGATACAACTTTAAAAGCCTTTTCCATGAAGAAAGAATAAACTAGCCTTTAATCAAAAATAAAAATTGGCACTCTGCAAAACATGAATAACCACAATACAAGACTGGAGAAAATTTCTTACCAAAATTAACAAAAAACTTTCCAAAATATACAAAGAATCTTTTAAAACTTGTCTATGAGAAAACAATTTGATAAAGAAAAAACTGACTAGTCATCTCATCATTAAAATTGCAAATATACATATTGAAATATTCTTGACATCACATGTCATTAGGAAATTTGAATGAAAACAAAACCATGATGCTTTACAGCCCTATTAAAATGTATCAAATTTAGAACATAGCACTAAATATCCTATAGAAGTGGAGCTGAAAGTGCAATTCTCTTGCTGATTTTGGAATATACTTTGGTGCTCTCTTATGAAACCAAATATATTTTTTATCTCAATTCCAACAGTCAAATCTTTGGTATTTTTCCAAAGGAGATGAAAATTTATGTTCACATAGAAACATAAACATATTGTTAAGAGTTGGAAGCAACCAAGATGTCCTTTGTTATATAAATACTGATGTGAAAACAGGTATGTAAAAATAATAGAATGTTACTACTAAAAAGAAACTATCAACCCATGAAAAGAAAAAGTAAATGTAAGTACTTACTGCTATGTGAAATAAAGGCAATCTGGAAAGGCTATGTACTTTAACATTCCAAATATAAGCCATTCTGGTAAAGGCAAAATTATGGTGGAATGTTCAGTATGTGCCAGAAAATGAGGTGAGTAAAAGATGGATAGGAAGGGTAAAGAGAAATTTTAGTGCAGTGAAAATGTATTAATCGATCTGTATACTGTACTATACATTATCCATTTGTACAAATGAAAGTTAACCCTAATACCAACCATAGATTTTGGTTGATAATTAAGTGGAAATGTTTTCTCATTCATTATAACAATTGTTTCATTTGATAACATGCAAAGTAGTGGATATGTAGGGGCAGGTGATATGTCCTAAGTCTCTGTAGCTTCCTCAATTACGACATGAACCTAAAACTTCTCCAAAAATATAGTCTTCGACACACAGATTGTGTAGTGCATTATAATGGCAAATTATTATGAAAGTACTTTAAAATAAACATTAAATATATAAGGTAAGGACAAAAATGTATATAAATTATAATAAAAACTTTGCAAGATGGTAAAGTTATTTCCTGTCAATTAACTGTTGAGTAAACTCAGGAAAAAACTAAAATTGACACAATGGGTTTTAAAAAACATACTTTATATGTGCACAAGACACACACTTTTGGTAAAACAACACAAGTAGGTTGAAAGTAAATAGATAAAATGACATCCCATAAAATAAACAAAAGAAATATGGAAAGCTTATATTAATGAAAACCTGTCATTCAATAAAATATTGCGGTAAAGACCTATATAATGTCAGAAATATGTTACTTAAAGATAATACACACCCCAAATGATAGAGCCAGAAAATACAAGAATCAATACTGACAAATTAAATTACAGCAAGAAATAGAGTCCCACACTAAATTTGGAACCTTTAATAATCCACTTTAAGGTACAGAATGAATGAAGATTTAAATTCAGAAAATTTAAAATCATTTTGTAACAAATAACATTGAACACCTACAAAAAAAAACCCTATGGTATAGGAAAGGTACTTATAAGAGAGATTGACAGTAACAAATTCCTTATATATGTTAAAAATGAAACCTAATAATTACTCCCTAAATCAAATACCTCAAGGAACTATATAAAGAACAACTCAATTTGCAGAAGGAAGGAAATCAAGATCAGAAGAGACATATTAGAAAAAGAACTGTTAACTAAACCATGGTTCTTTTTGATAAAAACAAAACAAACAAATAAAAAAAACAAGCTCTTAGACCACTGAAGAAAAAAAGGGAATATACAAGATCAAAAATTAAAGTGGAATCATTGAAAAATGAAAGGTATATGGATATAATAAAATAGATATCTTAGAGGAAAGGATATTTCCTAGGAAAACCCAACAAATCAGAAATGACTCATGAAGGAATAACTCAAAAAACCAACCATAATATCAAAATCATAATTTTAAAAAACATCCAACAAAGACAAGTCCGAGATAAAAACAGTTTCATTGCTGAACACTAACAAACTTTCTAATATAAATTATCTCAAAGACATAGAAAAGAAGATTTTCTAATAAACTTTATGAAGCCAGCATCACTGTGGTATATAAGTTAGAAGCACCACAGAAAAATAAACCACAGGCTAATACTGCTATTAAAGAATGTTGCATCAATATTCAATAAATTATTAGCAATCTAAATTTAATACTATATCAAGATTACACATCATAACCATGTATAATTTATTCATAGTATACTAGGGTGGTTAAATTATATATATATACATATATATATGTATATATATATATGTATGTGTACATTTATAGATATACATGATATATATCAGTTATTATATATACATATATAGTAACTGATGAAAACATGATACCAATATGAAAAAAGAATTTTACAAATTCAACATTTTTACATTAACTTATCAGTTTATGTATAGAATGAAAATTCCTCAAATAACAAAAGCAGCTTATGAAAATGAGTAACATGTTAATAAGTAAGTAAAAATAAATATAACACCCAGTGTAGAAAATGGAAATTTTTCCTCTACCATTGAGTACAAGGCAGAGATGCCTGTTTTTGCTATTTAAATTCAAAGCAATAAGAAAAATACAAAATGAATCAACATAAAAAGAAATAAGTTATCCACTGTAGAAAGAAGAAGTAAAAATATTTGCCAATTAATTAATCCTATGTGTGGAAAATATTGACGATTACAGAAAAGATCTATTAGTACTAGTAAATGAATCCAGTAAAGAGGCAGTATAAAAGCACTAGCTGCATTTGTTCAGAAGATTTAAAAAACATCTTATTTTTAATTCACATCAAAAAATATACTTAGTTGGGCATGGTGGCACACACCTTTAATCCCAGGACACAGCAGATTTTTGTGAGCTCAAGGCCAATATGGTTTACATAGCAAGTTCAGTCCAGTGAGCCCCAGCTACATAAAGACCATACATTTCATATGAAATCACAAAAACAACCCAAATAGACAAAGCAACTATGAAAAAGAACATCAATGTGTTATTGGTATAAAAATAGAAATACTGATGAGTGGAACAGAAAAGAGAACCCAGGAATAAATCCAAATACATGAATTTAACTAGGTTTTGACAAAAGTATAAAGAGAAGACAATGGGTAGTGGATTATATTTTCAATAAGTGGTACTGGGAAAACCATCATCAACTCAAAATGGCTAAAAAATAGACTAAAAACCCAGATGTTGTGGCTCATAATGTTAATTCCAGCACTCACAAGGTAGAGGAAGAAAAATCAGTCATTCTTGGCCATATAACAAGTTTGAGGCTAGCCTGGAGTATATGAGATTTTGTCTCAAGGTAAGCAAATTCATAAATAAATGAACTCAAAATAGATTTTAAAAAAACTCAGTGTAAAACTAAGGCCACAATAAGGCCTAGAATATGTGGGGAAAGCATATTGGCATTGATATTTTGGATTTTTAACACAAGAATAGATACTATTCTTGTACTATTAAAGTGAACTAAACAACAAAATCTTAAAAGCTTCACAATAAAGGAAAAATCAGCAAAATTAAAATGGAACTCATGAGTTGGAAGAAACTATTTATATAATATGTATACCATGTAAATATATGTGTGTGTGTATTTTACTTATATATTCATATATACAAATTTATACAAGTATATTAGAGTTAAAGCATAGGTCTGGTGTCTTAGGGTTTCTGTTGCTGTGAAGAAACTCTTATAAAGAAAAACAATTAAATGGATTACAGTTCAGAGTTTTAGTCTATAGTCATCATGGCAGAAAAAATGGTAGCATGCAGGCAAACTAGTCTAGAGAAGGAGCCAAGAGGTTTACATTTGGATCAGCAAACAGCAGGAAAATAGAATTATATTGCACCTATCTTGAGCTCCTGAAACTTCAAATCCTGCTACCAGTGACACACTTTCTTCCACAAGGCCATGCCTCCTAATAGTGCCACTCCCTCTGAGTTTATGTAGGCCATTTTCATTCAAACCACCACACCTGGTGACCTGAGTTAATTCCTTCAAATCCCTAGTGGAATGAGAGCACCAACTCTTGAAAGCTGCCCTCTGACTTCCTTACATATGCCATGTTGTGCTCCAACACACAATAAGAGAATCTACAAAATGTTTCACTTCTACTTTGTTGATGGGATATGTTTTGGTGTTGCCATTATAGAAAGCAAAATCAAATTTCCTATCTAAAAAAGAGAACTACCAAGTGATACAGCAATTTCTATTTTGAGTATATGCTGAAAGAAAGTTATGTAAAGATATTTATACTTTCATGTTAATTATAGACAAGATATAGATACAATGTAAGTGTCCATTGGTAATGAACAGGTAAAACAATATTATTTGGCATGCAAAATGAAGGTGGTGATGTAATTTTCCACAAAGTAAGATTAACTTGGGGGACCTTTTGCTAAGAGAAATAAGCCAGAGAAAAATTGAAACCTATCTTATGTCATTTATGTGTAAACTCTAAAGAACTGGAAAGGGATTTTTAAAAATATATGTGTATACAATAAATCAATGGTTAATACAAATAAAAGTTTTAGGTGTAGGTAAAAGAATAGGAAGTAGCAGAACACAGAAAATGAAAATTTCTAAAGGCTTATATACATTGCAAGGACCATAATTAGACCCTATGTAGTACCAGCAAGCTTTTAACTAGCCTCAAACTCATGGTCTTCCTGCCTCCACCTCTCAAACTGGGATTACAGTTGTGTGGCACGTCTGTTTTGTTCTCAAATTTTAAACTACATGATCAGTGTTACTTTTATAACATACTATCTACCTTAAATATACATTGTTAAAATTTATTTTATAAAAAAAAATAATATATGCAGCAACCAGAAAGATAACTGGTGACAAAGAAATTTTAAGCAATACTATAAACTGTTGACATCATCAGAATGTGTACACTTGGAACCAGAATATACAATCTTCACAAGTATACATGAGAAATTCTCTATGATAGATCATGTTTTAAGAGATTATAAAAATATAAATGTTTTCATGAGATAGAAATAGTATAAAAGTTCTTTTTCAAATACAATTGAGAGAATCCAGAATATAATAAACTAAAATATTTACAGACACTTGGCAATAAAACAACACACACTTTAGCCACTGAGCTAAAGAAGTTCCAAGAAAAGAAATTAGAAAATTCATTAAAAACAGCTAAATTTAAGACACACTATAGTAAAATATATATACATATATATATATGGTAATGAAACATTTTCTCAGGGAAAACAATAATTATCAATGCCTACATTAAACTAAGAAAAATCCTTAATCTAATTTCTCACTTTATGGGGCTATATAAAAGGAACAAGCTAAGCCCAGAGTTAGCAGACAAATAAAATAATATAAAAATGAAAAACACTCAAAATATAAGTCAACTAAATACAAGTTGGATTACTTTGAAGAGGTATCAAAAGT
Source organism: Arvicanthis niloticus (assembly GCF_011762505.2). Classification (NCBI taxonomy): domain Eukaryota; kingdom Metazoa; phylum Chordata; class Mammalia; order Rodentia; family Muridae; genus Arvicanthis; species Arvicanthis niloticus. The sequence continues at coordinate 109,696,482 of NC_047658.1, read as the reverse complement.
AGAAACCTTTAGCTAGAATAACCAAAAAAAAAAGGAGTTACTAGTGAAGGTGATAACATTATTACTTATTTTCCAAATAAAAGTAATTACAAAAGAATACTATGATGCCTACAAGTGAAATTATGTAGAGAAAATAGATAAACTCTTAGAAAATATAAGTAGTTAAGTGGTGATGGCACACACCTTTAATCCCAGCACTCAGAAGGTAGAGAAAGGTGGATTTCTGAGAGTTCAAGGAGAGCCTGGTGTACAGAGCTAATTCCAATGTAGCCAGGGCTACACAAAGAAACTCTATCTTAAAAAAAATACCCACAAAAACAGAAAATACAAGTTATCAACATTGATTTGCAAAGATGAAACCGTTATGAACAGACATACAACAAGTAAAAGGTTTGAAACCATGATAAAACCTCCTTGTGAAGAAAATACTAAGCAGGTTTGGAGGGGTTACTCAGTAGTTAAGGAGCATCTGCTATTTCAGAGAACCCATTTTGAGTTCTCAGCACCCACATGGCAGCTCATACCCATGGGACATGATATACATACACATATACAAGCAAAACACCCACCCATGCTCATCAAAAATTTTTAAAAATAAATTTTACAAAAGATTTCTCTCAAAAGTGAAAATACTTAGTATTATATAACTTCTTTGAATTACATCAAAAAGTAAGACCAATTCTTTCAAAAAACAAAGGAACAAACAAACAACAGAATAGGGAGACTTTTACAATATATTCTGTGAGGCTAGAATTACGCTGATTATAAAGCCAATAAAATGTACCACAAGAAAGGAAAACTAGATAAGCCTACCATATATAGATAGATGCAAATGTCCTTGACAATGTACCACCAAACCAAATGCAGCAGCTTACAAAAATGACCAAAGAGAAATTATATCAGGAATAAAGAAGTAGTGGTTAGAAGAATATAGACTAACATCTTATAAATAGTCCTCAAATTTCAGTGGGGTTACATCCTAGCTGAAAATGTAATTTGAAAATGTATTTAGCATACCTATCCTACCAAACACCACAGTTTAGGAATAGGTATTTTATGAATATTTATTGTTTACCATCATAATTTCATGGCTAACTTGGACCTGGCACTTGGTGTTGTTTCCCAGTATCACAAGGTCATAATTGAAAGTACTGTTTCCACTGAGAGTCTACTACTTTCATCCTGTCATAAAGTAAAACAAACAAACAAAAAAACTAAATTGAATCAAACAACAGGAACTATCTTACATCATATACAACCATATAACTATATCAGTTAATATGGAAGAATTGGGTAAAATTCAATGTCAAAATAAAAACATTCAGAAAATTGGGAATTCAGAGGACCTTGGAAAATGTGATAATGGAAATTCATGGAAAAGTCCATACCAGACATGATGAACAATGGCAAAAGACTGGAAACTTCCCCAGTTAGAAAAGTAATGGAATATGTATTTCCCATAGTTAGGAAGTGGTGAATTGAAAGAATTTGCTACAATTATCAAATAGTGTCAAATACTGCAAAGAAAGGAAAAAAACTATTTACATATACATTTATATGTAGAAAATCTTATAAAATTTATAAATAGAGATAATGAATTAGTTTAGCAAAGTTGTATACACAGTAAATGCTTAATACACAGAGAGGAATGAACACCTCTAATTGTAATTGGTGGTGATGTTGCAAAGCTGAAGACCACAAAATAATTGGTAAAGATCCATACATTAGACATTAGTTGAAAGGAATACTATACAAGTGTACCAAAGAATGAGATCTATGAATGGGTAATATATTTCTTTTTAAATAAATAACTTGAAATGATAAGATGATTACATGTATTTGAAACTCTAAACCAGAAAACACTACAATTTGTTACTTACAAGAGTTGGGGGCTTATGAACATAAAAGGGACATGGGAGAAAAAGACTTCTCTCAGTAGATATTTTTTGTATCATTTTGACTTTTGGAAATATGTTGAAAATTTCAATATTTTAATAATTAACATGTGGTAGCTTCTAAAAAGCAGTGGGATAAGAAACTTATCTTAAACACAGGCTAATAGTTCCAGGTATTGGGAAAAAGATTTAGTAAGAATGATAGCCTAGGAATTCAAGAGCATTCTGGATAATTGCAAACTTCCATCTCTCTAAACCACTGGTTCTCAAATTCTGTGTCATGACCCCTTTCACAAAGGTCACATATCAGATATCCTGCATATCAGATATTTACATTATGATTCATAACAGTAACAAAATTATAGTTATGAAGTAGCAACAAAAATAAATGTATTATTGGTGAGCACCACAACATGAAGATCTGTATTAAAGAGACACAGCATTAAGAATGTTGAGAAACACTATTCTACATAAACAACTAGAAACTTCTCATCTTTCTAAAGAAACAATCAAGCAAATGGTAAAACTGAACCAGACTATCAAAAAACAATGATTTCAGAAATGTAAATTAAAGTCACATAACAAATTGAAAAGTTCTTACTCAAGAAAAACATTAGGGTTGTAGAGAAGAAACAGAGTACTTATTTCAGTTGTAAGAATTCAATTTAATCCCAATTATTTAAAGAAAAAGCTACAAAGGTAAAATCTGATAAATCTCCATGGAAATTGCAAGGTCTGTGGCAATTTAACCTGAAGCTGCCTTTCCTATACCCAGATGAGTACAACAGCCTTGAAGACTAGCAGCTTTTCTTCTGATGAAAAAGCCTAACCTGATTTGAACTCTATCACAAACCTCATTCTCTATGTTCAAAATTAGTGTCCTCAAGACATAGACTAGGTAAAGACACTATTATAGTAATCTGATGCTCCAGCATTGGTTGATGCATGTAAAAATCAACAACAAAAAACCCACAGTAAATTCTTAGAGCTATGGAAGATGGCCTGAACTCTCAAAAAAGAGCATTAGTACTCTCCTTATCTACACTGCTGACTGTGAGACACTGTTCAGACAAGATGGTAAAACAAAGGACAGTTGTAAAGAGCCCAACTGTTGAATGGAAATCCCAAGGCAAAGCCCTTTCAAGAAAACTTGGAAGATTTACCAGATTGAGATACTTAAAATAAGGCCTCTGACTAATGGTGGCTTAAGCTAATCAATTAAACCAAGCTTTAAAAACAAAGACAGTCATTTTCTAAAGAGCAAACTTGAAGATAGATCAGATACATACACTTCAGGGAAATGCAAACATCATAGAAGCAAAATTGGCACAGGCATGGCAGAAACAAGCAATTGCCCACGCAGATGGAAAAAAATTCAAATGTAGTGTTCCTACAATCAATACATCATCCTAAGTGGAGAGAAGGAGGAAAGGATAGAGAGATTAAAGATTTGTAAATAGAAATGATCATTGAGGGAGCCTAAACACTAGTTTTAGTAGGTCAAGATTTCAGAGTATAATTACTCTCAGAGAACTAAAATAAGCCTTGTTTTAAAGAATGAATGTAAAACATTATGACAATAACTTATCAAATCAAAATGTTAATAAAGAGATGTATTATAAAGTTCAGTAAATACAAATTACAAAAACTTAAATGAAAACCTTACTTGTAGGGCCAAGCAGCAAGATAAGCTGGGAGCAGAGAAAAAGAATCAATGAATTTAAGTATAGATATATAAAATTATTCAGTTTAAAGGACAGAAAAAGAGTAAAGAACAATGAATAGAACCTCCGAGACCTGTTAGCCATCATAAGAGTGGGTGTTACCATGAATTTGTATGTAACCAAGGAGTGTGTATGTGTGTTTTGCTGATGAACAAACTATGACTCTTTCCATTCAATGGAAACAAAAGAATTCAAGAAACAGCAAAATATCATATACAAAACACTCAAAAGCAAAAACTAAGGTCCAGAAAAACCATTTATTAAAATTAAGCAGATAAATCATAGCATTCTTTGATAAATCATAATATTCCTTGAATTAAGAAAACAATTAATTTATAAAATAAAATTTTCTATATCAGAAGTAAAGAGCCAGGTGTGGTAGCACATGCCCATAGCAGGTCTTGAGAGGCTTAATGAATTTGAGACCAGGATGGGCCACATAGACACCTTCGTAAGAAAAAATGGGTTGATGAGATGACTCAGCATCTTAAGCCAAGCCTAACAACCCAGGTTTAATCCCTGGGATTCACATTGGTTGAAGAAGAGAACTGACTCCACAGAGTTGATCTCTGGTTTCTAGATGCCTGTCATGGTATGAACACACCTACACTCCCATACAAGCCTTCTGAGTTTCTTTATAAGTCAATCCCATTCACAGAGAATCATATACAAAATTTCACTTCTTCTTACCATAATATTGGCAGTTAATATTTCAATCCATGGGCTTTAAAGAACATCATCTTTCAGTCTACAGTACATACAAACAGAACAAAAGGCATTTGAACAGTTAAACAGCCTTCTATGACTGGGCGATATATGATGTACTAGGAATAGAAAGAAACATTTTCAACCTCATAAAAGACAATTGTTAAAAACCACACCTGGTGCAGGGGATGTAGTTCAGTTGGTAGAGTTCTTGCCTAGCATGCAAAGGTGCTGGGACAATTCTCTGTTCCACTGAAACAGTTGTGGTAGTGGATGCTGATAATCTCAGTACTCCAGAAGTAAGTAAGAAAGTTTACTTACTTGGAATTTTGGTGAAACATAGAAATTGAGTGGAAGTAAGAAAGTTTAGAAGCTCAAGGTCATTCTCAGCTGCACAGTGAGAGCAGTTGAGACCACCCTAGGCTACAGGAGACCCTATCTATAAACAAACAAAACAAACATCAGTGCCTGACATTGTACTTAATGGTGAAAGATGAAACACTTTCCTTTAAATCCTGAGTATAATGGCATACAACTGTAATTCCGTCTCCACAGAGGAGGAGGAAGAAGAAAGGTAAGTTAGATGTCATCTTGGACTATATAGTTGTCTCAAAACACAAAAACAAACAAACAAACAAAAAAAAAACCCAGCCATCCCCAATTGAGTCAAGGGGACCTGTTTATCACTTCTATTAAATATTATGTAGAAGTTCTGATCAGTAGAATTATACAAGGAAAAGAAACAAAATTAGAAATACGTAAAATTATATTTCTATGTTTCACCAAAATCCCAAGAAACAACTTCAGCAAGTTTGCAACATATAAAAATCAATCATACTTCTATGTACTGTGAGGGACTCAATGAAATTAAGAAAACAATTCAATTTATAATATAAAAATGAATAAATCACAAAGGATGTACTTAATGCCACAGAAATATACTTAAAATTAACTATAAATTATGTGCTTTTACCATAATAAAAGGAACAAAATTAATATATCTAACAAAAGAAGTATAAAAAATTATACTCTGACAAGACACCACTGAAAGTCTAGATCTACATAAATAAAAATATATCTTGTGTTTATGAATTGGAAGACTTGAAGTTAAGATACAAATGGTCTTCAAGACAATTAAAGACCCAATTCTTACCAAAAAATCAGCTGTCTTCTCTGGAAAATGACAAGCTATGTTTAAAATTATGTGAAACCCACATGAGCTAAAACAGCTAAAGCAATCCTGAAAATCAGTCAAGTTAGAGGGTATACTTTTCAATATATAGACTTACTATAAAATAACAAGGCACTATGTAAGCATGACATCAAATAGACATACATAAGGGGATAGAATTAATAGTCTAAAAATAAAACCAGATAGCTCTGTGGTAAGTGAACTTTTGATAAAGGTGTACTGTGAGGAATAAATAGTACAGGAATAAATGAGGGAATGAACAGTGTTTTGAACCGATCTTTCGTCAACGGTTGGTTATATATGTAAGGAAAATAAAGTTGAATCATTCCCTGTCATTATATGTAAAAGCTCAAAATCGATCAAAGACTTAAAAATATCAATTAAGTCATGTAGAATTCTTACAAAACAACATAGAGTCAAGTCTTTGTAACCAAAGGTTTGGCAAAAGTTTCTTAGATATAAACCAAATAAAATAAAGAATTGATTCATGGGACTTTATTAAAAACTTAAAAATTTATGCTTGTGTGTATACTATAAAGAAAGCGGAAGCTGTAGAAATGGCTCAGCACTTAAGAACATTGGCTGCTCTTCCAGGGCACTCTGGTTGGATTACCACCACCCACGTGGCAGCTCAAAAGTGTCTATAACTCCAGGTCCAGGGGACCCAATACCCACACAAAGATATACGTGCAAGCAAAACATTAATGCCCTTAAAAATAAAGAGGAATTATCAAAAAAAAAAATGTAAAAGAAAGATGGCAATACACGGGTGTGAGAAAATACCCACAAATTGTTGATAGACTATATATATATATATATATATATATATATATATATATATATATATATGCAATTTAATATATACAACACTCAGAACTCTTGCAATTCATACACACACACACACGTGCGTGTGCATGTACAAAAATCCCAATTGAAAAAAATGAAGAATCTGTGGCCTGCAAACCTTTAATCTCAGAACTTCAGAGGCAGAAACAAGAAGATCTCTAATGAATTTAAATCCAGACTGGTGTGCTTAGCAATCTCTATGCTATGTGTCCTTTAAAAAATGAAGACTCTAAACGAGAGTAATGAAAATATACAATTTTCAACAAACATAAAAAATGGTCAACATCCATCAGCTATGTAGAAATGCAAACCACAACTACAATGACATGCCATTTGGTTTCAACAGAGTGTGTGTGTGTGTGTGATTTTATGTATATTAGTGGTTTGGGCTACATGTATATGTGTTTACCATGTGCATGGTTAGTGCCTTCAAAGGTCAGAAGTAGGCATTAGATCCCATGAAACTGGAGTGATAATCATGAACCACTATGTGAGCATTGGAAACTGAACCCAGGTCCTCTACAAGAGCAACAAGTGCCCTTAACGGCTAAGCTATCTCTCAGTCCCCACCTCTGAAATGTTTCATTAAGGGGATTGTTGAAGATATGGAGAAATTATCTGATGCTTGCGTACTTCAGAAAGGAGTGTTTATTTCAGTTCCCCCCAAAGATGCAAGAGTTACTATTAGGCTCAGCTTTTTGTTCCTATGTGTTTATTCAAGAGACATTAAAACATATTTCCATATAAAACATTTAAACATATGTTCATTTCCACACTATAATGAAAAGGTGGAGACAACCAAAATGTTTGCCAGTTAATGAATGGGTCACCAAAATATGGTATATACATACTATAAAACAGTATTGAGCCTTAAAAGGAAATGAAGTTTTGATATGTACTGCAACACGGGTGAATGGATGAACCATTGGGTACATTTTAAGTGATCAGTCAGTCTTGAAGGGCCACATATTATTATTCCATTTATATAAACCATCCACAACATGCTAATCAATAGAGACAGAAAGCAGGCTAGCAATTGTCTAAGGCTTAGGGTGGCAGAATGGGGTGGGAGAAGTGTTAGAAAATGATACTTAACAAATATTTATTTTCTTGTGATGTGATGAAAATATAAATTGATGGTAATGATAGTTACATAAACTTCAGGCTATATAAAACTATTGAATTACATTATCTAAATGATAAATTGTACAGTATTTTAGTTGTTTCTCAATAAAGCCATTAGAGATAATATAGGAGGGAGTATTCCGTAACTAGAAGTTGATATTTTTTTCATAGTTCTAATATCAGAAAGTATACTTTATGTAGCTGGAGAGATGGCTCAGCAGTTAAGAGCATTGACTGCTATTCCAGAGGACAGGGTTTTATTCCCAGCACCCATTGTGGTGGTTCACAAATATCTATAACTCCAGTTTCAGGGATCTAATAGTTTCTGACCTCTGCAGATACCAGGCATATACATGGTACACAGATATACATGCAGGTATTTCATCCATATTATATTTCACAAAAAGGATAAATTGAAATTCATCAAAATAAAACATAAGGGTCTAAGGAGATGACCCAAAGGTTAAATACAAGCAAGAGTTCAGATCTCCAGAAGCCACATGAGTGTTAGGTGGACAAAGAAACCTACCTATAAAGCCATTCTCAGAAAGCAGATCTTAGATCCCTGTAGGAAACTGATTTTGAGACTAGCCATGATGTTCTGAGTTTGATTTGAAGACCCTGCCCCAAAGAATAAGGTGTAAGAACAACTAAGGAATATTCTGACATCAACCTTAAATCTCCAATGCACCTGCACACATACATAAGTACACTTACACATATGTGAACATACATACAGATGCAAAACTAAAAAAAATTAAAATTTTAATAATAGCTCTAATAAAAACCATGTCAACATGATGGGATAGATAGCTACAGAGGGGGCAAAAGACTGAGAAATCATATATTTGACTTAGGATCTGTATTCAGAACACAAGAACTTCATAAAATTTAATATAAAGGAAAGTTCAGTTGGAAAATTAGTAAATAATTTAAACAAACAGTTCACTGAGTGAGAGAATGTGGAAAAATGATTTATTATTATTATCCATTGGCAAAATAAAAATTTAAACCACAATAAGAAATTACTGTGTCAGGCATGGTGGCATATGCCTTTAATCCCAGCACTCTGCTACACAAAGAAACCCTCTCTCAAAAAAACCAAAAAAATCACTGCACGTCTACTATGATTTGTAAAATGAAAAATACTGTCAATATTAAATGAACTATAGTAATTCCAAATTAGGAATAACCTAGATGTCTGTGGGTAAGTGAGTGGTTAAAAATGTGGTCTATGCATACCATGAAATTCTACCCAGCAACAAGTCTGAATTAACTACTGATACATAAAACAACTTGGATGAACTTCTACAGAATTATGGTAAATGCTAAAAATGGTCAAATTTCAAAAGATGTGTTTGATTCTATTTATATAGCAATCTCAAGAAAGCAAATCTATAGAATCAAGAACAGATTAGTGATTACTGGGAATTAAGGGATGGTAGGAGGAAAGAGGGTGTGGCTATATAACGGCAAGCAGGGATCTTTGTGGTAATGAAGAATATTCTGTATCATTGAACTAGTGTTTCCATCCTCCTTAAATTGCACTACAGTCTTATTACGACTGGGAAAAAACTGTATATGAGCTTTTCAAACCATATGTGATCTCTTTACATTATTTATTACAAATGCATTTCAATGTCTAAAAATAGATTAAAAGCTTGAATTTTAGAAGTGTGCAAAAGGAAGCCAGCAAGATAGTGGGCAGAGGAGCTTTCTGCTTAGCTTAATGACTTGAGTTTGATCTCCACAACTCATATTCTAGAGGGAGAAAATAAGCTCCTACAAGTTTTCCTCTGTTCTCCGTGCATATTGTGGTATGTGTATGTCATCCCCTTCCCATGTATGTAAAAAAAATACAACTGTGCAAAGGTTCTGAAAACATATTTCAGTAAAGAATAACTGACCAATAAACACATGAAAAAATATTCGATACCATTTATGAAGCACATCAGGACTGAAATCAGATAGCAAATACTAGGTAGACAGTTTTTTTCTCAGCACGTTTTGGATGGGGTATTATAGATGGAAAATCATTTTTGCAGTTACCATAATACAGACTAGTTCCAGAAAGCATCTTAATCAGGATAGACCAAGACTTTAAGTGCTTATAGTATACCCACAGCAAGTTCATCTGCCTCAAGATAAATAATAGTGACTACACAGTAGAAAAGCAGACAGTGCCTTAACGGAGTGATTAAAACATCACCACCATTGAGGACCATCATGTATATACCATGGGACAAGGCACCCTAAGAAGGACTTTATATCATTTGTGGAATATTCCAGATGGGAATATACAATCTGGATCTAATTATAAAGAAATATCAAAGAAATCTCTCAAAAAGTGACTTTGATGTTAAAAAAAAAAAAAAAAAAAAAAAAAAAAAAAAAAAAAAAAAAGACTAAGAAAGACTAGAAATGCCCAGGTTCACGGTAACTAAAGATGCACAACCAAGGGCAACTTAGAACATGGAATGGGCCCTGCACTGGGGGACAGCTACACCAAAGGACTTTGTTGTGTCCACTGACAAAAGTAGAACATATAGGCTTTGGGTTATTTCAGTGACTGTATGGATGTTTAATTGCCAAAGTTGATGTCTGTTATATCGCTTTCAAAGGGGGGAAATGTGATGTTGTCATCTTCCTTAAACTGTAGTACAGTTAAGAAATAAATTGTTAGGAAATACACGGCAAAATGTCTAGGGCTGAGGGACTGTAAAGTGTGCAATTCCCTTTCAAGTTTTGCAGAGGAACACAGTGTACGAGTACACATATAAAAAAAAATATTGAAAATGAAAAAGCAAGTGAGGCTGGAATGTTAATAAGTGTACCTCAAATCTTAATGAAGGGTATGAAGATGTCTTACATATCATTCCTGTAGTTTTTCTATAGTTCATCATTACTTCCAAATAAAACAGTTTTGTTATGTTTGAAGAAACATCTATGACATATCACAGTATTCCAGTGATGCTTGATTCACGCCAACTTTGCCCTAACTCAGGAGGGTAAATATGGTAATATAGAGAGAGTTGTGGTTACTTTATTTCATTTTTGGTTGTCACAACTGAAGGAATGCTGTGTTAGCATCCTGGCAGAAGCCAGAGGCCCTGCTAAACATCCTGCAGTACATGGGGCACTCTTCGTTGACAAAGAATTATCTCCTGCCAAATGTCAATGGTTCCACAGTAGAGTATCCCTGCCCCACTTGGCTAACAAGATGGAAAATTGCTCTGCCAATAATGGCTGGCAGGGATGCCGGGAAAGGGGAACCCTGCCTGTGGAAATGCGAGGTCAGACAGCACTTGAGGAAAGCAACCTGGCAACATGCATACAATTTAACAACGCACCCATCCCTGTGTAAGGGGCTGAACTCTGTCCCCACCAATTTCCTAAGTTGAAGCCCTCACTTCCAATATTTCAGAATTGTAACAGGAGATCAGACCTTTAAACATACAGTTAAGTTGGGTCCAATTTTACTGGTGTGCCTATAAAGAAGGGGAAATTAGGACACAGAAAGAATCCCAAAGTATGGCTAAATGGACAGAAGACACAGGGTTACAGAGGCCATCTGGGAGAGGTTTTACTAGAAAAACAACCAGCTGGCACTCCAATCTCAGTCTTGTGGGCCTCTGCTTTTTGAGAAGCCTCTTGATTCAGCATTTGGTTTTGACAACCCTGGCAAATGAAGTTTGTGAATTCATTGCATAGAAATAAAAGCCTGTACACTAGGAAGTGAGTTTAAGAAAGACTTTTAGCCCGGCAGTGGTGGTGCACACCTTTAATCCCAGCACTTGGGAGGCAGAGGCAGGCAGATTTCTGAGTTCGAAGCCAGCTTGGTCTACAGAGTGAGTTCCAGGACTGCCAGGACTACACAGAGAAACCCTGTCTCAAAAAACCAAAAAAAAAAAAAAAAAAAAAAAAGAAGAAGAAGAAGAAGGAGAAGGAGAAGGAGAAGGAGAAGGAGAAGGAGAAGGAGAAGGAGAAGGAGAAGGAAGGAAGGAAGGAAGGAAAGAAAGAAAGAAAGAAAGAAAGAAAGAAAGAAAGAGAAAGACTTTTAGAAAACTAGCTTAAACCTAAAGCAAAATATATTTCAAGCAACTAAGAATATCATGGTACAGGCATAGAAGGGGGAATGAAGAAGAGAATCTAATCTTAGATTTAAATAGAAGTGAGAAATAATAGAATTGTTCCTGAAGCCCAGAGGAAGCTGTAGCGATGCAACTGTAGAAAAGCAAGGGGCAGAAAAGCAGGCATGGTGTGGCTTCCATATGTTTCAAAACAACAATAAGGTTTCTTCATGTTATGTATGTTTTATATGAACATCAGGAAAACATTAGAGAATAAAATCATTGTTTATCAATGTAGGCAACAGAGGAGAAACATAAAGAAAAAGATTGTATATATACAATATAGTCAACTGTAAATCTAAGAGCATAAGTATTACCATTTTTAAGAGGAAAAAATATTTCTCCCCCAAGATTTGTGGCATGAGGAATAAAATACAAGAGGATGGAGCACAGAGTTGTCTGATAGGAGAGAATAAGTCTGGCGTTGATGCAGCATGGAATTAATTAGAGGAGACAGACACCAGAGTTTTCATTGTATATAGGGTAGAAACCAACATCCTCACCTTTGTTCACTGTGGTAATCCTTTCAGTAGACAGACAGACTTTTCTTACCATTGTTTTAAAATGTGTGTGCGCGCACACACACACACAAACACATTAGAGAACAACTTACAGTAACCATTTTTTTCCCTCCTAGCATATGGGTGCAGGGAATTGGTTTCAGCTCATCAGTCTTGACAGAAAGCACCTTTCCATAGTGAGCTGGCCCCACAGTTGGAAAGTTGATTTCATTGATGTGTAATAGAGGCATAAAAGTAGATGGATTAGGGTCACATAATAATAAATGGTGGGAAAGGGCTGTGACCTCAAGAAGCAGGTCTATAAGTAGTGCTCTGAACACTCTAAGTTTGCCTACGTTTTTAAAGAGTACAGCTGTAAAGGAATCATTTAATTTCACTATTTCAAAATACTTAGATGTATTAAGTTCGGGTAGAGTGACTAGAGGGAAAAAGAGACCCAACTAATTAAATAAATATGTAAATATACATGGATGGATGTATAATCTTGTCATCATGTATTTTATCTTCCCATCCAAATAAAACTGAGCCCTCAAATAAAGAAGGTATGTTTTTAACTTAGGTATGTGGCACAGGTCACATCCCAGTTTACAAATTACAAAAGTCATGGTCTTATTTTTAGACTTTGATGATGCAAAGGAGCTCTTGTAAGAAAACTGGAGCCTTCACAGACTGTATCCTTTCACTGTAAGCCCATTAAACCAGAAATAAATAACAGTGATAAAAATTTATTGCTTAAAAATTAAGCAAACATTTAAAAAGAACTCTAGATTAAAGAGAAAAAACAAAACACAAAAAATTATCAAAAAAGGCAATGAAATGGGTCATATTTCATACCAAGCCCTGCATATCACAGCTAAAGCTGTGATCAGAGGAAAATTTATAGCTCTTAAAATATCTCTTGGTAAAGGGACTTTAAATAAGTGAACTAAATATTACTCTTAATTAAGTTTAAAAAGAAAACGCATAAATTAAAGATAATTAGGAAGATGGAATTAATAGATATTATAGCCCAAGATGACTAAGAAGAAAACAAATATAGACAAAGGTAATTTTCTGATAAGATAATAAACATAATATTTTAATAATTAACAGAATAGCTACATTTCTCATGAACTTGACTAAGAAAAAAGCAAAACTATAAAAGCACAGGCAAGAAAAATTTATAGAAAAGAGCATAAACTACTGAAAGAAAATTAGTTGCTACCAAGTGTCAACACAGTTGAAATGCTTCAGGAAATTACATAGCAATGAATAAATTATCCCTTAAAACATGCACTAATTTAGAATACATTACCACAGAAAAGACTAAAAGCAATTACGATTTTGTATTAGGTCCAGATGGTTATACAATTTCATTCTGTGTAAATTTAAAAGATTTTACACTTATTGTATGTGAGTGTGCATGTGAGCACATGTGCATACAGGGTGGTGGTGATGGGTGCACATCACAGCATGTGTGTGGAGGCCAAAAGAGAATGTGTAGGAATTGGTTCTCTTTTTCCAACATGTAGATCCCAGTTATCAAACTCAGTTCATCAGGCTTGGCAGCAGGTATCTGTATTCACTGAGCCAAATTGCCAGCCACTGCTTAACCTTTAAAGAGACCATAATTCTAAATGTTTTCAAACTGTTTTTAGAACACAAGCAGACAGATCTTGAACTTACATGACACTGCATTCACAAAGGCATGGTGGAACCTGTCATACTCTGCTGAGCCAAGAGATTCTGTAGCTTGTGGGATCAGATGTCAGAGCTGTCCATACTGAAGGAAAAAAGCCTTTCTCAAAGTTTTAATAACTGATAGATCTCCATCTAATAAGCAGATCTTCATGGATGGATATATTAGCAATTTGGATTGTTTTGCTACTTAGCAACCATAGCCATCAGTATCTCTAGACAAAAACACCTTTCAAATGTATAGAATCAATTTATAGAAGAGTTGAAAATTGTGTACAGTTTTACCTTAGATATCCATTTTTTTTCTTCTAACATCAATGACTAAGGCTAAGTTTCCCTGTATACTCACTCATGGAGTATTATTGGTGTCTTACTTAATAATCAAAGAATCAATTCTTGCTTGTATTTGCACTCTATTATAAATGAACTAGTCTGGCATCTTTTTTTAAAATTCTGGAATGAGTACCATCTCCCCCCCCCCTTTTAATCTCTCATTTTCTCAATATAAAGAGCTTTGAAAAAAACTGAATGAAAATAATTCACTCTATGCTTACAATATGGGTGGCAACTGTTTCCCCAGGTTACCACTTAAATTTTATTTTTGGTGGGGTTTTTGCTGTGAAAATTTTATATATTCTATTACCAGCTTTGCTGAGGTACAGCTGGCATATAATAAAAGGCACGTGTTTAAATTGTAGGATTTGGTAACTTTTGACATGTGTTGAAATCGCTGCCACAATGAAGGTAATGAGCATATCCAGTGCTCCCAGGAGCTTCCTCTTGCCCTTTTGGACTTCCCCTACCACTGCTCCACCCCTCGGTAATTATTGACCTTTCTGTCACTCTAGGTTAGACTTCATTTTCTAGAGTGCTGTGTTAACAGAAGACGACAGTATGAACTCTTTGTCTGGCTTCTTTCACTCACTGTAATTACTTGGTGGTTCATCCATGTTAGGTGCATCAGTAGTTCATTCCTTTGTACTTCTGAGTAGTATTCCACTGTATGGACACAGAAAAACTTTGGGGGAAAAAAACTACTCAGATGTTGACTACTCTTGGAATGTTTCCAAAAGGAAAGAGAGAGAGAGAAAGAGAGGGGGGAGGAAGGAAACCATTAAACTGTTTTTCAGTGTTCCTAAATCACTGTGATTCAGTGTTCCTGAATCACTGTGACCACAACATGACATACAACTGGTTGAGTTCTTTCATATCCTTACCAATACCTGGTCAGTCTCCTTAATTTTAGGCAATTGGTAGTTATGAAGTAGAGTCTACCTTTGTGCATGTCTCCAATAACTAATGATGCTGGGCATTGTCTTACATGCTTCCCTATATATATATATTACTTGCTATTAAGTGTTGGTTTAAACAATTTACCTATTTTTGTAATGTGTTACTTTGTTTTCAGTTTAAAGTGTCCATCACATATTTTGAATATAAATTCTTTTTTAGGTATCAGGTATCTGACTTTAAAATATTGACTTTAAAATATTTTCAGGTTTGGGATAGTGGCTAGTGGGCAATATTGCTTGATATGCAAACATGGAAACTGCTGTTCAAATCTCCAGCACTTTTAAAAACTGGTATGGTTATACATAAGTGTAACCCTAGCATTGGGGGTGGGGTAGGAAGAGACAGGTAGATTCTGGGAGCTTACTGACATGCCAGTCTTGCTGAAACACTGAATTTCCAATTCAGTGAGAGACTTCTTGAGGAAAAGAAGACAGAAAGCCATAAAAAAAAAAAAAAGGACAGCAATCATTTGTCCTCTACATGTGAGTTCATGGGCATGCACAACTCCACTGCACACAAAACACAGAATACTTTCCTTCAATATCTGTCTTTTTCGTTGTGCCTTTCAAAAAGCATGCTTGAGAAGCCTGGCTGACCAATTTGTTCCTATGTGCAATTTGTTCATATGTACTCATATGCTTTTGATGCTGTGTCAAAGATATACTTAACTATAATGTTGTGTCCTATAAGTTTTAGCCTTTGGATTCAGTTCTATGACCTTTTTGACATGGTTTTGTGGAGATGAGGATAAACGTTCAGTGTTTGAAATAGATATCCAGTTTTTCTGTTATGTCTCCTCCCCACAGAACAGAACAAAACAAAACATAACTTCACATATGGATTAGAAAGCATCTATCAATAAATATGAAGGTCCACCTGATCCCCAGTCTCTCCCACTATCTGTTTGCTTTTTATGTTGACATTATATATCTAGTGTTAATCCTCAAACCTTGTTCATGTTCAAAGTTGCTTTGTTATTCTAGGCTATTTGCATGCTGGTCTTGGCTTTATACTGAATTTAGAAATCAATATTGAGCCTTGTAATTTGTGAACCTAATATGTATCTATATTTGTTTTTCTTGAGATTTCACCAGCATAGTTATATAGGTTCCAAAGGAGAGTTCTTTTGTCCGATACATTTATATGCTTCACATATTTAGTGCTACTCAGAATAGTATTTAAAAGTTTTCAATTCTAGCTACAAGTAGCTACGTTACTTGTAGCTAGAATTTAGAAGTAGAATTGTTTTTCGCAGAGCTACCTTGTATCTTCAACTGAGCTGAATCCATATATTCCAGTGGCCAATCTGACACATCAGATTTTCTATACAGACAACGAGGAAATCTACAAATACTGCCAATTTCATTTCTTTCCCAACTTGCTGTTTCTTACCTTATCCCAAAGGCAAGCATCCCCAACTTAATGTTGAATAGAAATCATAACACCAGATGTTTGTACTTCTGACTTATGGGAAAAACAGGTATTTGTTCATTGAATATGTTAACTGCAGGCTTTTGTCAATAACCTGTTTCAGCCTGAGGGAGCTTCTATTTTTTTATTAGTTTATAATTATTTTTTTGCTAGATTTTTGTCAAGTACTTTCTCTGCATCTTCTGAGATAAATATGGTTTTCTTTTTTCATGTATATAGACATGGTATCCACAGTAGATAACTGGATTACATCTCTCTGCATTTTACCTTTCCCAAGAAAATTTCCATTTCCTCTAAGTTACAGAATACAGTAATGAAGAGCTATATAGGACACTTTTGTAGTTTTAAGTCCTGTCATGTGTACAGAGCTGAGTATCTCACTCCTGACACTGACAAGTTGCGACATCACACTTGCTCTTTGGTCTATCTAGTTAGTCACTTATTGATCTTCCTGGCCTTAAAAAAAAAAAAAAAAAATCAACATTGGTTTCATTATTTTTCCGTTTTTAGTTTTCTATTCCCCTCGCAGACTCTTATTTTTCTTCAGTCTACTTATTTTCGTTTATTTCGTTGTTTTATAGTTCCCAGTGTGAGGCCTTCTCTGAAGAGCTTGCATGGTGCTATATGGTCCTCTAAGAACTGTTTTAGCAATGCCCTATAAACTAGAGCATGTTTCATTTTCACTTTCATTTGATTTAAAACATTTGTTTTTTTTTTCTTAGATTTCTTTTCTGACCTTGTGTTGTTCAGAGACATGTTCTTCATTTTCCATATATTTCCAACTTCTTAATTGATTTTTAATTTAATTCTATTGTGGTAAAAGAACATATGACTTGAGTAACTTTAAGTCTATGAAGTTTTTTCACAGCTTAAAATATGGTGTGTCCTGGCATGTGCTCTCTGTGTAGCTGGCAGCTGTATTTATCCCGCTGTTTTCTACCAGCATTAATTAAGTCAACTTGATTCAAAGTATTGTTCAGATCTACATTTCTGTAGATTTTTGTGTCTAACGGTATCATCTCTAATAATAGAGACATTAAAATCCACAAAACTACTTATAGATTTTTTTCCTTCTCCTTTTATACATATTATTTTCCTGGTTTTAGTTGTAAATTGTTTTAAGAAACATCAACTCATGGAGCTAAGGAGAGGACACTGCTCGGGCAGAGGGTTCTAGTTTAGTGCTTAGCACCTACACTGGGTAGCTTACAACTCCTGTAACTCCAGCTCCAGGGGATCTGATACCTCTAGCCCTATGCAGGCATCTGCATTTATGTACATATATCCCTCCTATAATTAAAACAGAATAATTAATCACCAATAATTTAAGTGTTTTATATATCCGTTGTAGGGTCTGATGTCTATTATTTTCATCATTATTTTTCTAAATAGTCACCAACTGGGGACTTTATTTCTTCTTCAAGGGAAGAAGTTTAAATGCCAGAAGCAGCATTGTTCAAAAGAGTAAAGTACTGAATAGATTTCTAACAACAAAAGAAAAAAAAGTAAAGCTTGTAGGTCACTTTCCCATCAGACTCAAACAAGTTTGCAGAGTCTATGTAGCAGGTGAACACCACAAAATTATTGGCATAAATATTTGCCTAGAAACAACACAAACCAGTTTCAAAAGAATTTAAAATGACAGGCATTAATGCTCATGTCACAGTAAGTAGATAAAAGCAGGATTAAAACTGAGCAGTCAGTGTGGACCCAACCCAGGGATGACAGTCATCAAAGTAGGGGTGCACCCACTTTGTCATCAGGACACTGGAGATAGAAGTGAGAGGCCAGGTGCAGTGCTAATAAGAAGGTTCTGATCCAGGCTCAGAACACACCCAAGAGAGGACAGTTGTCCAAAACCGAACAGCCGTAAGACAGCAGATGACTATTCCTCTTCTCTATATTTGTGCTCCATGGTGAATATAATCTACTTTTCTAATCAGAAAAATATACATAACTCTTAAAACTTCAAAGTGGACATATTTTCCACTTAAAGGTATAGGTTACCCTTAAATATATATGATGCAGTATGTAGACTAATGGGCAGATGTGCCAGGTGGGAGAGTCCAACCATGGGTCAAGACAGAAATGGCTAAGTAGGACACTGCTGGAAAGATGAGAAGAAACTGGGCTCTCAGATGTCACATGACCCTTCTAGGTGTAGAAGAGCCATTACCTGCCCATACATCTAAGGTGAACCCATTGGTCAGTCTACTCATTGATCATGCATACTAGACTCGACACAACAAACAGGAGGTGAAAAGGCAGGGCGATAGCGTCATGTTTGCAGCAACGGCCTCAGAGAGAAGAGTAGTCATCAGGACACTGGGGATAGAATCGAGAGGCCAGGTGCAGTGCTGATAAGAACCTAATTCAGAACTTACCCAAGAAACTTTGAGCAACCTTCCTATTGGCCTCACCATAGCCTACATCCCATCAGTGAGGCAGGTTCTCTAACCCAAAAGTACTAACTAACTTCCTCAGGACCCTGAGGCTGCTAAGAGTCATTTGTGACAACTGGGAGGATTGTTAGAAGTTTCCATTAAGTCCTGGGCTGTACATACCTGAAGCCCAGGACATAAGTGCAGTGTCACACAGAGTAATAGGCCTCCTATTATCCTATAGTCAGGCCTGGCCCTTCCACCCTGGTGGCTGTGATGCAGCATGGTGCAGTCACAGAAGAGCTGCTCTTACTTCTGCAGCTGGCACTGGCCTCATACTTGGAGTTCCCCGGGGCTAATCTATAAACCACCTGCTTCATAGCAACATGAGTGCCTATTACAGATTCCAGGACCTCACCACAGTCGGCAGAGCCCACAGTACTGAGATATGAGTTTCTAAGTCTGCTGCAGATGCACTCTGGCCTCCTGTGTAGAGAGAGCTTTCTCTGACACAGAGAAGATGCTTCTGTGTCTAGCACCAAGTAGAACCTCTGTCCTAAAAGTCCACTCCCTGCAAGTCCCTGGGCAAGTTTGTGGAAACAGAACACCTGCCTTGCATGGACCTCTGGGATCACCTGATAAACGTGGCTCTGGACTCAGTCCTGAGAGCTGCTAACAGAGCAGGTGCAGCTGGGCAGACCACATTCAGCTTGAAACATCTGACCTGGGACTCAGCCTGCCCAAGTAGTCACATGTGGAATCTGATGGTCCCTAAAGAAAGAAAGTGAGTCTGGAATCTTCATGAGGCACGAAGTAGTAACTGAGAACTGTACCCCATAGCCCCCCAATGTAGAACTAGGCTCTATAGAGGCTACAAAAGAGTAGACTCAAGGGAAACATAGACAAAGCAAATGAAAAAGCCCACACACTGGTGGGCAGGGAAATGAAGGAAATTCATTTGTCTTGGTCTAGTCTTCCTGGTATATAAAACCAAAGGTCCTTGCTTGACCTGTGTGACAGAGGCCTGCTTTCTAAGACATAAGTCTCCACTCCCCGTGCATGAGCTCTCTATACAATCCTAATTGTGTTCCCTGGGCTATCCTGTTTGAGAGTAATGTGCTGTCTCCCCCAGGAACCTTAGAGACAAAAGCTACTATGAACAAGAGTACATGGAATTAGGCTAAAAGCACTGCAGATGTTGTAATTATCAACAGATGCTGCAAAACTAAACACATTCACATGAATTCAAAATTAAAACGTGTGATGTAAAATATGAGAGAGGTACTAGGTGCTAAAACCAAGCTGATTTAAAGTTCTGTGCAAGGATGCACAGAAAAAGAAAATATAGGGTAACCAAAAGGACTGTCTTAGTGGCTGGGTAAGGCAGTGGATGAGACATACCTGCAGTTAGCAACAACAACAGTATGGATAGCTTAAGAAGGGCATGAGATAACCAAGGACAAGCTGAGGTGGTCCAACAGAAGATTCTAGAAGGGAGGCTTGAAAGATAGTTCACAGTCTGTAAACTTCTTGCTTCACAAGGACCTTAGTTTTATCTCCAGAACTGATAAAAGAATGCATGGTGTGGTGGCATGTGTTTCCAATCCCAGTAATGTGGAAGCAGAGATAGCGGGATTCCTGGAGTTCAATGACCAGCCAGTCTAGCCTAATTAATAAACACTAGGCCAATAAGAGACTCCATCTCCAACGAGGAGACAGTGTTTCAGAGAATGATACCCAAAGTTGTCCTCTGGCCTCCACACATGAGCATATGTACACACATGGTTTCCGGTAGATATAGTAGCCACTTTGCTTGCTTGATAAAAGACATAAGCCCTTAGATTCAAGAGTCAATATCACAACCCGTGATTTAAAAAAAAAAAAAAAAAAAATCCACCATGTTGATACATCATAGTTTAGGTAACACTAAACTCAAAAGAGAATTTTAAGAGTCGCCAGGAGTGAAAGGTCATGCCTACAGAGGTGTTCCTATGTATCTTTTCCCCTCAATTGAAACATCATCTAGGAGTGATCACACAACTAAAAGATGCAACCCAGCTGCAACTGAATGCTCACCGAGACTATCCCTAGAGGAGGCCTAGACTTCAGGAAGAAGGAGGTTTAGTTAATCTGCAGGCAAGCCTCAGAGGTTCACACTGGTAGCAATGTGAACAATTAATGAGAAGAATGTAAAAAAATAAAATAAAACACTGGGCAGCACCTTCCAGGAGGTAGGTGTGTGTTTGTGTGTGTGTGTGTGTGTGTGTGTGTGTATGTGTGTGTGTATACCTATCTGTTTCTATGTGTGTATACAAGTGTACATCAGTACGTGTGTGCATGTGTGCATATGTGTATGTGTACTTGTGTGTGCGCACGCACACGTGTGTGTGTGTGTGTGTGTGTGTGTGTGTGTGTGTAAGTTCGGGTATGGCAGTACCTAGAACAAAACCAGATATCATGGGGACTCAAGAGATGGGTCCATATGAGACAACAATCAGCAATACATTCAAAATATAATCCTATGGGGGCCACAGAAATTCACGCCCAGCCTGGATTGGAGTAGAGTGCATCCAGCAAGCACCTCCATCACTGACAACTTTCTGAACTGGAAGTCAGAGATGCTGCTTGACACACATTAGCAGTCCTACTGCATATATGGGAACAATCTAACCTCACCCACAGTGGTATCTCTGAATGTAATTCACCCACTCAATCTCTGAGCAGTGGCTGCTAGTGTTGAGATGCCCATTAAGCCTACAGTGCGTCCTCAAGATTCCTATGGACAGCAGCAGCCAAGTTACCAGGGTCAGGTTCTTTGGGTCTGAACTTGGACAATAGCTTCTCCATCAACTAGGGCCCTGGGCCTTGCTCTCCACTTCTACCTTGAACCTGGATATCAATCCCTTTTGGATGCTAGGAAATTGAATGGCATGTGACTTGAGTCCTTTAAGTGTGAAAGACAACCAAGTTCTCTCAGGCCTAGATGGTCCCCTGAATCCTCTCTAAGTTGTTAACATTGTATCTTTCCCCCACTAAAAACACAAGATCCTGGCAAGAGTGGTGGGCCTTTGGGGGAGGAGTAAATTTCTTTCTGCTTTCCACAGTGTTTACAGGAGACACAGATCCATTTTTACTGCAGAGTAGCCTGGGCCCTGATGCTACCACAAAAGACCCCATTCCCTTACCTGCTTCTATCAGTCCAATTCCACCACACCTGCATACATTTCTTAGGAGAGCTTAGTAGAGTGTCCTTAGGATATATGTGTGCCCTTTGGAGATCCCTGCATGATTCTGGGCTTCTGTTAGTCATCTCTAGTTGGGGTTAGCACTGCAACTCACTTCTACCCACTAAACACTAAAAGGGTATACACTGAAAGTATACAGTTGGATTTTTGCACACCATGAACAGGTGAGTGTCCCCTGCAAGGACAAGATGATGGCTTCCTAGTCCTCACACACGGATGAGGTCCAAGTCCTGGTTTGGCCTGGCACTAGAAGTCAGTGTGACTGCTTGGGATCTGCCTCGTGGGAGCAGGCACTCTGGGGCTTTCCCAGTGATGGCATCCCTCCCTCCCCGCCTGGGATTAGCACCTCGTCTCCATGCCAGAGTGCTCAAGATTCCCAAGAGTCTCTTGGGGTAAGGAGATTTGGGTGTATCAGGTAACCTGTGGAGTAGAGGTTGTCCCAGGTCCTTAGAAGGGCCAGACCAGTGGCTCAATCTCTAAAATCTGGTGGCTCTGGACTAGGCTGACTTATCTCATTAACAGAAAGAGACAGCACGGTGTGGGAGCATTCCACAAGCAGTGCTGCTTTCTCTGCTCGTGCACCTCATTAACATGCCACAGACATCACTGCGGACTTCATAACACTAAGCAGGCTGAATGGACGGCAGGGACACTGCTGCCCCGTATTCAGAAAACATCGAGTGATGCTTCTCCTGGGCAGGCACAGGGCTGCATCCCTGCCGCCTCTGCTCACGCCCAACCTGCCCATTAGCATTAGCAGAAAGCCCCTATTTGCATTGAGACAATAGTCCTACCCCTGAAGCAGAGCTGCAGGGGCACTGGGCATTTGTTGGCACAATTGCCCTTTGTGCCCGCTCCACTGGGCAGGCGGGAGTATGTCCCAGGGGCTCATGGAGATGTGGCCAGCCCCGAGCCAAATCCCCATGCCATCTGATGAGGACGCTCAGTAAAGTGGGGCCCAGGCTGGGTCCTGACAGACAGGATGCCTAGGATAGCCTTCGAGAGCATAGAACAGCCATGGCCCCTTTCTTGAACACTTCCCACCCTCCTGCCAAGATGTGGTGGCGGGAACAATTACACAGGATACAGATCAGCTGCCCTTGGACAAGCTGAACTTGGTAGGCTGAGGCTCTGACACTTGTCAGAAGAAAGATGAGGAACAATATTGTTGGTCACCCTCTGCTATACCTGAAACTGTCCTTACAACTTCCAATGAGCTGGAAGTTTCTGGAGGATCCTAGAACACTCTACTTAGTCACAAAACATTCTGGCAGGTCCCAGGCATTAGGAAGAATTCTAAGAAGGGTGAGACACACCTAAATGACAGCAGAGTGGAGGGATGGAGTGTCAACTCAGGAGATACTGTTTCACACACATTGTTGGTCTCTACCCTTAGTTCCTACTCTGCCAAGCATCCAACATCAGTGCCTCCTTCTGGCCAGGTGCAAGAACTGGCCACATGGCACATGAGGCTGGGCATGACTCTTGGTGGCCCAAATATGGAAATGAGATGTCCAGTCCCCAACAAGACACTCAAATGAAGCCTTTCCATGAAGCCTGAGACTCTTGAAGGTAAGCAGAACAGTTCTGAATGAGAAGCAAGACTCTGATGCCAGAAACCAGGACTACAGGAGCCAGCACTAGGCCCTGGGTTGCCTAACATTGCTGGAGCAATTGGGATGGGATGGGGGAATGAGCTAAACACTGGTGACTTTGACCTCTCCATCTGGAAAAGGGCTCTCCCTGACCTCAAGTACCGAGGTCCAACTATCATTTTTTTTATGTTTTCAATCAGGTGTCTCTGTTACCCAGGACTGCATCTTGGGCAGGGTCTTTAGAAATATGTGCAAGCCTCTCCTCCCTGCCTTTCGAGGGGTGGTTCCTGGACTCCCCAATTCATAGATACTCTGGTCCCTTAGATAAAATGGCATAGCATTTGCATAAAACCTTCTTGTACATCTTCATGGCATCTCCAGACTCTTTAGAAAAGAAACTTCCATGTAATAGTCTGTGACAGATTGAGTCAGAGGATAAAGAACCAGTGGACACTGGATGTCCAGACTATTTGCCTCAACATAGTCTTGAGAGGAAACGGCTAGCAGGACAGTGTAAAGGGCTTCCCAGGAGATTCTGAGCAAAAAGCATGTGGTGATATGAGCTACATCCCAGGCCTAGCTCACTATCTAGCTCACTGCCTTGATACCCACACTTTTCAGGGGAAGAAAAAGACCAGAACTGTTCAAATTTGAGTTATAGGCAGCTGCTAGAGTCATTCACCCTGAGGTAGGCACTGAAGTTTTCAGAGAGATATGAGAGCTACAGGGGATGTCCCTCCCACAGCCACTTATGCTGTCTCCCAAGGGTTATGCTATAAACTCAGACTGCACACTCCACATCTGGGACCAGGAGTGTGAGAATCCCAGACCCACAAAGCTCTGTCTCCTGGGACAATGCTTGATAGTATATCATAGTAATGGAAACAGCACATGTACCTCCTGAGAAGTCTCTCTGGTAAGGAAACCTTTTACTCCTGCTGTGGTCCCCTTTCAGTACAGAGGAAGGATATGAAAAGAGTGCCCTTAGCCTATCTGCTCTGTAACTGGTGACCCAGAGGCACTCCTGGAGCATGCCATATTCCCATTGCATGGCCTGGAAAATACGCTTAACCTTTCCAAGTTCCCTTAGCACAGAGCCTTACTATGGCCTTACAGAGACAAAACTAACTAGGGCCCAGGCATGAAAATCTTTCGCAGGCATGCAGTCTTATATCACCAGGTCCCATGAGCCTGGCCTCATCCAGAACCCATAGAAGGAAGGATATAGGGATATAAGATGGTGATACTAGATACAAACCCAGGGCTATATAAGAAATGTGTCCATCAAGACACTGACCCCTGCAAAATGCCCTCATGATTTCTCCAGCTAGCCACTGGCCCTCCAGGGCCTGCAGATGTTTCATCTTTACCACCCTCACCTCTGGGCTTCCACATCAGTGGGCAAACCTCCAAGAGATCACTGCATCCATTTTTCAAAGACTTTGGATGCTAAAAAGAGAAGCCAAGTGAATAGAACACATATGTCACCCTTCCCTCTTGTAGCCAGGTTGGGCCATGCTGTCCCCTCAACATTCTAAGGCAGTTGTAGGCATCTTCTCAACAGACTACATAGTGATAACCACCTGGGAAAGGCTAGTGGAACATGACTTCAAAGCCTCCAGAAGCTTCTAGGTCTATTCTACCTTTCATCCTCCAATAGCAGAGACCTCGAGACATGCTTGGGCTTCCAAGGTAGGCAAGTGACTGTATAGATGCTATGGGACCTTATGGACAGAGTGTCAGGGAAGAACTAGGGATGGGTGGCATGGAAGCTCCCCAAAGCCAGGTTGACCCTGCTGCAGGGTCAGTACCAAGTGTCCTAGCCCTGCACACATGGGAGCTTGCTTACCTGAGCTATCATAGCCATCAATGGAGAAATGGTCTGGCCTCCGATCCTCTGGGGGATCATAAGTGATGTGAGGGACATTGAACATCTTCTCTCCAGGACTCATCCCGTTATCCTTATCCAGCTTGAACTTCTTCTTCTTTACCTAAAAACATCCACATGAAGAGTGGCACTTCCTGAGCACTGTTTGCCCAATCTTTAACCAACCCCAGAGCACTTGGGGGAATTTGGGTCTGGGGATTGAGCTCCAGTACCTGCAAACATTGGTGAAATGGGGCTTCAGTATGCTGGTGCTGCTGCAGGGTTTAGAGTGTTGCTTGGCCCAGTGTGGCCCTCTATGAGCCACAGCCTAAGAAAGGCAGGCAAACAAAAGCAAACAAAAACCCAGTAGACTGTAAATATGCAAGCTTGCACCAGGGCAGTAGGGCTGAAGGCTACAGCAGCAAAAAGGCACTGAAGCCTCTTTAAAGAGGTGCTTCAAAGACAGTGGGAGAGCAGGTTGTGTGAAGCCACAGAGAGGGAAGAGCAAGTTCAAGTGTCTGATGACAGCTGGATGCTGGGGAAGTTGTCTTTTTGAGGAGGGAGGGGCAGGCAGAAAAGGGGAGAGCCCTAACCTTTTCCTCACCGCTCTAGGCAAATGGCGGGACTCTTGTCCACTGCTGCTGGAACTTGACTCTCTGTGGGCTACAGCTCCAATACCTTCCTGTTCTGTCTGCTTTGCCCAGTAAGGAAAGCCCGGCACCAGGATCCTCTCAAGAGAGTCCTTCCAACAGCTGATGGAGTTGGTGGCTCCTATTCCAGAAGCACTCATATCCAGAAGACCTATCATATCCTGGTCTTTGCAGTTCAGTATGGCTCCAAGGATGAAGGAAATGAGGTGAACAGGGATCAGGCATGGAGTAGACCTCCTCTGACCTCAGAACAATGTTGACACCCTAATGAGCAGTACACTGAGTGGCAATCCCAGAGTCTCATACGCCGCCTCTATAGCTTCCTGACCTGCTAATATGCAGTTTCCATCCAGGTAGCCAGTAAGGCTGCTTACCATGACAGACTTTTTAGGCTTGGGGCTGGGGGACAGCAGAGTGTGACTCCGAGCAGGCTTCCGGACATAGATCTTCCAAGTGGATGAGTCAGGATTCTCAGCAGCATAGCACCTCCATGCAGTCTGGAATCAGGCAGAGGGGAAAGAAGAGAAGGGTCATTAGTCCAGCCACTCAGTGGTACCTCTCAAAGAATCTTCAACTCTTCCTAAGCCCCAGGCCCAGCTTGTTCCAAGGCCCCTTCCCTGACAGCAAGGCTTGGCCCTCTAGGGCTAGGAAAGAGACTGCCTCGTGCATTAACTATCTATTACTTGAGCCACTGTTGAAGGGGGTCTTGAGCAAGCCCTAGACATACAGAGATGCCCAACTAAGGCAGAGCTAGATAATCAGACTTTTCTCGGAGAAGGAAAGTGGAAAGGGGCTGGCCAAGCCTTTGTGAGCACCAGCAGGGTGTGGAGGAGTAGAGCCCCAGGGCCCAGTGGGTGGTGAGGCCTCCCAGGATTTCAAGTGCTAGCCTGTGGCTATGAGTCTCTGATGACTACAGATGAAACTCTTGGGCAACATTCTGGAGGGAAACTCCCTCCCCTTAGTCATCACAGAAAGATGACCTGGGGAAGACACTGGAGGGGTCTGAAGGAGCTAGGTGAGCAAGAAGGGGGAAAGGAACAGATACCAAAGCCTCTTATGGGGACATATCATGGTGGCTTTGTCATATAGGCCCTATGGGCATGAGAAAATAAAACTAGTTGAAAGTTCTTTCTGCTGGCAAGGCTACTGAGTGACAGCCCCATGCTATGACAACAACCTAGCATAGACACAAAATCCAAGCAGGGATGTCTATGGCCTGGGACAGTTTGGAGCCCCTTCCAAGGGCTTTATGTCTCATGTATACCTTTTCTGGGCAGCTCCATACTTCATGCGGCCTGCAGCTCCTCCTAGCGTACCCCATGTTGCCTGTGTTTCCAGCTCCCACCAATATGAGCCCTGACACATCTTCCTCTGTGGGCATGGCTTCTGAAGGAGGCTTGTCCACAGACCACGTGGTTTCTGAGCAGTGGCCTCTGTACTCAGCTGAGGAACTCAATAACTGCCTGGCTATGTTAATGTGGCCAAGGCAGGTTAGTGGGTCTGATTTAAGGTTTTCCCAAAATGAGAAGCTGTGGGGTCAAGCCAGACCTGGGAAAGCACACAACTGCGACTGCAGGCCTCATGGTTGCTGCTATCATGATTAGGCAGACAGTTCTGGAAGGGCATCAGAGGAACAAGTTGTGCTAGAAGCTTAGATAATATCACTAGAGCTACAACCCTTGAGAAGGGCTGCCCCTTACCCAGGATTCTGCCTAAATCAGAGAATTCAGGAAACTGAGGCTGACCAGCAGAGTATAGACTGGCTAAGTGGCCATGGTCAGGCCTTGCCCTAGTCAGCAAGTATGACTTTCAATGGGAACAGCATGAGGAATGGTGGTCCTGCATTCCTGTGCCCATCCTATCATCTTAATAGTGAGAACTTTCCCAGAGAGCTATCTCACCATGGGAGGAACCACAGCAAAAGGATCCATGGCTCGCAAGCAGTGGACATGGCTGGGAGTGGTGCCAATGCCCAGACAGATATAAGTAAGTACATAGCACTGACAGCCCACCAGGCACAGCACATACCTGGATGAGTGAGGCTGCGGCTGGGATCTGCCGGTTGAAGTGCTTCTGCCTCTGCTTCTGCTGGACCTTCAGTGCAAACCCAGAGCCAAGTATCCCCTGGTAAGGGACAGAAGGTGCCCATTGTTACACAAGCCATGCTGGCCAGTGCCCAGCAGAGGACAAGGATCCCAAGGAAGAGCAAGAAGCAAAAACATCTGGAGACCAGGTTTGCACAGTGCCTAGGGCTATGGTTAGGCAGGCACTACCAGAAGGTGGGTTTGAGACAGCAGATGCCACATGCGGGTAGTCTCTAGGCTCTGCCTGCCTGCCCTTGCCAGTTGGGGTAGCAGAATTCATTTTTTCAGGGCTGATTCAACAGGAAGCTTGGCTCTAGAAGAAACCTGAGGACTCTCTATACATTTCTTGGCACCACCTGTGAGAAGCCAGGTAATTTAGCCATTAGCCTGTGCCCCTGGGGCACAGGGACCATAACCTTAGGGAAATGGGAGTTTGAGGCTGTCCTCAGCAAGAAGCCCACAGCTACTGTAGCCAGGGTGGCCAGGGGCAGCAGTGGCAGAGATGGAGTACTGCCTCAGCAGCTGGGGACATGCAGGGGCTACACACTGTGTGTCATGACCCATATCTATGTGTCATATATGCACATATAACAGACACTCAAAAACACATCATCTCCCATGTGTTAGAGACTCATGAAACACAGATACTATATGAACATGGAACACATGTGCAAATACAGGTATATACATGACACACATAAAATCATACACAAACATATATACATACACATATACACATAAACAGCACACTATTCAAATGTAATACAGACACTTGTACATGTAACACATATATACAGTATATAAACACAACATGTATAAGACACACCTACAAGGACACCAGTATGTGTCCCACACAGCACACGTGTGTAGACATAAGTTTGTGATTTTTGGAAAGGTCACAAGAGAGGGCAACTCCTGGGACCAGACCTGCAGGTTCTGCCCGGTCTGGTCCCCTGTACCTTGCCATGTCTGTGAAATGCCACAAGGCCTCCTTACCCTATTTCAAGGAATGCCTAGGAGTTGGGGCAAGGGTGAGTGGGAAACAAAGGAGAGGGGTTTTAATAGGTACCCACCGCTGGGAGTGCAAAGAAAGATATGGCGAAGACAGAGAAACAGGAGGCGATGGTCTTCCCAACCCATGTCTGGGGTACCTTATCCCCGTAGCCAATGGTGGTGACTGTGACCTGCAAGGAAAAAGGACTGCAGTCAGTGGCTGGCAGGCTGAGAGCCAGACAGGACACCTGCCAGCCCCAACACGGTGGCTTGATGACCAGAGAGACCAACTTAAAACCCTGCCCACCGGGATACTGAGGCACAGTTCTCAGAAAGTACCAGGGACAGCAATATGGTGAGTTGGTTCAAGTTTCTGAGACTTCTAAATCCCCCAACTCTGATTACTACAGATGGCACGGTCCTAGGGTTATAGACAGATTAGGGTGTGCAGGACAGGCAAAGAGCTCAGAGCCCACACACAGGGGCCAGGCTTCCTGCCCCATTGCAAGAACCCCTCTCCTGGCCACCAAAGTTGCAGTACACTGGCCCCCAGGAGGCCGGAAGCTCCCACTGAGGCCAGCGTCCACAAAGCCCCAGGATGGGGCTGACATGCTGCTTCCTGCCACCAGCCCAGGGATCCAGATGTTTTATTTTTCCTTTTCAGAGAGAATAAGACAAGGCTCTAGCCTTCTTCTTGGTGGGAGAGCAGTGTCCAGGGTGTGCAGTGGGACAACAGGAGTGAGGGGCTGCCCCCCAGGCTACCCCCTGCTGACATCTGAGATTTGTCTGAGAGTCCCTCTGATGAGGGACTCGGGGGGCCCCACCCTGGCTATGTCTAACTGCTAGATCACACCATGAGGCTGCCTAGGGCCTGCTGAGAGAACAGGGTAGTTACGTTCACTAACACACAGCCCTCAGGGTCACAATACACTGTCCAGATCAGGCCTTCAGTAAAGGCAGGTCTGTGTGAAGGGAGACCCTGTCCATTCAAGGTCTTTATAGCCTGATCACTCTAGACACCTCAGCTGTCACCCCTTGGGGGCCAGGTGACAACCACCCAGCTAAGACCTACATGAGAACTTTTAAGTGAACCTCTCTGCCCAACAGGGTCAACAAGGATGAGATCTGAGGAACACCGTCTAATAGACTCCAACTGAAATGAGGCCCAGAGAGGAAGCCTTAAGATCCCCACACCACCTCTAGCCTACAACCATCACTACCCATTCCATTCCCAGACGGACTGCTGTGGACCACAACTTTTCCCCAGGGGCCACTAAAGAGGAGGGGAAGGCAAGAGAAGCATGGGAGTCAGAAGTTAAGATGTACATATGAATGGGCGTAGAGATGATAGGTGCTCACAGGAAAGGCAAGCACTCTGACCAACTTCAGCAGGGGAACAGAGGACAAGGACAGCAAGAGTGGCCCCACAGTGCCAAGTTTGTCACTCTGGCCAGTATGTTAACAGGTCATGGAGCAACAGGTCGATTTTTCCTGGAAGGCAAACAACAGAGCAGGCCACAGTTGGGCCCAGGCCACCACTGGGCTACCCTTCAGTGCTGCACCATGCTATAGAGGCTGCATCCTGGTGTTTTCTCACAATTGCCCACAGGAAATCTTCCCCACGGTGTCATTATCCTTAAACAAATCCACGCCCTACACAAACAGAGGGCATAGCAAACCATTCATGGCTGGGCCCTTTAGAGGGACCACCCTGTTCTACATATGTGGGCATATAGTTAGTTGTAAACATGCCTCACATGGAGACAAGGACACCCGTTCACACTCACATGCACACGAGGAAACATGCACCACTGACTGAGCTGAGGCACTATGAGGTTGCACATACACACTGCATAAGTTCACAAAGGGGTCTAGAGGTTATACCCATGACTGACAGCCAGGGCACATGCTATCCAGATATCTTACATGCACACACACCTGAAACCACTCATACAATGAAGCAGCTCCAGGGACCGAAGGCATGGCTGCCAGCAGTCTGCTGGATGAGAGGGCTCAAGGGAGCTGAAGCTCCTTACTAGTGGTGTCTTCCCAGAGAGCGTGCACCCCACATGTGAGAGCTGGCCCACAGCTGCTTTCTCTAGGGAGCCAGGCACATGACAGGAGCGCCTCATGAAAGCAGACCTGGGCTGGAGCCAGCAAGAGTTCAAGATCATCTGGGATGTATGGCTTATGTGGGGCTAGCCTTGGCTATATGAAACCCAGTCCAAAAATGGGGGGGTGGGAAGGAAGAAGAGAAGGAGGGAGGGAAGGAGGAAGGGAGAAGGGAAAGAAGGAAGGAATATCTACAAAGTTGAAGGGAGAATGGCCTAGATGGCAAGCTGGGAAGAAACTTAGGTGAATAAAGAGGAAACCCCTTATGTAGGTAAAAATACCTGAGGCTATGCCTTTTCCCTAAAGGTTTAGCTAACCCTCCACTCCTTGGATAAGAAGGAGGAAGGGCCCAGTGCAGCAGCCTTGAGTACTGGCCAGCCCATTGTTGGAAGGCACCTAACTACTAGGACCCTCTTATTTCTCCTGGGCCACCACAGAGATCCTAATCTAGTTCATGAGTCCTCTCTCCCAGGTGGCCTGTCCCTGTCAAATTGTTTTTCCCCCCAAGTCACAGACTCAGCAACTCAGGAATGGATCATTTTATAGCGCTGTTTGGAACTTGTCCCCAGTGGCCAAATCTACAAGTCTCTTGGGCCAATGAACAGAGGGGACCTTTCAAGGACCCGACCAACAATAGGTCACCTGAGCCATACACACTTGAGTTCATAGATTGCTGTCCCAGTGACAGAACCTGTCGGGCAGGCTCCGTATGGTTCATGGGCCCCCCTCATTCTCCCTTGAACAGGCCCCCGTATCAAGGAGTAAGACTGGGAAGGATTTTCAGAACTAGTGATACCTAGTTTCCTCCTTTGGAATCTAGAGGTGGCCTGGCTGAGAATCTCCAGCCACAACCATTCCTGGAGCTCGCCTTCTACATGCTCACTGACTTAATGCTTCTATATCCGTTAACTAGCTGTGTGCAAAGAAGCTAGTTGGCATGCCCAGGACTCCACAGCTGATGCCCGGTGGACGTGGGAGTTGAGTCCAGCTTGGTCTCTATGTTGGCCTCACAGCATGTCAACCTCCTACCTCACGTTTCACTCCTTCCTGATGCTGTCTGCTTCCTCCAGGTGAAAGGCACTCTGGGAAGCTCTATTCCCAAGACTTACACAGGCAACTTCTCAACGGCATGAGCTCAACCTGTGTATCCCCATCACCTGACCTGCTGAGTCCGTATAATAAACCTAGGCACTGGTTACTGAACAGCAGATGCAAAAAGATGGACATGCTTCATAGAGACTCCTCGTTAGCCTCTAAGGCCCAGCTATAAAGACTCCTCCTTGGGAAGAGCTTACTCGGAAGGGGCTGGGCAGGCCTTCAGCCTTTGCTGCTTAATTCACATAGACCCTACACAGAAGAGCAAAGGGTTTAGTGCTACTAGCCCTGGCCCCTGCTCTGGCCTTCACTTCTCCAGAGTCAGATCAATCCTGAAGAATAACGCCTCCCATGGACAGTTCCACAGAGCTTGCATGTGACTATCTAAAAGACTCCTGACTCCAAGGCCCTTCTGGCCTGGCTCTGCAGGATGCAGTCCAGCCTGGGAGGTGGGAACTTTCCAGAGCCTCCAGGTGAGGAATGAAGAGCCGTCAGACTGGGTTTTTTAAGGGACTGAAATACAGGGTGGAGTTCCAGCCTGCTCACTTGAAGTTCTGTATTTAGCTACTCAGGGTAAACAGAGCCCAGCAGCCGCCTGTTTTCAGAGACCCCCAGGCATTAAACAGAGGAGCCCGTGTTTGCAGAAATGCCGTTTTCCTGCACTCAAACCGTAATACAAACAAATGCATTCTGTTTCAAGTGTAAAGGAAAGTTTGAGGGGCTCCCCAAATGCTTCACAGCCACACTTGGACATTATATTAGGGGGTTCTGGGTTCCAGGGATCTTACACCCATGTGGGTATTCCCTCTGGAGGAAGGGGATACAGTCCATAGAGTTTGCTTTCCAGCTGTAAGAACTCAGTCTATGAAGACAGGGCCACCCCACAAAATGCTGCCTGGATACCTACATTCTGGACTTTATCTGTGTCCCCCACATGGTTCACCCCATCCCAATCCAGACTATGGTTTTATTCAGAATTACAGGCTTCCTTCTGGGTCTCCTGGGTGGACCCTAATCCAATGTTGTGTGTTCATGTGAAACACATAGGAGTGACATGGGATCCTAGAGTTACCAAAATCCAGACTTAATAATAAAAGACCCTTCCCAGAGCCTACCAAGTGAGTGTGGCCCTGCCCATGCCTCGGCTTCAGTACTCTGGTGTTCAGAGCAGAGCAGGACATACTGAATCCACCTACTGGCAGTGGACAGGCTTTCCTGCCCCTCCCCACAATCTGACTTACTTGCTCAGTGAATAAGCTCTGGCCAGGGGAGGACCCTCAGCTTCATCACAGGCTCTGCAAGCTAACAGTGTGAGAAACATTCCTACCTGTGCAGGCATTCCTTTCTGCCCAATGCCTACCTCAGTGTACCTTAGGGGAAGTTAGTCCATCTCTCAGGGTCCAGCCAACATTCTTTGGGATAGGGGACAGGGCTTGAGGCCTGGTCTGAGGCAGGGACAGCGGACAGAAGAGGGATCTGGTGTTCAGAAAATGCTCTCACCTGAGAATGTGCATATAATCCCCACATTAAACAGATGAGGAGCCCAGGGACAGGGTTGGTGGAATATTTCCCTTGTGGAATAAGGGAGACAAAGGAGATGACTGTTCATTGGCTCAGGGCTACAGGACTCTGAGCCTGGCTGCCCTGTCCTACAGCACTCAAGTTCTGATTACCCTAGAGGTGCCAGGAACACAGCCTTGGGCTGTTCCCACTAGACAGCTGCAGAGACAGCCACTGAATGAATGGGGATACTGGGGGACCCATGGACAGCCAAGGGCACAGGGCCTCACAGGAACAATGGCCAGGCCAGGGTGCACTGTGGCCGAGGCCTGGGCTGCAGCTGACAGAGTAGGCCAGAGCACCAGTGCCAAGCTGGGCACAAAGGGGCCGTGTTCCTGGCCGGCGGGCGGATGTTTGCACAGGTGTGGGAGTGGGGGCGCCTTTCTGCCGAGGGCTGGGGGGCCAGGGGTTGGGGGACTGGGAAACAGCTTCTGCAGGAGGTTGGGAACGTAGGCAGGGCAGCATCAAGGCTGGGCACTGCTAAGGCTGGGCATCACTTATCAGGCACACTGTGGGTAGTCTACCATTCACTTCCTGCTGTACCTCAGCCAGCATTGCCCATCTCCCACCAGAGAATTCTGGATTGGAGTAGCCTGCCCCTCATGCAGGCCCTGCTACATCCCTGGGATGTGTCTTCTTTCCACAGGCAAGCTCCCTAACTTTCCCACTGAGTTTTTCTACCAATCTTGTTTGGTTCTATCATACTAGGGTATCTGGGGACATTGATCCCAGGAAGAGTGGACAGTGGCTGAACCTGGGGGCCTGTCCCAACCTGGAAGCTTCTCAGGTAAGGTATCCTTACCTCCCTAGGCTGTTTAGAATGATGGAAACTTCCAGAAAACAGACTGATTCGGCTGATGTCACAAGCTCTTGCTGTGTGCCCTGCTTCCTGGGGGCACTCAGGAATTGTGGGAACATGTGTTTATTCAGCTTCTAGTCTCAACCCCAGTCTAGACGCTCTGGAGTAAGCTGGTCTCAGACACTGTTCATTCCTGATTAGGGTATTTAGGGTGGGGGGAGTATTCAGGCCAGAGCCTGATACAGCCATCATCATCATAGATGGCTGCTTGCTCTGAATCAAGCTCCCAGAGTCTGTACTGTCCCTTTCTATAGGCTGCCACAGCCCACCCAACCTTCTCAACAGCCTAGTGAGCCCCAAAGTCAACAGACTGAGAATGCTAGTTGGGAGGGTATTGAAATTCTTGTGCCCACCCAGGGGTGCCAGCCCTGGCAGCTCCTCCTGGTATGACGGTGTAAACATCTAGACAGTCTATTGCTCTTGAAGCTGAGGGGAGGAGCCTGAGTTGGAATCAGGAGTGAACCATACATGCTCTGAACTGTATGATCTTGTTAGGTCCATATGTTTCCTGCAGTTTAGGGGGCCCCAAAGCTCAGTGCTAGACAAAACCTGCTTCCAGAGGAGGCCATGAAGGACATGAAGCAGCTACCCCAGAGGCTTTTAGACCATGAACAATGGTTTTTTAGGTCATGGATATACCTGAATTTCTTCAGCACCATTCTCACCATAGCCCCTCCCTCCTCTGCCTGCTAGCTGACACCCAAGGAGTCACATCCCCCCACACACACACACACCACTGACCTGCATACAATATCACCATACCTTATGACATTCAGCTCAAGCATGAGAGGTCATTGTCATACACCAGGCTCCACACAGACTGGAAGCTCAGTGGGTTTGGAGTTGCCCTAACCCAGAAGGTTCATGACCATTCTCATGACCTTAGGGCCCGGCTGGAACTTGCACTACTGCTGCCTGGGGCAGCAAAAGCCTTTGCAGACCTCATATCCAAAAGCCTCTGCATCTCTCTTGCTCACAAGGGTTGTAATGGTATTATGGCATTATTGCATGTCTTGATCCCTGGCACAGGTGTGCTCTCTGGGTCAACATAGACACCACAAACATGCAAAGTATGCATTTGACCCCTTGCTGCACTCTAAGCCCAAGATCCCTCCAGGGTAAAGATCACTACAAGGTTGGGATACGAAGTCCCAGTTTACAATCCTTTGTCCCATCAGCCTTCCCTTCCAAAACAGAAGTTGAAAGATAACAAGGTTCAAATTTCAAGACAGGGACCAGAGAGCACTCACTGTGGTATACAGGGGGCCCATTCTGTAAGCTTTGAGTGCACACTTTATGGTTCAAAAGTTTTTAAAACTGGGGTTAGTAGCCTTAATGGAGAAGGCAAAATTTTGAGAAAGTAAAGTTCAATATCCTAACCCCACTGCCCAGGTCCATGTAGCTCCCACCTGAGACCCCTGGTAAAGACTCCAACTTACCACCCCCCACCACAGAGCATCTGCATAGCTGCCAAACTCAATGCGGCCGGACTCGTTCACTGCATCTTTTTCAGCCAGGTAGACAAAGTAGGAGGAGAAGATAAGACCCAGAAAGCCAATGTACAGGGTGGTGATCAGCTCCTAGGGACAGATAACATATCAGCCATGGTTACATACCCTGTGATCTGCATGAGTCTGGTGAATGGAGTCCCTTAGTAGAAAGTTCCAGAATTTGCTGCTCGATTGTACTGTGTTGACTGTAGCATGTAGAAATAACCTTAGAGAGTAACCTAGTTTTTGCAATTCTTGAAAGTGGCAATGAAGAAGTCTGAACTATCACCCTGAATTAGCCACTCGGGTCTATGCAGTCTCCTTTGTACCCATGACAAGATTGTACTTAAAGCCAGCTGTCCCCAGCAGCATCTCAGACAATGAGTTTCCTCTGGAATGTGTCTGAGGCACCATCCTTGATTTCCTAGGTTTGATTTCAGAGCTTCATAAATCTGTTATTCATCTTACATTTTCTAAAAGACCCAGTGATCTTTTGTCCCAAGCCCAAGTGAAGGTAAAAGCAGCTCTACACTGTTGGCAAGCCAAGTATTCTAGCATTGTGGATGTGGAGTAGGTTCAGGCTGGGAAGGCTCTGGGGTCCTAGACCCTGTCCCATATGTCTTGGTACCTGCTTAGACCTGGCCCACTCAGCTGGGGTCCAGGTGCTAAGATATCACCACCTTTGTACCCTGACCTCATAAATCTCCAGCCCTCCTGCTATAGGCTGGCCAGCTTCTGTTCTGCCCATACCAGGCTTACTCACCTGGCGGTGAATGAAGACTACAGAGCCTAGGAGCCTCCAGGTACCCCCCTGGCGATCAACATGCAGCATCCGCAAGATCTGAAGGAAGCGGATACCCCTAAGAATCAAGAAGAGAAGGGTTGAGAGGGCCATGGTGGCCACAAACATTTACTTCCTATGTTCCTGTTCCCACCAAGCCTCCAATGGGTAGAGGAGAAACATACATGATACTTTGTACTGGAACCATCTTGCTTCCTACAGGTGCCTGTTGAACCCTTCTATATGACCTTCTTTGGGGAGGCCCAGGGTCACTCACATGGCCATCACACAGTTAGGCTATCATCTAAGTCTTTGAAGCTAGGAAGTGCTGGGGTCAAACCTTGAACCCAGGGTTGCCTACTGTCTCAATACTATGAACTATGGACACTCTATCCCTGCTCCACCCATGGTGAAAGAGACAGGTAGAGGGAGAGACTACAGCTTAGGAGGAGAGGGCTTTGTGGTGAATCCTGTCTCACAGGAAGAAATGGAAAAGCCAACATACCTGATAGCTGATGTGGCAAACACTTGTCCTTTGGATCCCACACAGAGGACAACCATAGAGGCTACAACCACGATAAGGTCTGTGGGAGGGGCAGGGGTTCATTACTTCTGGCATCAGGAATCTAGGGAGGGTGTGCCACCACCCACACCTGAGGGTTGTGCCACTAAGTCAAGATGGGACCCAATAACCAAGGGCACAGAAATAATCTAGGGGATCTCAGTCCATGGGGACTCTCTGGGGATGTCTGTAATGGGGACCCATGAGTGTGGAGTGGGGTGTCTACAGGATGGGTAGGCAGGACTCACCAATGATGGAGATGGGCTTTCGGGCAAAGCGTAGCCGGCCCCAGATGCCCACGTATTTGCTGCGGCAGCCTGCAGACCAGAGGCGGACCACATACTCTGTCCCAAAGAACACCACAAGGACAATTTCCTGAGAAAGAAGGCAGTAAGCTTGTATCAGAGGCTATCACCACTCAGACTGGAGCACCTACACCAGGCAACCATGCCAGGAGCCTCTGCTGAGGTAACAAGTACCATCTGTGATAACAAGTAGTGCCTATGATTATACTACCTGTCTGGAGAGGTCAATATACTGAGCCCAGGGACACTAAGGGTAGACACTGGTTAGCTGTTATTTGCTGGGAAAGACTCCACACCATGGTTGGGGTATAATGACTGGGTCTGGCAACAGCGCTGTCATCTGTGTTGTCCACAGAGCTCAAGCTCTACATCTGAAAGTGAGGGTTCAAGGACATGTGTCTTTGGAGGACTGTCCCCCTTAGCTCATAGCTCTACCTCACACTGGAGACACCACACCCACCATCTGTGGTCTTTACTGAGAGTGTGAAACAGCTCTCCTAGGTCAGTTCACACAGATCAGGCCTCTCCCAGTGTATGCACATATGCTCTGAACTTGGAGTGCACTGAAAGGGAGGGCTTTACAAGCTAGAGAAACCCAGGCTATCATCCAGGCTACTGCAGTGGATAGACAGATGGATGTCGGGCCTTGGATGAGGTAACTCCATTTAACCTGCACCATCAGTCACATAACACAGGTAGAGGGCATGATTGACAAGTCTCCACCTCCAGAGATTAAAATATTAATGAGTCATCTAAAGGCCAGGAGGCATAGCTAATTAAGTTATTCCCATCCCTTTTCCCCTTCCCTATAAAAAGCCAGGCCCCCCCTGACTTTTGGGGGGAAGCGCACACCATCTACACCCATTCACCACACCATGAACAATAAAAGCTTTGGAAAACTGGACTCCACATGTCTCCTGGGCCTGCTGCCGCCAGGTTCCCAGCCTTTGGAACCTTGAACTGAATGTGGGACCACCACTGGTGGTATGGGAAGCCCGCCTGGGACCCTGCCACCAGACTCTCCCCGTGTGAGGTTTTTTTCCACAGCTGGCGCCCAACGTGGGGCTTGAACCCACACCCCTGAGATTAAGAGTCTCATGCTCTACCGACTGAGCAAACCCTACCCTCAATTCCCATTACTCTTGGCTTAGTTATGCTACACCCTCTGGCCTACATAGTGTTTTCTTTTTACTCCCTCATCCAAAATTTTCACTAAAAGAGAGTAAGTATGTTGGGCAGTGAAGAGATGGTTTAGACATAGCCTGGTCAAATGAGCTTTTGAACCCGGAGACCCTCTGGGATGGAAGGCGTTCAGCTCTGTTTCTGCCCCACCCCCCGTAAAGCGCTGGGTTTGAGGTAGCCGGAGACCCAACAGGACTTTGTCTGTCAGGGATGGCAATTATCTCCCCATGCTCCCGGATTCCAGACTACTCTGTGCGGTCCACATCTCTCATTAACCTGCACCTTGCAGATTACAGATGACACAGAGTTGCCCCTCCTTTTTTGAAAGAAAAGAGAGTGGGATGTCGGGCCTTGGCCATTTAACCTGCACCATCAATCACGTAGGATGCAGGTAGAGGGCATGATTGATAAGTCTCCACCTCCAGAGATTAAAATATTAATGAGTTATCTAAAGGCCAGGGGGCATAGCTCACTAAGTTATTCCCGCCCCTTTTCCCCTCCCTATAAAAAGCCAGCCCCCCTGACTTTTGTGGGGGCACACACCATCTACACCCACTCACCATGCCATGAACAATAAAAGCTTTGGAAAACCAGACTCCACGTGTCGCCTGGGCCTTCCTGCACCTGCTGCCAGATTCCCAGCCTTTGGAACCTTGAACTGTAGCTGCCAGCCCACGGTGGCTGTGTGAATGTGGGACCCTCCATCAGCAGTGTGGGAAGCCCGCCCGGGACCCTGCTGTCGGACCACCATGGGATCCCGCCAGACTCTCTTCCCACGCGAGGCTTTTTTTCCCACAGATGGACACAAAGGTGAATGGATAGAAGAGGAGATGAGTGAGTGGACAAGTGGATAGGTACCTGAGTGGATGGATAGATGAATGAATGAAAGAGTGGATAAATAGGCAGATAGATGGATGAGTGAGGATGTGGGTGGATGGGTGGGTGGATAGATGGATGGACAGATGGATGGATGAATGGATGAGTGGGTGTATCGATGGTTGGTTAAGTAGATGAATAGTAAGGTAAATAGATAAATGCAGGTGACTGGTGTGAGAACCAAGTTAAAAAAAACAAACTGGTGCCATTAGCTCTCCCAATAAAAACTATAGCCAGACAGAGGGCTTCTGTCACCTGACTCAGCCTCTGACCATGATTTATAATTCAGCTAGCAGCAGTCTTGGGGCCTTCCCAGTCTGTCACAGCACTGGCTGAGAGCAAATGTACTGCTTTGTGTTCACACGGCCTTGACACAAACTGAAGGGACAGTCACTGGAGGCCTGGCAAGTCAAGGTGAGCCTGGGGCTTTGCCTTTGAGTGGTGAATAGCCTCTCCTTCCTCAGCCTTTACTATCTGCCTCTTCAACGAAACACCCAAAGACCTGTCACACAAACAGTATCTGGAAAGTGAGGCACTGGCTGGCTTGCCATGGAATAGTGATGTCAGGAGCAGGTCTGGGGTATCCATACTCTGCTGCTAGTCTCTGTGCTCTCCCAGCTCTTGCCACAGGGTTACTGTCATAGACTGGCTGTCCTGAGTGAGAATCCCCTTCCTGCTTGCTCCATCCCCGGGCAGCTCAGGTCTGGACCTTAGTCCTGCTATGGCATGAAAATGTAAGTAGCCCACTGCAAGTGGGTGATGGGAGGATTTGAAATAAATATGCATTCCATGTGAACTACAACCCATTGTGGCCCTCCAGGTCTCCAGCCCTGTCCCAGACCTGTTCCCCAGCTCCCAGCCAGCCTTCATTGGTAAGAGGCCCTTGGGGAAGGCCTGGGGTGAGGAGGTGAAACCACTCCCACATATGTTAGGGGACTGTGCAAAGCCACAAACCCGAGAAGCCACAAAGCATTGTGCTGCTCAGGCCCGCTTCCAGCTGGCTCCCTGCCTGACTCCCTCAGGAGCCTGGCCCTGGAGGGAACTTCCTCTTTGACGGGTGACACTGGCTGGCCCTGCCCCCACCTGTTCGCTGCTGGAGAGTCCACCATGAGTGGGGGCTGAATACTGCCCATCATATGTAAATGTTTTTAATTAAGGCAAAATAGTACACCACCTGGCTTGTATTTGGGCACGAGCAGTGACTGATGGAAGGCGTGAGCTTGGGAGATCATAGCTCCTTCCTTGTGAGAAAAGCATTTGGCCCATGAAGTGAACTCATTGGGAATGGGGGTGTGTGGCTATGTGTGGGAGAGCAAGAGAGTGCTGGCAATCATGGGCCCTGTTTGGCTGAGCACACCAGGGAGGAGCCATAGTCTCGTTCACTCCAGCCAGCGCTCAGTATTGGCCTGTTGAATGAATGAATATGAATGACAAATGAATGAATGAATGAATGAATGAACTAACGAACAATCTGTGAGTAGCTGGGTTGCAGGGATATTGATTCATCTTTGTTTCTTAAGAACCTGGGCCTGTAGAGCTGTTGCCCAAAGTACTGTGTGTATCTTTGGCCAACATAAAAAAACATACTCCCAATCCCCACCACAGGATATGACTTCATGGGAGACAGCACGCCTGACCATGGGAAGGCCCAATATTTAGTTACAGTGTTAGCCCAGGCAGAAGGCCTCTGTTCCAACTCCATGGCCATACATCACCCAGCTGGCTGATCATCCAGTTTTTCTCATTTGCAGATGTTTGTCATTACTCAAGTATCTCCTTAGCAATGGCTTCTGATGGCTAAAGGTGCCCCCTGACCTAGTACTTAGAGGGAAACCCATTTTGGGATTGGCTACATGAAACAGCAAGACCCCCTTACACAAATCTCCAAATCCTATTCAGCATGTGGACACAGTGTGAAGCCTGGATTCAGCAGACTTGAGCCCCTTCATCCCCTGAAAATGTCTGGCTAGTTATGTCCAAGGCAGGCAGGGCTGAGTTAATCAGCAGGGCTCAGGGGCTGCTAGGAAAGGGGCCGAGGAAAACAACACTGTCTTAGGCAGGACATAGCCAGAGCCAGTGTTTAGACAGAGATAAAATGGTTATCACCAGCTTTGCGTGTAGGCTGGAGCTAGGAGCTCAGACCAAAAGTCACACTCGGACTCTAGTGAGGGATTAACATTTAGCTATAGTGTGAATCTGTAGGAGACACACTGTGGAGACAGTTTGGTTCAGGTAACAACACCCTAGTCCGTAGCAGGGTTAGTGGGGGCTAGCTTGTAGAACAGACCACAGGGTTGATGCCAGCCACTGTCCCAGCACAGTCGGCCCCTGCTCAGGCAGGGCCAGGCCTCAAGCTCACTTATATTATAGAGATAATCCAAGTAGAATCCCAGTGTTGAATGAGAGGTCTCAAACTTCTCGACAGAACACATAAATACCTGTTAGCACCCACCCCACAAACATGCCTGCTCCTGTGGTCCACTTGAGGTCAAAGGTTATGGGCTACCACCCAAAGAATCTCATGGCTCAGTGCACCCAAAAGTTTCCCTAGACCCCAGGC
The DNA here is from genome assembly GCF_011762505.2 of Arvicanthis niloticus. Classification (NCBI taxonomy): domain Eukaryota; kingdom Metazoa; phylum Chordata; class Mammalia; order Rodentia; family Muridae; genus Arvicanthis; species Arvicanthis niloticus. Next base: position 109,653,746 of record NC_047658.1, on the reverse strand, counting down.
ACATGCCATCTTCTGGGTTCTCCATGTCCTCAGAGACTTGGTGTGTGAGATGTACTCTCTTACCCCCCACTTCCAACCCCTTGTCTATTTAGGCCATCCCAGTACCCCCAGACCTTGTGACAGCCACCTAATGTGCTAGCAGTGCTCCCCACCAATAAAAGTACCAGCCCAATGCACCCAGTAGTGTTCAACTCCCTAAAGAGCCTCCCAGAGGAATCCGCATGCTGCCAGAACCAAGGACTCAAGGCCAGGGGACATTGATGGAGTGTGGCCCTGAGCTCTGTCCCAGAGATATAAAAGAAAGGGCTGTCCCTGGGCCAATGAGCGTGGGCTGAGACACAGTGGCCCCTCCCACCCTGACCATTGTTCCTTGGACTAGAGCTAGGCTGAATCCTGGCAGCAGAGGGCTTTATGGCTGAGACTCCTGTGTCAGGGAGAAACAGCAAGCATAGAGCCTGCAGCTTTTCCTGTCTTCACCAAGGCAGGACCACTGTGCTTCTTTCATACATAGGGAGGAAAGCCTATGAGATTCTCACAGGCAGGATGAAGCATGGCTCTCGGGTTTGGGAGTGGACTCTGGCAAGTGAGGCTAGTTGCCTCTCAGAGGGATGGCTACCGATACATGGGTACATCTGGGAACGTGAGGACAGAAGAGGTTTGGGAAGTGGCTGTGAGTAGGGATAGTGTATATGAGTCAAGGTCTTGGGGGATCAGGGACAGAAACCAAGGTTTAACAGGAAATGGCCTAGGATGGAGGGTGACCTAGAGACATAAGAGCCAGTTACCTGGCTGGCTGTGACAGGAAATGTCCTGGGTAAGGATAGAAGATGAGCCTGGCCAGAACGAGCAGGGCCACAGTGAGCGAAAGAAGGGAAGGGGAAGAAAAAAAAAACAGATGAGCCTGGGCCTTGTGCGGGTCCTGGCACCCCTATCCTGGTGGTCTTCTGTGCATGGCAGGAGAGCTAGAGGTTATGCAGGTGGGTCTGAGGCAGGTGTGAAGAGCCCGGGGAGATACAATCATCCTGGCTCTGTCATACTGGTGCTTGTCTCCTCTAGACCCTTGAAGAGTTAGAAAAGGGCAGCAGGGGCCAGAGCCAATTGCTGGCCACCTCTCATGAGCTCTGTCAGAGAGGAATTGTCTAATGACGTATCCATGCCAGAGCCATGAGCGAGAGGTGTGGACAGGCTCTGAAAGCAACAATCTCTAGGGTGTACCCCCCTTGCAGCATCTTGTAGCCTGTCACTTTGCCTGTGTGCTGGTCCCAATCCACATGATGTACCCCCTGCCACACTCAGCTTATTTCCCGTGCATTAAGTGTTGAGAGTTGTATCTCAAAGGAGTGAGTCACATGATTTTAAACTATTTTAAAAAGCAAAGCTGATGGAGCTGAGACTCTGTTGATAGTGTTCTTGCCTAGCAGGCATGGAGCCCTGGGTTACATTTCCAGGGCTGTATCCAGTACATACTGGTTACATATCCAGTACTGTATAAACCAGGTGTGGTACTGTATACCTGGACTCCCAGCACTAGGGGGATAGGGACAGAAAGATCAAAAGTTCAGGGTCATCACTGGCTATGTAGAAAAATTGAAGCCAGCCTAGATTAATGAGACCCTGTTTTAAAATAAAACTACCAAAGATGACGACGATGACAACAACAACAAATGTTTTAGAAAAGCAGAGGGCCTGAATAGGCAGCTATTTGAAGAAGACACGCAACTGAGAAAGAATGCTCACAGCAACAGACATTCTATGTCACTTAACTGGAAATACAAATCAAGAGAGGTGATGCTGTCTAGCAAAACACAGGCAATGACTAGAGCAGCCAAGGAGGCAGACAGGCAGAGCTATCATACACGGCTGCCTGAGGAAGACACCAGACCCCTGATCCTGGGATCATGGTTCAATGGCCCCCCCAAGTCATGAAGCATGGAGTTACCACCCACTCAAGTCTTCTCTAAACAAGGCTCTATCTTAAAAAAAAAAAAGTAATAACCCAGAAAAAATACAGTTTTTAGTCTGGGGATATAAAGTATAGTTGGTAGAGCACTTGCCTGGTGTGGCTGAGGCCCTGAGTTAATCCCCAGCATCACACAGAAATACATCTATAAAAACAGAAGACCATTTATTTTTCAAAAAAAAAAAAAAAAAAAAGCTCTTCCACAGAGCCCAGCAATTCTACTACATCCCCAAAAGAGAGGCAGGGCTTTGAGAAGCTATCTGTCTACCGTGTTTACTTTGGCAAAGTACACAATAGCCAAAGGCAATGTCCACCAAGAGGACAGAGAAAACAAGCTCCAGATACTGGAGGGCACGTAATATTCCTTCAGAAGGAAGTCCGCTCCAACACAACACAGCATGGACAGACCTTGAGAGCCTTCTGTTGAGAGAAAAGTTCCAAAAGATCCCACTTGTAGTATAACTGTAGGGCCCCAAGTTGCCAGGGCAAGATGAGGTGGCAGGGAGTGAGTGTTTAACAGGACCAGAGTTATCTGTGAAGATGGAGAGTTCTCAAGGTACAGGTGAGAACTGCTACACAACAGTGTGAACGAGCTTCATGCTGCTCAGCTGAGCACTCAGACAGACAGATGTAGCCAAGATGAGACATCCTACCTCATGCATATTTTAGGAAGGGGAGTGGGGACAAGATGGCTCAGCAAGAAAAGGCACTTGCCTGTTGGCTCAAGTTTGATGCCCAAACCCTCAAGATGGAAGAACAAAACCGATCAATGCAAGTTGTCTTCTGACTACCACATGCACACCCAGATACATACACGTGCCAGAGAAATAAGGGAATAAACGTAATAAAAGAAGAAACGGACAGGAAGGGGAAGACGATGTGGAGGACAGGATCTATGACCTGCAAAGGACAAAATGGACCCTTGCTGTGGCTTCTGTTGTAAAGATAAGGAACAGTGGAGCAAAGGTAGGAAGCATCCAAGGACTTAGGTCCTCTGTAATCTCATCTTACTACTGCAGTGCTGGAACGAGTTGATGCAGGGACTTGGTGGCATCCTGGGCTCTGAATCCTGGCAGGGACATCTGGGAAGAGACACACTGCCACTGAAAACTTCCCAGTGGGAACTGAAAGTTTTCTCATTTGACAGGTAGACCCTGTACCCCCAAACTGGACCCAAGTGAGCTGCAGGGGCTGCAGAAGGCAAAAGCTTGGTGTGACGAAATGTCTGATTGGCTGGGAACACCTATGCACACATATCACACACACACACACACACACACATCGAAGCAGAGATCTGCCCGCATATGAGCCTAAAGGGTGGAGATTAAAGTAAGGGAGGTGCTCTACCTGGGTGAAGCTGCGGGTGAACAGGGGAAAGGCCGGCACAAAGTTCACAGCCTCCTAGGCCCACCCTTGAAGGCTGCGGGTGTCTAATCTATTGTTTCTTTTTATCAGCTGGTGAATCCCATTTCTGGGAGGGTGGAGGTTCAGCTTGCTACAATCACTCACCTGTGGCCCACAGCAAAGCCAGGGTAGAGAAGACTACCTTGGATCCTCAGATGAAAGATGCTTATATTTTTTTCCTGTTTCTTTTTGTTTAACAATCAAGGGAGCTCAAAGATGCTTATCATGAGTGTTCAGTGTCTCTAATGTTACTGTTTTATTATCTTTTTAATGAAAAAATAATTTGAAATCTGACTGGAAGATTAACTACTTCAGATGAAGGGTCAGCCCATGTGAATAGGAGCCCTACAAGAGGGCCAGCAAAGCAAGGTCATGGGGCCAAAGGCCTGGCTGTTCTCCTGGAGGCCCTCCAAACACTGGACAGGGCAGTTTCTAGAGAGTTAGATACCTCTAGGCCCCCTGTAGCCTAACAGTAAGCATAAAGGTGCCTTGGGAAGCTAGGACTAGGGTCCTTCCACCCTCTCATAGCTAGGAAACCTGTAAGATGGCCATTTCCCGAGCCCTCTCAGCACACAGCCAGCCAGCAGACTTTGGGGCCAGCTGTTCTGACTCTACATGGGCCCCAATAAGCCATAGAGAGGGCCAGCCTTGCATTCTCGGGAGGGGCAGCTGGCCGGAGGCTCGGTGCCGGCATGCAAGCTGCTCAAAGCGCCCTTTGTTCAGGTCCTGCCTGTGGCCAGCTGCTCCCAGCCGCCGGCCTGTACTGAGAGCCCATGCCCCCCCCCCCCCCAGTGACATGTGCTGGGCACAGCTGGAGTCCTCAGGCCATACTCACTGCCCACCCTGGGGATTGTCAGCCCCCATAGGCCACCAGCTAGTCCCAGGTGACACAAAGCCTTCAGAGACTGTAAGGAGGCACAGAGTCAGGACCCAATGGCAGAAGACTGAACCAGGACCCTATAGAGACATGACCTTTCTATAACAGTCCACTCATCTCCAAATGTCCTGGGAGGCGTGGGTACCTCAGAAGCCACAGCTGAGTGCACGTGCTCCACTGAGTGGTGGACTCCTATTGGTAGGACGCTTTTCCAGACCCCTCTGAACCACAGCTCACAACTTTGATTGGGAACCCTCTCATCTTATGTATCTGAGCCCCTGGATACCTAAGGTGGCCTGGAGTTGGTCAGTTTGCTTAGACAACAGGGTCCCTTCTGCACCAGGGGACCTCTCCTAGCAATGACAGTAAGTTGGTGGGATTCTGGGGTCACACAGCCAGGAAGCAAGCATTTCTGCATGCCAGCCACTGTGAAAGCTAGTGAGCTATAAGACAGAACTAGAGGCAGAAGACCTGGTCCTGAGAGTGGGCAGCAGAGTCCCACACAGGCCTTCTTCAGTAGCCAGTTCCCAATGGCACTGGACACAGATCAGCAGCTGCTGTGTCCACACCTATTAGGGTAGACCCGATTTGGGGGCAACTCTAGGAGACACAGTTACTTTCCCCTGAGAACCAGCCTCAACTGCCAGCTGTCCAGGGAGCCATTCTCCACACTAGGCAGAAGCGATGAGGCTTGCTCAGTCACCATAGGAACAAGCATTCCCATCCATCGGGCAGCCAGGCTCTGAAAGTGGGCAACAGCTGTCACCTGGTCCTCCCATCATGGATTCTACTTCAGCAGGTGGTATGAGGCCCAGTGTCCACTGCTATCTGGGGAAGCTTACAGGGTACCAAAACCACAGGGGGGCCTTGAAGACCAGTTGTTTCTCTTGATCCATGTTCTACATCCAAGTTGCCCTGTGTAAGACTCCCAAAGGGTGCTAAGGCCCATGTCTCCCTTTCCTTTATGGTCTTGTGTCCACCTTCAGGCCAAGGCTCAGCCACGTAAGGTCCCCTGGTATCGTCCCTAACCCTCACATTATTATTTTACAGGTATAGAGGCCACCCCAACAGGATGTTGGACATCCCGACAGACTGTCTCCAAGAGCTTCCTAACAAGCTGGGATGTCCAAACAATCTTAGGAAACAATAAAAGTATAATCAGGTTGCCCAGGAGGTACCTCTTGAGCACACTGTGCCCCCAGGTCAAGGTTCAAGACCTTCTGCCCCAACCAGATCCACAATGCCCTACTAATCACCTACTGAGACTAGGTCTAAACAGGAGACAGATGGAGCAGACTGAGGATAAAGCAAAGAGACTTGGCCCACACCACTGGGCTAGCCCATTCTTGGGCTCATTATCATTAGGAAAAATCCTCCTCAGATCGGAGGCGTCCAGGCCTCAACCTTGGAATAAAGGCTGCCCACCCACAGTGGGAGGGGAGCAGGCCCTGTGGTCACTTTAATTTACATGTATCGCTGGTGCGGTGCTGTGTGGTACTGACTAGAGTTACATGCGGTTCAGGTGGTTTAATGAGCTGCCTCCAGCTCTGGGACCCAGCTTGCTGCAAGCCAGCAAGGTGGGGGTCTTCATACCATGCCCACTCCCTTCCTCCCTGCCTGGGTGTTCTGGAGGTCAGGAGGCGAACAAGGGGGTTCCGCGGCCTCCCGATGCCTGGTGGGGGGCGGGGCAGATGGCGCCAGGATATGCACACAGACCAGCCCAGGAAATCCCTGCCCAGAATTGCCTCATCAGCAGATTCAAACCAAGCAAATTCATGCCATCCCTAGCCGCCTCCAGGGTACTTGTGAGCCAGTCCCTGACAGAGAGAAGGCAGCCTGGGTGCTCTGTAAGTGTGTGCCTGCATAAGACAGGAGGCAATGATTCTTATTTAATGAATTTCAAACTAGGCGGGGGTCGCAAACACCAGCAATTGAGGAGCATGGTGACAGGCAGGCGTGGAAATGAAATATCTGCAACACTGGGGACAGGGGCAGTCTGAGCCTCGCTGGGGGCAGGACAGATAGTGTCTTTCCATTAAGAGAAGTCAGCTCCACATAGCTGTCCACAGCTTCCCTGTCTTTCCTCACCCTGCGAGTTTCCCTAGCTATTTATGAGAATGCTTCTCTCTATCCCTGCTAAGACTTCTTTTCCCCTCTCAATATTTTAGCCATTTGTTTCCACGTTTCTAGTTTTATTCATTCTTTTTTTTTCTTCCCCCTTTTTAATTAATTAATTGTGTTACTGTTGTTTTTGTTGCTATTGTTGAGACAGGGTCTCATGGAGCCTGGGCTGGCCTCAAACTCTATGTAGCCAAGGATAACCTTGATCTTCCAGTACTCCTCTCTACCTTTGTCGTCCCCAGTGCTAGGATCATAGATGTGCACCACTGTACATAGTTTACACAGATTGGAGATTGAACCCAGGGCTTTATGTATGCCAGGCAAACACTAGCAGCTGAGCCAAGTCCCCAGCCCTTGCAGTGAGTTCGGATCAGAGAACATCCACAACTGTCTCAATAATGTAAGGCATGTTCTTTCTTTTGATAGGAGTTCTACAGGTGATTGGCTTCAGAAGTCTTCCATGGGTGCAAAGAGACAGAGAACACCCATTATCGTGCTTCAAAAATCACAATGATAGCTTGAAAACCTAGCCCACACACGCCTTGCCACTCCTTCCCTGGAATCTGGGCTTTAAGGTCAAAAGAGCAAAGCAAAGGCTGGTATATCCTCCTGTCTCTTGGCTCCTTTCTCCTGGAATGTTCACTTTGCGCTCTCTCTCTCTCTCTCTCTCTCTCTCTCTCTCTCCCTCCCTCCCTCCCTCCCTTGCCCCCCCCCTTCAGATTAAACTCAGGCCCTGCATACACTACACAAGTGCTCCACCACCGTTCTTGTGGACTTTTTTTTTTTCCCTATTTCTGGAATGTTCATTTCTAAAGTGGAGCTGTGAGGAAGCCACCCAACAGGGCTAACAGCCCCAGAGGGAGGTTCCCCCACACTGATGACCCTGTGCTAAGCAGAGAGGTGTCAGCCCCAGAGCTGTGCAGCCTACAGGCCTAGAAGCTGCGCTCTGGGGGCTGTCTAGATTTGTAGGTGGTTTTGTTTTGTGGGGGTATCATGGCTAGGGATAATAACAGTTATTTCAGGTTCCTGTTAGATTCTGAACCACTTACCTGCCTGTGTTCTCAGATCCTGCATCTACTCAAAGCCTATTCTGAAAGAATTGCCTTATGACATCTGTGATGCTTAGGGTTAATTATCAGCCTGACAAAATCTAGCATCACCTTAAGAGTCTGGGCTCAGAGCATGGCTATGGGGGCCTCTCTTGATTCTGCTCGTTGATGTGGAGAGACCTAGGTTGTCTAGGTGGGAAAAGTGAGCAGGGCAATAGCAAGTACTTATTCATTATTTGCTTCTTCTGATGTTACATAGTGTGATCAGATGCTTCAGGCTCCTGCTGCCTTGACTTCCCTACCTCAATGGATTATATAACCTGCACCTGTGAGGCAAGATAAATCCTTTCTCCATTAAGTTGCCTTTGTCAGGGTGTTTAATCATAACAACGGGAAAAAATAATCCCTCATAGTCACCATGGTTACCCCTCTTTTCCACATACCACATAATAGTTCACAAATATTATGTTGTATGATGTCTTCATATCAATAATTAGGCTTCATCCACACAAACTCAGGCTTCAGTGTTCACAACCTGCTGTGGCCTGCAGGTTTTATTCTCTATTTTTGTGTGCAATTTCTTTGCATATTTTTGGCTATCTTTTGTTTCAACTGTCCATTACGTTTTCTTTTCTAAGTGTATTGAATACACCTGTTTAAAATTTTTTTTAAATCACAGCAGGGCTATATAGTCACCAGTAATATGCTTACCTGGAATGCACAGGGCCTTGAATTATATCGCTACCACAAAATTAATTCTTTATAAATGAATAAAACCCTATATATCAGTCCTTTACCTTTTGTGAGATTTTTCATATTTCCTTTTGGAAGATGAATGTAGGACATTAACATTTAGTATAAAATTTAATATACCTGACTACTGCTTTCCATTCTTACTTGTCATACGGTTTCTTGCCTTGACCCCTTTTTCTGGGAGCTGCTGAGTTGATCGGCACCGCCCTCCTTCCTTATCTCATGGAACAGGACATTTTACTGTTCCCTTCTATTCTACCAGACCGTTAAATACAGCTCTTATCTAAAACACTTTCCATAGCACTGATTTCTTGAGACTTTTCTCTGGTGAGCCAGCAATCTGTATAGGGCTCTGTTTCTTTTGACCTCCACCAAGGGCTCTGTGGAGCCAAGTCCTTAGAGAAAGGTACAGTTTAAAGCATCTTGCCAAAGGACAGGCAATTGACACCTAAGGCTATGTGGCCCTCATGGCCTCCACTCTGAAGTGGAAGTGACAAGAGACAGTACATCCACAAGAATTTATGCTATGTGCTCATAAAACCTGATTTGTATAGACATATAGGCAGAGTGGGCCAAGTTCACAGACTTCCCGGTTCCTCATCCTCTGGTGGGTAACCGTTATCAGGTAAATGCTATCAACACAAATTCCTGTCAACATCCCACCCTCAGGACGTCAGTATGTGACCATATTTAGAAACAGGGTCTTTGCAGATGCAATTTAAGATGAAGCAACAATACCATGTGGTGTGCTCCTCATCCAACATGACTGACAGCTTTACAGCAAGGGGACAGTAAAATCCAAAAACAATGAGAGAGGGGAAGCCAAGTGGGTGTAAGGGCAGATGTTTTATTTTACAATGTTTTTGTAACAGGACATCAAGGATTGCCATCTTCCAGGGAACAGTCTGGGAATAGAAGGAACCTACCTGCTAATCCCTTATCTTTGATTTGCATGCCAGAAAGAGTGGCCCCTAAACAGATGCAAGCTATCACTAAAACCATTTCAGAGGCTGGACCAGGATCCCTAGAGACGTTTCTTCCATCAGGCCAGAAATGACACCAGATCATTGTTCTCCTTGTAGGCATATTAGCCCACTGCTTTCTCACAGCACAGTGAAATGTGGGCTTTGAAGAACAAACTCAAGTCACTAGAGGCTAGCAGGGCTGAGGTAGCAGCAAGGCCTCAGGTGTGCTGCTCTGTCCAGACAGAAGGTGAGCTCTTAACCCATATCCAGTCCCCCTGTGCATAGACCCCTGAGAACACACAGAGGGGCTTTTGCACATAGGATCAACCCCAGTTGTCCACTCTGACATTTGTGCTGATTTGGGGGCAGGAGCCCAAGGTTGCTCATATCTGAAACTGAGGTCATCTTTGCATGCATTTAAAGCAGGCCTCTACTTTTGCCAGGAAAGTTATGCCCATCTCTAGCATAGCTACATGGGGTTTTACTCTTAGACCCTGACTGCACTGTAAATGGCTGCCAATCCCCATGGAGAGACATCCAAAGATGGGTGCCTTAGCTGGGTCTTGTATACATTCTCATGCATAGGGAGCCCACACTTCTAAAACCACCCCAAACAAGAATTCCCACAGAACTAGTTTAGTGAAGCCAAGACCTTCAGGGTGAGCATCCTTCACCATAGCTGTAGACCTAGGCAAGCTGGTTGAGCCACTGCCTGGACTCGGACTCCTTCTGTGGAGGTCTAGGGACTGAACCTAGCCAGGCAGGTCTGAGACCCACAGGGCCACCTGAGCACAGGGGACACGGTGCTTGTACCTGGCCTATTCATTGCTCGTTGACTGCTCCATGACACGGTCACTGTGCAAATTTAGACATCTTAATGAGGGGAGAATTTAAACAGTATTTCTTCTTCCTGTCATGAATGTTTTTAAGGGACTGAGGAAATTGTGCGTGGATTTGCTGTTTTAGAAGATGGTAAGTCAACAACTTCAGGGGAAGGATACTACTTCAGGGCGTATGTTTACACAATTCCGAAATGTGGCCTGCCATGGAGTCTGAGCACTTGTCTTTTCATTCCTTGGGGAAGGGGCTGCTTCCTGGAGAGCCCAGGAAAGGTCCAATCTCTGCCCCTGCCCCTGTGTTCTGCCAAACAGTGCTGGACTAGATGCCTGCAAGACTCCTGGATGGTAGGCAGCAGAGAGCATGGGGATAGGAATGGACCAGCTCTGATGCCAAAGTTAAGCCTGAGTCCTCTCAGAGCTCTGGGGGTGAGACTCTGAAGAGGATGTCATTCATTCTCTCTCTCTCTCTCTCTCTCTCTCTCTCTCTCTCTCTCTCTCACACACACACACACACACACACACACACACACACACACCAACACTAAGCTTAGAAACACTCCCATGATGAACTTTTTTGTGTTTTTAAGATAGGGTCTTATAATATATAGCCCTGGCTAGCCTCTCAGTTGGTATATAGTCCAGCGTGGCCTGAAACTCATGACTGTCTTCCTGATTCAGTCTTCTAAGAGCTGTGTGCTACCACACCCAGCTCCAAGATGGTCTTGTCTTCAAACTCAGGCTGAGGCTCCTGCTCTTTGCGGATTGAATGCATTCGAGGATTCAAATGGCCAAAATTTACCCAAAAAGAAATTCAAAACTCATGGGTCCAATGTTTACTAATTTATATATATATAAAAAAAACCTTTCCTGCTAGGAAGAAAAATGCAGATGAAATTAATTCATGGGTCTGTTCAATGTGGAAAGGAGAAATACAAGACATTTTATAAATTTATACAAACCTGAATGAAGGAGCCATGACTCACCTTCAGGCACCAAAGCAGGGCACATGGCAGGACAATTAGGCTTCTCCTACGTGAGCACAGATGTAAACTTGACCTAGAATCTCAACAATGTAGTCCAGCAGGATGTATGTTTATAGGCATTGTGATGGACATGGCTTTGTGTGACAAATGGGGGGGGGGTTGTTTTGTTCTTTACAGATCAATGAGCATAACAGATAGTCTAAGAGAGGAAAAGGCTCAACTATCTCAACAGGAAAGGCATTGGGTACCGCCCAACAGTAACTGATACAGTCCCCAGGCCCTGGAGACTAGTAAAAAACAAAGAACACACCCCAATTACCATCACCAGCCACCTCACACTTGTCAGTCTCTGCTATTAGGCCCAAGACGCCTCTCTGCCAAAACTGAATGTCTGGAGCAAGGTCCCCTGCTGGTACCATGAGGCAAAACCAAGAAATAAGAGGAATGTGGACCAAAAAGAAAAAGTGTGAATGGTTTTACTTAGGACAAGCAGACATTGCCGTAGAGAAGCCTAAAGAACCTACAGCAAGCAAACAAAACAAGCGTGTAGCAGATTCCCTTCTCCTGGTCATAAGAAAGGTCAACATGAGAAACAACTGCTGTCCTATAGTCTAACAACCGACAACCCCAAAAATACGGGGAGGAAAGTGATGTCCTGTCAGGAGCTTAAAGCCATGAAGGACAAAGAGGCAACCTAACAGGCGAGGGTCCTGGAGACTGCATGGCACCCATGACCTGCACTGAAGATACTTAATCAGGTAGCGAGAGGAAGTGTAGTACAGTTCAGATGTACATAAAGAAACCATGTTTCTCTACCCCTTCCCCCCACAATGCCAGTCAAAATGCTGGGTATTGGTTTTGGTTTGGGATTGTTGTTAAAAACCGATGGCTAGCGTCTCTGGTTTTCCTGAGATTGTGAAGGGCCCAGCAGAGCATCACACTTTGAAAATGAGCCAAATTGGAGGATTAACAAAGCCTGACTTCAAGGCTTAGAGTGGAAGTCACAGCATCAAGACTGTGCTGGCAGAACAGTTCACAGAGTCCAGAAATCAGAGCCAGTGCACGGCCAACTGATTTTCATCAAAGGTGCCAAAGTCATCTCATGAAAAAAATGTCACAGGGACATGAGGGTAACCACATGCAAAAAGACTTAGTCCCGATTCGTACCTGTCACCATTGAGGAAGATTAAACTTGGAAGGAATTACAAATCTAAACAAGAAACATGAAACGATAAAGTTTCTACAGAAAACAGGAGAAACGCTTTGTTAAGCTCACATTAGGCAAATATGTCTTAGACAGGACACAAAACACATGAACCTTACAGGAAAAGTAATGTGTAAAACACCCTGATGAAATGGTTTCATCAAAATTAAAAGCTGCTTTCTGAATGACCCTGCTAAGAAGAGTCAAATATGAGCCCAGGGGAGGAAAGATCTGAGCAACACAGATCCCATGAAAGACAGTCATGGACACCATCTTCTCACTCAGCACAAAAGAGACATACAGTCATTAAAACCAACCAACAAAAAAACATGGTCCTCTGCAAGAACATCCAGTGCTCTTAACCACTGAGCCATCTGCCCAGCACCCAAAGCAGACAATTCTAAGTAAGTATTAGTGAGAACCCACAGTTACTGTGCTGGCACCTAGGATGGTGATAGCAAAGTCAGGAGCAGCCATCTTGCCAAAGGGCTTGGCAGCTTCTGAGCATGTGGTGCCTCCACTCAGGGACAGGGAGGGAATTACCAGCTAGCAACAGAGGCAAGCAACGACTCCAGAGCCTGTGTGCAGTGCTTATGGCAGCTTTAATCATAATAACCAAGCCCCAGAGACGGCTCAGATGTCCATCAGCCTGTGGACGGGTAAACAAGCTGCAGTACATTTTATCCTTTCCAAATGAAAGAAGAATCAACCAGAACACAGACCAGAAGCAGACGGGCCTCAAGTGAGTCTGCAAAGTGATGGGAGCCAGACCCGGGGCTTCATGCTGCAGAGTCTCATTCTCAGGGGGGACAGGACAGTTCCCAGGTGCAGGTGCAGGGATGGGCTGTGGTACAGGGCGTACAGAGCGTGTGAAGGAACTCAACTTGGCCTAGGAATTTGCCAGAACTCACTGAACCAGACATCTCACATGAGAGTTTTGCTTCACACAATTTAAACCCTGCAAAGCTAAATCTAAGACAAGAAAACAGAAAATACACAAGAGAAGACTAGGAGACGGGTGGGTCACTGGTTACTTTTAAAAAGTTGAAATAAGAGCCGGCAGGATGGTTCAGTGGTAAAGATGTTTGTCGAACAGGCCTGAGACCCTGAGTTGGATCCTTGAATTCCATTGAAAGGTGGAAAGAGAAAACCAACTCTACAAAAACCAACTCTACAAAGTCTTCCTCTGACCTTTGTGTGTATGTCATGGCAAGCATGCCCATTTGTATGCATAGACAGATACACACAATAATAATAAGTAAATAACATTCTTTAAATTGTTTAAAAGTTTAAGTGCTTAAAAAGAGAGACAAGCTGAGGTACTGAAGACTTAGAAAGGAACCACATAAGGTTGGCACTCATCTGCCACAGCTGGAGAGCACTGTGTGCGCTGTCCCTCAGCATGACCACCAACCTTCCTCTAGCCTCCTCCCTTAGTCTGTGCAAATCCAGCCCAGATGTGACTCCTTCAGCCATTTTCCTTGGAGGAGACAGCCAAGTGACTTTTATGCTAGGCTTGCCTTGTTGGTCTCTGCACTGGTCACAAACTCTCAAGGGCAGCCAGGCACAGTTATGCTCTAAGCTTGGCACTTAGGACATGGTTGCAGAGGACTGAAGGGGGTGAATACCACCCCATGTCTGTTTGCATTCTGGTCCACGGCTGGGCATACACTATGTACTCTGCAAGCTGCAAAGCAGCCAAAGGGACTTAGTGATGAACAGAGAGAGTTCTGGGTCTCTGTTATCTGCTGCTTCAGCCTCTCCTAAGTCCTTCCAGTTAGTCCTCCAGTGACATCAGAATGGAGACCCGTAGGTGATAGAAAGAATGGAAACCCCAGAAAACGCAAAAAACTACAACTTTGTGTTGTGGTTCCTCCCCTGCTGAGGTCAAGCTGGGCCAGGAAGTCTTCCCTCCAGTAGGACAGAGCTGCTTGGAGGTCAAAATCCAGAGGCAGCCAGGGTACAGGGTAAAGCTGGCCTCACTGGAAGCTGTGTCCCAGCTTGATACCTCTGACCCTTGGTGTCAAGATCATATTGGGTGACCCCTCCTCTGACACTGCTGAAGGTGTCAGGAACCATGGCTCCTATTGGATCACTTCTAGGGTCTGCCCCTCCCAGGCATGCCCACTACCTTCCCTAATATCTGTGGGTTCCCACACCACCCAGTCAACATCTGAGGGCTCTGCTTGGTTAAACCAGGGTCCCCGCAACTCTGCAGAGCACATGCTGGTTGTCAGGCCACCAATCCCACATGTTCCCACATGGTTCCACATGGTAGGGTGCACAGGGTCACATGGGTATATGGCGCCATATGCAGATGTAGCTACTTACAGCCACGCCCCAGAAGACATCCTGAGGCCTATTAGGCCCCAGGCAACTGGAGTGCAGTAGTGCACACAGGGCCTCTTGTTTCTCCCCAGGTGATGGGATGGAGTCCCATCTTCCTGGCAGCCATGTGGCATAGTTACTAGAAGTATCCCAGGTCCTAAGGAAGGTCTTTGGACTGGTAGGCATGTTGCCTCCATCCTATCTCTGTGACCCCCAAGGATCATATATCATCTCAACTTTTCAGGTGGAAAATCAGGACTCCAATGTGTTCTCAAAGGCAGGCAAAAGTGGAAAAGATGGCAGACTGATGAGCAGAGCCAGCCAACAAGAGATAGCCCACCAGTTCCCAGTCCAGGGACAACTATCCTGGAGACATTTCAACACCCAACCAGTCTGCCTTCCTTGTGATCTGATGCCACAGGGTCATGGTACCCCAACAAGATGCCAGGGCCCAGTGATAGCCACTGCAATGCGGAAGACCAAGGGGTTCAAAGTAAATATGGCTGCTGGAATCAGCCCTTCCTTGGGAGAGGGGCTCTGGCACCTAGCCTGGAGACAGCCCTGTGATTAGGACACCTGGTTCTTTCTAAGCAACTAGTCCCTGTCACTGAACATCCTCCAAAGTGCTGGTGTTTGAGCCAGAACAGATCATGGGAGTTGGGATATGGGCAGGGAACAGAGCCCCTTTGTTCCCTCCAAATGTGTCCTCACTTTGCCCCAAGTTGAGAGTGGCACCTCCACATAAGGTGGGACAGCTCTCCCCCCTCTCCCTTTTCTCTCTCTCTCCTTCCCCCTCTTTCTGTGTATGTATACACATGTGTCTACATCCCAAGTCCATCAGCCTATGTTCATCTCCAGAGCCCAGTCCTCTCATGTGTGTGCAATGTACTTTTGCATGAAGCAAACACTCTCTCTCTCTCTCTCTCTCTCTCATACACACACACACACACACACACACACACACACACACACTGAGTCAAAGAGTGATAAAATGAGACCCCCCCCCTTCAAGGGGGTTATTGTATCCAGCTTCCTCCTCCATATACCTGCAAACTCTGCTTTAAAAAAAAAAATTTCCACAAGGTACTGACAAACTCCAAAGATGTCTTCCTGTGCCTGGCCATTGGCAGATATGTGTCCCCTTGGGGTATTCCAACTATATCTACAAGTCAAAAAAAAAAAAAAAAAAAAAGGGAATCCAAGCAGTTACAGAATTATTTTGGTTACCCAGGAATTTTCTTTGTTCCACCTGTGATCGTCTGAGTAAATATAAGAAAGCAGTCAGTTACACAACAGATTTATGTACGTGTGCCACCCTGTCTCTTATTTCCTCCGCACAGCCAAATTTGGTTCTGATTGAGAATGTAAACCTGTCAAAATCAGTGAAAGCCTTCTTCAGACCCCTGGTCCAGGTGTGTGCCTGCATGATGCATGCAGGCAGTGACCTTCAGGATGGTGCACTCATATTCATAAAATAAATATATATTTCTTTTTAAAAATGAATCTAAACAGAATTGTGCCATTTAAATTCTACTTACAACCTTCTCACGGAGAGTAGTTGGGTGCAGATGGCATCAGGGTGAAGCTCACTTAATACAAGAAAAGAGAAAAAAAAAAACCAACTTGGCTCAGCAAGTGTATCAGAAACATAAACAACTGTAGCTGGAGAGACAGCTCAGCGGTTAAGAGCACTGGCTGCTCTTTCCAGAGGACCCTGGTCCAATATCCAGCACCTACATGGTGGCTCACAAGCATCTCTAACTCCAGTTCCAGAAGACCTAGTGCTCTTTTCTGACCTCTGCAGGCACCAGGCATGTATATGGTACACAGACATACTTTTAAGCAAAGCACCCATACACATAAAATAAATCTAAAATAAACGTGAACAACTCAGACACCTTGAAAACAAGCATTCAAGACACCTGAACACTGAGACCTGTAGGGCCTCTCTGGCAGAAATTAAGATTGAGGGCCAAGGAGCTGGCTCAACTGGTAAAGGTACCTTTCACCAAGGCAAATTATCCTATGACCACCACACACATGCCAGGGCACGTGCATGAACACACACTAAAAAAAAAATAATAAATTTAAATTTTTAATAAAGAAAGAAACTAAAGATCAAAATGTGTTCATGTATTACTAAGATGCTAATTTTCTCCAAACTGACTTTCAGGTTTGTATCCCCAATAAAACTCCACTCTGCTTCTTCATAAAAATGACCAAGCTATCCCTAAAAATTATATGAACATGCAAAAGACCCAGAAATAGCCAAAACACTTAAAAAAAAATAAAAGTGAACTGCATGAATGGCTGTTCTTGCAGCCCTACCGTAACGCTAGTAAGCACAGAATCTGGCATCTCAGGACGACAGGTCAGTGACTCAGAACAGTCTGGATGACTCACTTTCTTGTGGTACACTGGACTTTCAAAGGGATGGCAGGAGATTTGGGAATTCAAGAATATTCATTCCAGAAAATGGTACTAGACCAATTCAGCTTCCATATGAAGATGTTCAGACTGCCAACCACATTCAGTACAAGGACATGGGAAGGACTCTGGGTCCATAGGAGCTAAGTTCAGGCCCCCAGCACTCATGTAAAAAAGCCAGGCATGGTTGCATGTGAACTGTGACCCCAGTGCTCACAGACTGGTGTATCCTGGGGTCCTCTAGCCAGACTGTTTAGCTGCAACAGTGAGTTCCCCATGCAGTGAGATGCAAAAAATAGAGAACAATGGGAGGAGGGTTCTAACATCTGTCCACCTCTGGCTCCACAAACTCCAGAATAGGTGAGCACACCATCACGTATACATGTGCACACACACTCACACACTCACATTGTATCACAAATCTAAAACTATAGAACAACAATAAGAAAATATTTATGTCATACTTACAGATGATTCTTAAGTATGAATTAAAAGGTAAGAATTAAAACAAAGGAAGATATAAATTTGAATTTATAAAATTGAAATTTTCTTCTTCTTGGGGTCCTAGGAATGAAATCTGGGGCCTTGTACACAGTAGGCAAGTTCTCTAGAACTGAGTCACACTCCCAGCCCCAAACACTGTTTGTTTGTTTGTTTGTTTGTTTTTAAATCGCATTGTTAAATAAACAAGAAGGCAAGCCACAGTGTGGAAGAAGGTATGTGCAAATGTCTAAGGGTGGTGCAAATGTCTAAGGTCAGGCCTGGCTTCATCTCTGGGCTTTGGGAGCAATTGCTCTGTCCAGGGAACTGCCTGTTGTCACTATTAAGCCATGAGCAGGGATCAAGCCTCATCCGTGAGCAGGAAGAGACACAGCCCTGGTGGTAAAGAATGCAAAATAACGACTGAGAATGTAGCTCAGTTGATAGTGTGTCTGCCTAGTTTGTAGGAAGCCCTGGGTTTAATCTCCAACAGTACATAAACTGGTTGCGGTGGAGTAGGGCTGTAATCCTAGCACTGATGAGGCGGGGGCAGGGGGATCCGCTCCAGATAATTTTCAGCCTCATAGGGAGCTAAGGATAGAACCGTGTTAAGAAATGAAAGACAGAGGGGGAGGGATGAAGTGAGGAAGAAAGGAAGGAAGGAAGAGAAAATAAATTTAACATGAAAGAAGCCCCCAGGCCTCCAGAGAGCCCCACAGTACTCAGACACTGATCAGCCCTCACTCTGCAGAAGTAGGATTCCTAGTCCACATGTGACAGTTAGTCCTCATCCATGCTTCTCATGCTGATAGTTCCTGAATTCAATGTGCAAATGGAACGGGCCCCAAGGGCGGGGCTGTCCCACTCCCAGCAGGATCAGATCCAAGCACAGGGTTCAAGCTGCATATGTGCATGACTCCAAAGAAGTCATATGCACACATATGTGCAGAGAAGAGAGGTGCACACAGGTCAGGCACACGTGTGCCTCCACACACATCTGTGCATGTATGTGTGTATGTGTATGCCCCCCTGAATGTGCATACCACAACTCAGCACCCCAGCTGCACTAGGCTGCCTTTTCTTCCAACCTGCTATTTAACACTCCTGAGCAAGTATGGAAGCCATTGTTACTACTCACAGTTCCCAGCTTGTTTTGCAGACCACAAGTGCTGGGTCCACCTGCACTCAGCCCCCTGAGCCACATCTCCAGAGAAGAGTCTGTGTTATAAATACCCAAGAGAACACAAAGCCTTGACACCAGAGGCCAGGGCTTGCTTTCCCAAGCATCACCCACATGGGGGAGGAGAGCATGGCCCCTGGTTGCCACGACCCTGAAGGTACTTGAGGACATACTCCATTTCTCAAGCCCAGCAGTCCAGACACACTGAGATGGCCTCTGGGTCAGAGCACCTCCCACAGCTATTGAAGAGGCTGCCGTAACCCAGCCCTAGTTCCCGGCCCCCAACCCCCAGCCCCCAGCCCAAAAACTCCACTTGCTCCACCCAGAGACCCCAGTCGCCATGCAGCCTTGTCACCAGGAGACAGACAGTCTACTAGAAGCTGCTGCTGGAGCCTTCCTTCACCGGTCAGCTCAAAAAAGCAAGGGGCCAAGGGGCCTGGGTGCTCAAGTGTGCCTCTCGACCCTGAGAGGCTGCCCCCAGCCCCCTCCCTCCCTCCCACCTGCGAAGTCACACAATGACATGCTTCAATAGCACACAGCCTGGGCCTCTGGTTTTCGTTCTGAGTGACCCTGGGAGGCCAAGAACGTGATGGGAGCCCGTCTGAGTGCGATGCCCTGGGGGACACTCAGGCCCCCAGCCCGCGCCACTCAGGCAGCCCGCTCATCCAGGCAGACAGCTGGTGGACTCCACCGAGCTGTGCCCCTCAGCAATGAGGGCCTGCGGCTCATCCTCTTACCCCCAACACAGCCCCCAAGCAGCCCCCAGATGCCCCACTGTAGAGGGGGTGCCAGGGCGGCCTACTCAGCCCACCCCACTATATTATGTCAGCTGTTAGCCTGCACTTAAAGCGAGGCGCTCCAGCTGGCCAGGGTCAGATGTAAAAACAAGGGCCTAACAAAACCCGGCCACCCCCCAGCTACTCTGAACTGGAGACCCCCACCGCATGCAGCACTCACTGAGGAGGCTCTGTCCAGCCTCAGGCAGAACATAAAGGAAACACCTGTCTCTGGTCGGCACACTCTAATCCCACTAAACCCGAGTGGAGAACCACCCCCCAGCAGGCAGCTCCCACCCCAGGTCTGACTTTTGTCCTAGGCCTAAAGGAAGGATGGTAGAGAAGACGGAAAAGGGAACCCACTGCTCTCAGGAGTAGAGGCCTCCTTGTGCCCCAGCTAGACCCAGATCACCGAAAACAGAGTGCCTAAGGACACCCCCTCTGCCCCAACACACATGCCCCTAGTTTCTGGAGTCTGAATAGGAACCTGCCTGCCTTAGGGTCCTTAAACAGTTGTCCTCCTTTAGAAGGACAGGAGGCTCCTGCCACAGAAAGACCTTTCCTACTGACATGGTAGCCCCATGTAACCCTGTCTTAAACCAGGACCCCCAAAGAACCACTGGGAGCCCCACACTTGGCCACCCAGGCTGATTTATCACTACTTACCAACCTGGAGCTGAGTCAGCACAATTGTTAGAAAAGGGCAGGGGGAGTAGGGGGTGAAGAGGGGGGAGTATAAGACCACCCAGATACCTGGAGGCCCTGGGAGGGGACGGGAAACTATGTACACACTGCACATGAGGCACGGAGAGGAGAGAGAGAGAGAGAGAGAGAGAGAGATCGATCCTGGTGCTTCCCAGTCTCCCCTCGCAGATCTCCTAACTGGGTGGCACTGGGATGGTAAGCTCCCAGGAAGGCAGATCTGGGGACTAAAACAGAACTGTAGAATTGATGGGGGGCCCTCCCATTGATTCTGTCCCGATGAAGATGCAGTACTAAGAGTGGACACTGACCACACGCCCACAAGGAAACGCTGAGAGCTAGTGCAACATGGCTTCTCCCCAGATTCCTATACAGAGCCTGGGACTTGTCACTAAGACTCAGCAACTACCCAACTGGGGGACAGGCCCTCCACCCACAACTCGCACATCTGCTGTGTAAGCTGAGTTAGGGAAGGCCCTGGAGACAAGTGGTCAGCACTCAGGGCAGCACATAGGGAGCCCTCTCTTTCTCTGGCTATCCAAGGGGTCTTCTTGAGGCCACGAGAATCTGCTGCCAAGCACTCTCTTCTCTTTCCCTTTGGGCTCAGTCACCAGAAAAGGGTATGGAGAAGAGCCCCGAAGGAAGAGAAACAGGGAGCAGGCCCTTCAAATCCAGGCAGGGCATGGCTTTCCAACCACAGAGCCACCCAAAGACAGGCCCTGCCTGCATTCGCCATCCTGCCTGGGAGCCTCCAGCTGAGCCTCATATGCCACACAGCAAGGAATGGGTTGTGTCCTCTCAGAAGGTTCTTACCATGTCTTATTGTCCTCTCCTTCTGCCCCAGGCTTCTCAGGATTTTATCTGGTTCTGAACAAATATGCTACTTGATAATTCTTGCCACTGTACACAGCTTGGCGCTGATTTCACAGAGGATGCAGACACCAGAGCTATGTCCTGCAAGACCCTCTACACCAAGGCCTAGGAGGCTCAGAAAATCTGGTGGCAGCTGAGGATGCTGGCCTTCCTGCTCTTACAGCGTGCAGGCCTTGTAAAAGGAAGCTGCTGCCTCCCGGGCAGGGTGATGGCCAGTTTAAACCCCATAAACCTGAGGATCTAGGATCCATGGCTCCCAAATTGTATCCACTGTGGTAGAGAACGCCTGACCTGCCATTTCCACCCTCCCAGATGTATCCCATGCATCCTAGTTTCAAAAATAAAAGCAACTTAGGAGAGGAAGAGAAAGGTTGTATTTTAGCTTACAATTCCAAGTTACAGTCCATTGTTGTGGGGAAGTCCAAGTAGGAACTTGAGACAGCTGATCACATCATGGCCAGAATCAAGAACAGAGAGCAATGAATGCATGCGTGCTTACTCGCTTGTGCTCGGCTTCAGTTCTCCATTATCATTCAGACCAGGAGGCCCTGCCATCCACAGTGGGCTGTGTCTTCCCACAGCAATTAACTTAGGACAATCACCCACAGACACACCCACAGGTCAGCCCAGTGCAGACAGTCCCTCACTCGGACTCTCTTTCCGGGAGATCCTAGGTTGTGTTGAGTTGACCATTAAAGCCAACCATGACAGTTACAAGGGAAAGAGTCTTCTAGGGACATACACTTGCTTTCTAAAGATAAGGAACAGGGACATAGTCCCAGTGACTTTGGAAAGTCCCACATGATGTATTTAGAGAGAGAAAAAAGTGACACAGATGGAATAGAGAAAAACCACCTAGTGGCCCCAGGCAAAGTCATCTGAAGTGGCATAAACTAGGAACAACTGTCTTGTGTGTCGATATGGAAATACAGAAGAAAGACACCGTGAAACCAAAATAGCCACAAGCCATCCCGAGCCACAAAGACCAGTATGGGACAGTGCAGCACAGTCATGTAGTCAGGACACACTAGCAACTTAAGTACCATTTTAGTGCCCACACATCATGAGAAACCAGGAGGATCAGGAGTTTAAAGCCATTCAAAGTTGCCAGCTGTAGTGACACATGCCTCTAAGCTAAGCACTCAGGAGGCAGAGGCAGGTACATCTCTTCGAGTTTGGAGCCAGTCTGAACTACACAAGGCATTGTCTCAAAACAACAACAGTAATAATAATAATAACAATAACAGTAATAAAATAAAGTATACCAGCAACCGCTATTCTGCAAGTTCTTCTTCTGAACAGAA
Source organism: Arvicanthis niloticus (assembly GCF_011762505.2). Taxonomy (NCBI): domain Eukaryota; kingdom Metazoa; phylum Chordata; class Mammalia; order Rodentia; family Muridae; genus Arvicanthis; species Arvicanthis niloticus. The sequence goes on along the minus strand of NC_047658.1, from coordinate 109,631,521 downwards.
TGGGGAGACTGGACAACTTTCTCAAAGGCCATAAAGCACATGCTGTAGGTTTCAAGGGCCACACAGTCTCTATTCTGGTTTGGAAAACAAACAAAACCACAGAGGAGTCCGCAAGCCTGCCGCCCATGTGCTCCCATGCCCTTCCTGGCCCCTAGCAGGCAGACAGGCAGGGTTTCAGTTCTCCCACCAAACCCTGCATTCTCTAGCAGCTGAAATGGAGAGGTTATTGGGATCCGCCCACCATTCCTGCCCCAGCTCATGGGCACCATAACAGCATGTGAAAGACTCTGGGAAGGAGAATCCAGCTCTATGGAAAGAACAGTTAGGAGGCAAGAGGCTTTGCTGCACCCAACATATCAGGCATTTCTAGAAATCTAGCAGGACATATAATGTCTGAGCCCAACCAGTGTGACATTTTTGCACAGCTCGGAGGCCTTGAGGTCCTTAGAAGCAGCTCGGCCCCATCCATTCACTTATGTCGCCCACCCACCCCCAGACTAGAGGGCACATCCTCCCACCTAGACTTGGCCCCTGCTAGGGGCCAGGAAGGGCATGGGAGCACATGGGCGGCAGGCTTGCGGACTCCTCTGTGGTTTTGTTTGTTTGTTTTCCAAACCAGAATAGAGACTGTGTGGCCCTTGAAACCTACAGCATGTGCTTTATGGCCTTTGAGAAAGTTGTTCAATCTCCCCATTCTGTTCAGAAGAACTTGCAGAATGGCGGTTGCTGGTATACAAAGTGCTGTCTCCCTGGAGAGGGGCACCAGCAGTCCTGGAGAGTACCCCCAAACTTTCTGAGCCTCTGGATGCCCCAGGGACTGCAAACAGAGCTGAGCCCATGTCTGTTCCATTATCCCCAACAGCCCTCCAGGGGCTACACACAGATGGCATGTGGCCTCCATGTCCACAGGTCCCAGAGGTGTGAGTTCTGGGTATGAACTTGAAGTGTCCCATTAGCACACAACCTGAAACACAGTTGGAGCTTCATGGATACTCTCTGCCTCAATGAATGTAGGAGAAAACAACTCAGTCAGAAAAAGGTGGGCATCTTGTGGCGGTTATCTTTTAAAGTGGAAAAGTGTCAGCTGGGACAATAGGAACCTTGTCTACTGAGGACATAGGAACACAATGTCTCCTCAGAGGGCCCAGGAGCCCAGGAGAGAGCTGGTAACACTACTGGGTACCTGGTTAGCTGGATGGCATCTCTAAAGAGCCCTGAGAACTAGAGCTCTCCAAGCAGGGAGCTAGGGCCCCACAGGAAGTCAAGACCTTAGGCTTGGCAGTGGAAAACTCAAGCCGCCTGCTGGTCTCCTGACCTTGTACAGCAGCAAACTGCAGAAGCCTTCTTCGGTCGGCTGTAAACTAGTCTTCAGGGACAGAGGCAGAGTGAGCATACTATCACAAGTGCAACTGACAGGTGTGGTATTAATGCTACCACAAGAGATCCCAGATAGGACACCAGACACATGGCCAAATGTAGTACAAGCACCAACGGTGCACTAGGTACACCCTGAGGCGTGTCTCGTTTCAGCGGAAAAAACAGGACACCCGCTGCGACTCCCAGCAACGGAAGATCAAGAGCTAAGAGCAAGCTCTACAACAGATAAACAGTGAAAACAAGTTAAACCAAAGACTAGACACAGCACCGAGACATGAAGCTAGGCGCTGAATTTAACGCTAATAAAGTCTCCACTAGCAGGAAAGGGTGTGAAAATGAATGCAAGAACATGGGAGGCCCTGCTGAGTGTGAACGAGGGTCTGGGACCCGGGGAGCTGACCCTGTTCCACTTGAAAGTGGGACCCAGCAAGGGCTGTTTTAAGGGCTCAGAGAGCAGCCCACCGGATCTCATTTTGCCCCTGGGAAACTGAGGCCTGCCAAGAGAGTTACAGAAAGCAAGGGCGGGCCAGGAAGGGTCCAGCTGCAGGGAGGTGGGTCGCCCCTGCGGGGCCAGGGAGCCTCACAGTAAGGGAGGAAACTGGAGAGATGACCTCATCCCCCAGGCCTCCGGCCGCGCGGCTCACGGGTTTTAACCGCAGGCATGGCGGGACAGTTCCCTGGTATGCGGGCCATGGGGCTCATGGAGCTGGAGTTTGTGCTAGTACTTTTTCAATGCAGCTGTCTTTGTGTGGGATTTGAAAACAAGCTGGGGTTTGAGAGACAAAAAACAGCCCTGCACCTGGGCCTGGCCAGGGTCTCCTATTGCAAGGAGGGGTGGGTGGGTTTGGCGGCGTGCATGCACATCCAGCAGACTTGCACGTACACGGCATGCACACACATGTGCGCCACGTCTACAGATGGACGTGCAGCTTGCTCTAGATTCAGAGGCCAGACTGGGGCTGGGGGGATGTCCTCCTTGGGGCCACAAACAAGTTTCAAGGCCAAGCACACCTACAACACCCCTGATCAAAGTTCTAGCCAGACCCTGGCCTGGCAGGGCCCAGATTTCTCCAAGAACGGCTTTTCAGACCCACAGAATATGCCTGGCTCAGCAGAATGCTTAATCCCTCGGAGGCCGCCTGGCTTCCTTGGCCCTGGCTGAGATAACAGGGCTCTGGCACCACGAAAGCCAGGCGCTGAGGCAGGAGTATCGGCGCTGGGGTTGGGGAACACAGCCTCGCGTGACTTCTTCTCCACCATTTACCAATGTGCTCCCAGAATCCCTCACAGAGCTCCCTTGCCCTGGGCCCCCGTGGGGCACCGCGGGCTGTGGTTTGGGCTCCCGCGCTCAGCACTCTGGGCCCGGGCCCAAGGGCTGCCGGAATGTGCGTAACAAGAGCGCCACCTGGTGTCTCCACAGCCCTCCAGAGGCTGCCCTGTCCTTAGCCTCAAGGCTGAAATAAACATCTTTGCTTTTTACCCAACTCCCCTCTACAGCACGTGGCAGTTGCAGTCTACACTGTGTCCCCTAGCCTGAGGCGCCAACAACGATTCTCATCCCCAGAGGCCTGAAATCCATAGCCCTGATATCTGCCTGGGCCTAGGACACAACCACCCTTTGGAGGCTATGAGCAGTTGATAGACCATCTGCAGCAGCACACAACTCCTTACCTAACCCTTTTACCAAGAATCGTGTCCTCTAGGAAGGTATCATCATCCCATATACAAGGCTCTTTGAGTCACACACTTCTTTACTGGTCCATATGTCCAGGCTGGGCACACGCCTGTCTCACACCTACTATCCCCAACACCATCTGTGGTCATGACTCTGAAGTAGGCCACTAGACACAGCCAGCTCAAATCCTGGAAGGTATGGCCTCTAAAGGCTAGCATGTGAGGACACAGCTTAAGCATGTGGCAAAGTGGGAGACAGACAATGGCTCAACAGTTAAGAGCCCTTGCTACTCTGGCAGAGGTTCTAAGGTTGGTTGGGCACGCATGTTGAGGAGTTCACAATTGTCTATAACTCCATCCCCAGGGATCTGCCTCACCATCTTCTGAATTCTGTGGGCACTGTACACAGAGAGAGGAGGAGGGAGGGAGGGAAGGAGAGGGCGAGACACAGAGAGAGAAGGGAAGAGGAGAGGAGAGGAGAGGAGAGGAGAGGAGAGGAGAGGAGAGGAGAGGAGAGGAGAGGAGAGGAGAGGAGAGGAGAGGAGAGGAGAGACTTAAAAATAATGTGGTAAAGCCAAGTGGGGAGGTTAAGACTAAAGCCAACTCTAATTCCTATACTTTACAGATGAAGAAACTGAGGTTCAGGGGTATCCTTGTATCCCTTATAGGAACAAGACTTAAAAAGAAGGGGGTTGTGTATCCTACTCCACATATACACTCTGAGCACCTGGGGTGTTGAGCCTCCCTTGGCACTGTGGAAAAGAGTAAAAGAGATGTGAGCTTACTCAGAGAACCCCATCATCACATCCAGATTACCCAGAAAAGAGCAGGAGGGCGTTGCAGAAGGGAGTGTGCAGAGTTGACCAGAGGTCAGTCCTAATAATAGAAAAGCAACTCTGCTGGGCAAAGTGCTTGTGCAAAGGTCCTGAGGCAGTTGAGTGTGAGAGATGGGGAGGGAGGGGAGATTTGGAGATGGGGGGGGGTTCTAAAATGTGTAACACTCTGGGGACCATGAAGGAGAAGTTGAAAATTTTCCCAAACCACCCAAGGAGCATCTGGGACACTCAGGTTTTTGTTCTATAAAATCTCTTCTTAGCTGTTGTGGGGCAGGGAGGGTCCAGGGAATGAGAAGGGGACAAAAGAGGTAATGAGGTCACTGCCCTCACAGTGGTGGACAAAGAGCCACTTCTGGGAAGCAGAACAGACTGGGGAGGGGCCGCCTTGGGAGTAGGGACCCGTTCACACTGAGGGAAAGGGAGGGGGGGTGAACACAAGGTCCTACCCACACCCGCCTTTGCTTTAGGGTTGATGGATCTATGTTCACAATTCCAAAAGTAGCCACCAGATGGCAAACAGGCCCCAGAAAGAGCCTGGCCTGAGGGAGGCAGCAGAGGCCACCAGAAATGGGAGCCTAAGCCAAAAGTTACTGGGGTAGGGTTAACTACCCCAAGTTACCAGATGAGAAATGGAGTAGATGCATTCACAGGCCCACACACATGTGAACATGCGTTGACACATGGACATACAGTACTATCTCCACTTAGGCATGAACACAGCTACACATACAGATACACAATACAATGTATACACACACAAGTGCACGAGGATACACAAAACCAAGCACAAAGCCAAATGAGGACATTACACATGTAAATGTCCACTCACATACTCACACATCCTCAGACAAAACACACTTGCCTGAAGACATGGCTGTATATAGGAATGTGTCTATTTGAATACATGGGTACATGCAGGTATGAATACACTCACATAAATGCATTTATAAATATGTACTTGGGAGACCTCCCAGGAGAACGTTCTGACAGCCAGGCCCCTCCCAACATGGGATCCATTTTGGCCCAGGCTCTCCAGACCAAGTCCCAGACCAAGGACTACAGAAGCCTAGTTCTTTGGGAAAGAACCTGGGCCATTCCTCTCAGTAGTAACCAGGTGTATGTCCTCTAATAACATAGCCAGAGACTTGACATCATCTGTGTGGCAGCCACTTCTGTAGTGAGCAAGGGAACAATTCTGACAGGAACCTGTGGGGATATCATCACAGGTAAAACTAAGGAACCCAGGGTCCTCTCACCCACCGTGGCTCTATAAAGAGATACAAGGGTCACGTGAAATTCCCCAACCATATCTAAGAGCCCCGTCAGACAGGTCTTGAAAGATTATACTCTGAGACTAAGGGGTGTCGCCCAGGAAACTGAGGCTGGTCAGCTAACACATCACAGAGAGATGTCAGCTAAGATTTGGTAGCATCTTGCCAGCCACTTGGAACCAACTAGGGAATAGGCATACTGGCTGTATGTTGCTTCTGGAAAAACCTGAGGCCCTGACCCAGACTTGAAGCCCAGTGACCATAGGTACAAGAACTGGCACCTCTGTGAAGTGTAGGGACATCATAGGCTAAGGCCCACATTGAAAAGTCCCAGAAAACTTCAGAAGAGAAGTCGCCCTCTAGTGACCACAACTTCCAATAACAGCTTGTGACTGTTACCAGCTCCCTAAACCACATGTGACTAAACCACAGTGACACCCCTCTCCAGAGGCAGGCACACCACTGGCTGGCACCACAGCCATGTGGGTATCCCCAACATAGTTAATACTTGGTACCAGGTGTGCCCTGGGTTGGATGCTTTGACTGTTGGGCTGGGAGTGGGGAACAAGAAGTTTGCCAGGGGGCCCTGCAATAGCTACAAAGCTCACTGTAGGGTACAGTAACCCTCCAGTGGCCTGGGAAGAGCTGGGTAGGTACTACCAGGCAAGGCTCATGTTCGATTTGCTCTAGAGTGAAGACACACATCCTATGGAAAGGGGGCTGTTGGGATGAGTGGCTGGGATGGAATGGAGCAGTGCTTGCCTCACGCTTTCCTGTAGACTCCCAAAGCCACTGACAGTATCATACATGAATACTCAAACTTGGGGAAGAAGACACCACATTCAGGACAAAACCAGAGACCTCTATAACCCAGGAAAAGGATATTTCCTGTGGCTCAGTATCTAGAAGCCATAAAGGAAAGATAAAGTTGACACATGGAAAATGGGTGTGGCTGAGCAGCCATCACTGGGATTCAAGACTTAGCAGGACAAGCTGCCCAGCTGACAGAGGCTGTATATAGATAAAACTGAGAAACACCTAAGGGCCACTATACAGAAAGTGAAGGGCAGCTAATTTCTGTCCTTGCTCCCTGTAAGGGTTGGGAATATCCCATCACAGGAGAAAAACACAAATGCACCCAAGCAGAAAGACACTAGGCTGTACCTTTCTGGACTTTACCACCTGTCACCATCTTGTCCCCACAGTCCCAGCCATGCTGGCCTCCCAGAAGCATCATAGACCCATCTGGTGCCCCATGTCTGACCTACCAGAAAATGATGATACACAGGGTGTCTACCCTCATGGCAACTGGTTCCAGACTCTTGATTGCCCTGCCAGAACAGGGTCTGCCTCAGTTGCAATATCCATCCCTGGCCTTGTTTCAGGGGCTCATATCTACCAGATCAACAGTACCTAAGCCCCTCAAAGCATGTGGGGTCACACACAACAGGGTACCCTGAAGACACTCTGTAAAGCAGGACACACAGGACAGTCCCCATGCCCTTCATAGAGTATAGAATCCTAAAAGACAGTCTCTAAGCCTCTCACAGTACACGAGTCACACAGGACAGTCCCCAAGCTCCTCACAGAGTGTAACTGGACCCTGGTATTTGAAAATTCCATTCCTCAAACGTTCCACATGTTGCTCTATGACGGGACAGGGCACACAGGTGAGATGTCCCAGGTCTGGCCTGCAGTGAGGGAGATCCAAGCTGTGTACCAAGGTAGTTGTGTGCCCACTAGGACTGCCATGATGGTCCTACCAGAAATGATACATGAAAGTCTCCTGGGCTGATGCAAAGGCTCACTCCAGTGACTGAGTTAAAATCTGGGCTGGGACACCAGCAGGGCCTATGAGTCAGTCAGTAATAGCACACACAAGAATCACCCAGACCTAGGCACTGTCCCCACCCCTCAGTGCCACTGTACCCATGTCCTCCTGTCCTCTCTCTGGGCCAAAGTCAGAAGTTCCCCATGTAAAGTGGCCCCTTTCTGTTCTTCTGAGTCTTCAACACACAGCCCAGGGGCTTGGCAGGCATGGATGCAAGGGATCCCCTGTCTGATATCCCAGTATCAGGATGGTGGAGACCAGGGGCAGGTGATTCTACCCTACCCAGCCCTCCTCCACCTCTTCCACTTGCAATGATGACATTTACTGATGGCCCTGGGTGCCTACATACCATCCAGAAGAGGGTCCCGGTGGCCAGAGCGGCATACTGCTCAATAGTGGACAGGACACTGAAGATGAGGCAGACCAGAACAATGAGGAAGCTGTGAGACAGGGGACATATGGTCAATGCCTGATCCAGCTTCCCTGCCACCTCCCTCTCACCCAACACCACACATGCAAGATCTTTAGTGCTGGCAACCCCAAGTATCCCTCAGCTAATGCACTCAAACATGGGATCCATGGGATGGAAACCATGTACCACATGAGGACTGACCCCAGATTGGTGTCTTGATATACACTGACCTTGAAAATGCCACACTGTGCCATCTCAAGACCAGCCAGTATACAAGAATGGCACACAGGCTGGTGGCCACGGCCTTGGGGAAGGAGACAATGGGTCAGGGTCTCCTAGGAGTCCAACCTCAGGATATCCAAGAACTTTGGTGTACAACTGAAGCTCAGAAAGTGCTATTTTTATGAACTGGAAGCCTTCATCCCCAGGAGTGCAGTGGGGTAGAGTCCCTCAGCCAATGAGGAGACCCAAGAAAGGAAGGCCAAGTACAGCCTGGCCCTGTGCCCTGAGGACACCCAGAAGGCACAGCTTTTACACTGAGGGCATGGTTGCTGCGTGCTCTGATTCCAAGAGCACTGAGAAGACAAGTTTCCCTTCCACTAAGCTCTCTGTCCCTGTGTCACCACACAAGGTGGCCTTCAAAGTTTCTCCCACTTAGGGCGGGGGGCAGGTTATTAGATAGGGAGATGCCTTGGGGAACTTCAGACTCTACATACCCTCATGACATGTTCTTGGGGATCAGAATAGAAGTGGGAGCTGATGCATTGCCCCAGGGCTACACGTGAGGCAGACAGAGAAGGCATACACCAACAGCAGGGCCCCAACACAGACGGCTGCCCTCAACAAGGAACCCACATACTTTCCACCAATCCCATATCAGGTTTTCCCAGTATGCAAGGCCCAGACCACCAGCCTCAGCCTCAGCCTCAGCCTCAGCCTCAGCCTCAGCCTCAGCCTCAGCCTCAGCCTCAGCCTCAGCCTCAGCCTCAGCCTCAGCCTCAGCCTCAGCCTCCACCTCAGCCCCCGCCTCCGCCTCAGCCTCCCAGGGGGCACACAGCAGCAGTAGCCTGACTCAGCCACAGAGTTTCCCACACACAATTCAGGTCTCCCACACCTCTTAAGTCTGACTTGATCCATTCCTGGCCTCTACAGCTACCACTAGAGGCCCTGAGGACCAACAGAGGTGAAGGCCCCATTGACTACCCCCAATGCTCCCTCCTACCTGCTCTGCCAGGTCAAAGCCTGCAGTTACAGCTTTCTACGTCTCCCACATGACAGACACTTTATTTGTCGTGCCCATTTGCTTCCCAATGCATAGCACACCCCAGCCTCCTCCTCACCCCAGCCTAGATTCCAACTCCACCATCTCCAGCTCCCCCACATCATGCCCAGTGTGGTACTCCAGTGGATTTAGTCCTGGCTCCTTGTCCCCCTCTTACTGGTACTGAGGTTCTGATGTCACTGCCCTGCCTAAAGGCAGAGACTCAGGTTCCTACAGAGTGGCCCCATATCATATGCAGAGGTTGTTCCAGTACCTACCTTGCCCTCCCGCCATGACACCTTAATCTCAACACTTATGGCCAAATATCTCTGCCAAACTCTAGTGCCTGTAGTCCTGCCCAGTCAGTGAGCATCTTCAGAACAGGTGCCTAATATAGACTCTGGTGTACAGAGGTCTTGGCACTCCAACACGTACACACCTCTATTTAATCCCCAACTCCTACACCACTCACTACACCTATGGTAACCTCACATCATGGTAGGCAACATCCCCACTTGGCACTGATCCCTGGCCACTACCCATACCAGGATTCTCACATAGAACACACATCTGATTTGGCCCCAAAAGAACCTCCAGGTGGGCTTCAGCCCTTGCTACTGCCCAGATAAAGGTCTTCTCTACTACCATGCATTCCTCACAGGCCTAGGATTCTGCATTCCTCACAGGCCTAGGGCTCTGGTAGCAGCCAGCCCCTAACCCTGGCACCCAGTGGGGCTACGCGGGATTGTTTCCTCGTGTCCACTCTCCACATGGGCTTGAGGACTCTCCCAGAACAGCAAAACAGGACATACGGGTCCTCCTTGGTCCCCCAGTAGTGTTCCTCCTGACCAGTGGTAACCACTGTGTCTGTCTCCTGGACTGTGTCTGCATGGCACTGATCTATGGAAGCTCCTATAAGCTGAACAAGCCATATAAGATTCTCAAAAAGCCATGGCTCTTGTGTGGTCACAGCAAACAATGGGTTAGGTGGGGACTCCTCTGCTGCCCATCCACAGATTAGACATCCACCCAGGCCTACTAGAGAGGTCTGACTTTAGCCATGTATCCCCAACTGCTTTCTGAGACTATTGTGGCCTTCTGAGACTCAATTCCTCACTGACTGAGGAGGCTCTCCTCTCCTCAGACTGACTCTTCACAGAGTGGGGCCTCACTAATCCAGGGTGTGTGCTGTTTTGATTCCCAGCAGGCAGAGAAGTAGGGTTGGGCTCCTCTCTAGGCAATAGAGAGTAGATGCCCCACCCCAGACCATCAGTTACACATGGAGCCAGAGAGGCACTAACATGAAGAAACATGGCCTTTTCTAGCTGCCCCTCCACAGTGACAGCCAAGCAGCCCCCATTTTAGATTCCCCATTGGCACATTAGCAGCTTAGGCCCACCCCCTCATGGAACGGTGGGTTGCGGCACACCCCTCGGTGTCTCGGCACCTAGAAGTGAAGGAGTGACTTTACTCCAAGGTCTTTGAGAAGCCCCCAAACTCCTGGCATCATCACAAATGCAAAGACAAGATGAAAACCTCCCGTTGCTGCCCTGAGCTCGTTAAGGCCTAGTGCCAAGAAGTCCCCCCACCCAGGGAACAATGTGGCCAGGTCCTGTCACCTGGCCACAGATTGACAGAATTAGCATCAGTCCCACAAGAATCTGACAGGTCACAGTGTCACCATGCTAGAACCCAGCTCCTATTTCAGAGGGGACATTGAGGTTCCTGGAGCTCCTGAGATCACTCAGGTTATATCACAGAGGTAACAATGATAGCTGTTAATGGACTTTCAATTCTTTACTGTTAGGGTGACAACTTGGTCTTTCAAGCCCTCCAGAGACTTGGCTCCAAGATGGAATATAATAGCTCCAGCACCTGAGGACCAGAGAGCTTATGTGTAGCAAGGGAACAAAGATCATCAAATAGAACACAGAGGGAGGAATGCCTGTCATAGGCCACTCTGTCCATGTCTGCAATGGGATCAGGGCCCCAGCAGGGCAGCAGCTGCAGCCTTCAGGTGGACAATTCCAACAACCTGGAAGGAAGGTATCAGAACAAGGAGGTTGTGTAGAAGGCCCCCTCCTCTCCATCTACTCCCACATGGAACTAGGGAAGGCCATGAACACACAGACCAATCCTGGGTAGAGGTGCAGAGCAGATAAAGCCCCAATGCAGACAGAAAACTACCTAGTACTCCAGAAGGCTGCCAGGGGCTAGGCAATGCACCCATGAAAGACAGCCCATGCTTACCTGCCCAGGAACCTTGAAGTTAGGGACAATGGTGGCAATCTGCCCCCATGTGCTGGCTACCTTTTAGCCTCGAGTAGTCTGAAAACTAAACAGTTCTTCAAATATTTGAACACAATGTGTTGCCTGAGAAAGGGTTATATAGCATAGTTTATTTTTTATCTACTCCTGATAAAAAGGAGTATTATCTTATTTGCTACTTTATCTGTTCCTGCCCTGGGTGGGGCTGAGAGCCTCAGAGAGGCCGCTCCAAGGGTCCCTGCCTTTGAGGAGCTCATGAGCCAGATGCCCACGCCACCCTCCTGCCTCCATAGGATAGCTGCCATCTTTCCACTCTACCTCCATAACCCAGAGCCTCAAAGTCAGGCTATCATAAGGTGCTCTCCACTTCCCCCAGCAGCAGCAGAGGAAACTGAGGCCCAGGGAAATGCCTATGTCCCTGGACACAGACTAGCATGTTCTTAAGAGGGTTCACTGTGCAGGGTATGAAACAGAAGGTTCTCAAGAACAATACCCTGCTTGTTCCGCTCTCTCCAAATATCAAACTCATCAGCTGTGACCGCAGCCCAGCCCTGAGGGACGGCCAAATGCTTTATCGGACATCACTTCAATATCTCCGTGTCCAGGTGCCCTGGGAACCCAGAAGAACACGGCATCCAGCCAGCCCCGCGTAGCTGCCCAGCAGAAGGTATGGGAGCACAAGGACCAGAGTCGGAAGCAGGGACAGGCCAGCTATGGCAAACTGGGGATATGACTTGGAGATCTCCTCTGTACATGCTAGGCCCTTGACCAGTAACTGACCTATAAAAAGCCAGGGCTGGACCTAGACTCCTGGGCAGCCAGACTTCCTCAGGCACAGGCCTGATGGTGATACTGTCCCAGCCCACAGCACCTAATCATCCCATTGAGGGTAGTGTTCTCTACGTGCAAACAGAAAAGGGTCTATTCCAGAGAGAGGAACCGTCAGCCTAGCCACCATCAAATTTCCAGCACCCAAAACATGGCACTGAAACATCTCCTGAGACCTCAAGCCATTGTATCTGCATATACAATAGTAATGTGAAGTGCCCTGAAACTGTTGTTAGGCTGGGGCTGGAGGTGCCATGCATCAAAGGTCACATTCATGAGTAGTACTTGAGGACACTTGGTAAGATAAGCCAGGAATGAGAGGACACACATTTCAGGATGTGTCTCATCAGAGGCCCCCGGAGTTACCAGATCTGCAGAGACAGAAGGCAGGGTGGGATGCCAGGGGCTGGGAACAGTTTCAGTCTAAAATGACAGAAAGTTCTGGAGGTGGATGGTGAGAACAGCTACACATTCTGTGAGTGAGCTTCACACTGCTGGCATGAGCACACAGACACAGTCAGCCCGTGTGTCTCATCACAACTAAAATAGATTTAAGAAAGAAAACAAGGGGTGGGGGGGGGATGGCTCCATGGCCAAAAAGCACTTGCTGCTCTCCCGGATAGTCAGAGGTTCGGTTCCCAACACCTATGTTTGGTGGCTCACAACTGCCTTTAACTCCAGTTTCAAGAGCTCTGATACCCTTGTTTGGCCTCTATGGGTGCACCCATGCATGCGTACACACATGCACATAACAAATAAAAAAAAAAAAAAGAAAGCCAAGCAAATGGATTTGATAACAGAACTTGAGCTAGCTAAGCACACTGGCCATGGGCTGTAACTGAAGCTATCAACATCCTAATTAGCAAGCTGTGGGCCAATGAAAAGACCTTGTCTCAAAAACCAAAATTGACAACCCTTGAAGAAGGACTCTTTCGGTTGACCTCTGGTGCACACACACACTCACATGCATGCACACACATGCACACATTCGTGCGCATTCCAGCGCGCGCACATGCATGCGCACGCACGCACGCACACACACACACGCACACACACACACACACACACACACACACACGCCTTTTTGGAACACGAGAGGGATAGGACAGCGATTTCAGGGGAAGGTATGCTCAGATAATGAGCTCAGAACAGGGAGGTAGGAACATTAGCCAAAGCCCAAGGGAAGAGCTGGAGCAGGGCAGTCCTTCTGGGCTAGTGGTTGTATCTGAGGCTTGGGGAGCCTGTGGTGGACAGTGTGTTGAGCGCTATCTCAGAGCCACTCTGCATGGGGTGGTTGAGAGTGTGTGTGTGAAGATCTGCAGCCTTATGGGATCTGCTGGAGGACCAGACATACATGATTCCTACGGGGAAGAGAAACTGCAGCACCTGGCCTGGACAGCTGGCACCTGCCCTGGACTGCTAGTTTTCAGACATGTAAGAGGCCCTGGGGCTACCCCAGCAGGATGACACCAAACAGGGCCAGACTCAAGAATTCAGTTAGCAAATACATCTGGGTCCTCTCAGGAGGCCACAGTTTCCCCCAGAGAATATGAACCAGAAGCCTCAGGTATGGGAAGATGGAGATGAACCAGATAGGAAGCCATGTCTTCCTGTCAACTTAGGAGGTATGTAAAGGTGGCTTTTCTTCTATTCACAGGATTGAAAAGAGAAGATCAGAGAGGGTTTATGCCCTTCCCAAAGTCCCACAGTACTCAGCAGTTTGTAAAATCAGGGTATACAGCAGAGGTCTCCCCCGAAATATCTCAAAGCCTCTAAGAAAGCCATACCCCCAGAAGGTATGCTAGGCACCTCCCAAACACCTAGCCCTTCAAGGAAAGGCTCGGGAAGAGAGGTAGCTAGTAGGCCTGGTAGAAGGCAGTGATATCTCCCACGCCCCAGGGTCCAGCTGTCACTGCTGGGTGGCTTAGTGCTCTGGAGACAACCAACAGCCTGGGAGTATGGAGGCATGCCATTCTTCCAGGGACCTGAGGAGGCCAAGGCCAGTCAGTGCAATAGAGTGCTGTGTCCCTTGGCCATCGGCCACACCCAGCCTTGCTCCCTCAGGCTCCATGATAAGATGCCTTAGTGACTATATTTAGAATGCGTGGTGGGGACAGGCTTGCATGTCACATGCTTGGGACCTATCAGCTGAAGGCATCCATGGCTCTCCAGCATGTGGTGGGGGCCACATGCTCGCCATACATACTCCCCACTTGGACATAGCCTCTGTATCTTGGAGATGGATCTACCCAGGACAGTTTTGGCCCAGCAGCCGTATCTGGCTCAGAGAGTGCATATTGTCTACTTAGGTAGCTCACTGGGTTGACACAGCCCTGTAGCCAGCCAGATACCTGTATAAGTCTACATTCTCACAGTTCAGTACTATTTAGGAAATTCCCTCATTACATCAAGCTCAAGTCTTTCTTGCTGTCTTCTGGGCCCCATTCCAAAGGTTTTAAGGAATCTATGTCCACAAAGCCATTGTGCAACCTCTGAGCCTCAGTTTCCCCCCATGGGGGAGTGGAGCATCCAGGTTGTTCAGCAGCTGCCTGTGCTAAGTAAAGAGGGGACTGTCATCAGATCAACCCCCTTGTTCCGTGGTACCCAATCCCAGTCATGCCATCAATATTCTAATAATGGCATCAACATGCTGGGCTCTGAGACCACAGAATTTCCACAAGATGTCACCAACAGCATGTGGCCAGCATCCCTGGCAGAAACCTGCTAACGTTTCACTGTCTTCTCTGGTACAAACCTTCAATAAGGTGACTCCAACAGTGTGGCCATGACAAGGGGGAGCAGGTTTTGCCTACAAGGGTGACCTAAGGCCAGAGAATTGACAAAATGGCCAATGGTACCTTACCACCCCCTCCGGGAATAGGTAGCCACAGTTGACTCTGTAGAGCTTGGGCACTGCCATGCTTCGATCAGCTGTAGGATGACTGAGATGATGTAAGGTGACCCCTAATATCCTCTCCACACAGGAGGATCACAGGGCTGGCTGGAGCAGACAATGCTTCCAGCTAGGCAGAGTTAATCCTGGTCTCCCACACTCTCTTATAAAGCATTGTAGTGGTAGGGGGCTTCCCAGACTTGGAGTCTAGTGAAGAGAGCACGAGCTGGTATGGATTACTGGGCTCCTTTAGGACAGGGTAGGTGAGCAGATCTCCTGACCTGCGCCTTGATCTCCTTCCTGCTGGACTCCCTACACTCCAGAAAGACCTGGAATTTTGCCTCTGCAGGAGTTAAAGTGACATTCAGACATGCTGACAGCAGAGGGCACCAGTGAGAGCAAACAAGGACACCAAACAGTGGCAGCCTGCAAGGAGGGACAGCCACAAAGACCCAAATCACCCAGGGAGTAACTGAGCTACAGACCATCCAGCTCCCCAAAGCTACTTTGTAAAGATGTCCCTTGGGGTGGGGGGGGTACATCTCAGTGCTAAGTGGCCCCATAGAAACCCCTGGGCAGCAGACAGTGTACTTAGTGTGACTATGTGGAGCCCAGGGTCTAGTCTTTTCTCTACCTAGAAAAACTGAATTCTGAGGATGGGGAGATCTAACCTAAATGCTGTCATGACAACCAAGGCATGGTATCTAATTCCTGACTCAAAACCTCAGCCTGGGTCCCTGGGGTAGAGTTGCACTGTTGTAGATGGGTGGGCTGGCTTCCTGACAAGAAGGAGCCTCAGGCTCAGGGAGGAGAGCTGCCAGTCCAGAGTATGACATGACCATAATCACATCTCAGTAGCTTCTGCAAGTCCTGGGAAGGACCTCTGTGAGGACCAAGTATATGTGCTGGCATTCATTGAGAGACCTACATGTCACCTGTCACTTCGACCTGACCTTGATGTTTTGTGAGTGGAGTCACATACTGGGATGAAGAGGGAATATCCTAGGTCCCTGCAGTCATGGCTCATGGCTCAGGAGATCCGATGGCCTAAAACCCACTCAATTCTGTGGCTCTCTCCTTGAGGGCCCCTCCCTCCCACTAAGACTCAGTCAGGCTGGACTCTTAGTTTCTTCCTGAGCCAGGAACCTCAGTCTCCTGAGAACCTGCCTCAGTGCCAGCTACCTCCTGGAGTTCTACTGCAGTTGCCCAAGTGACTTGGACCAAGAAAAGCCTCTGATGACAAAACAAGGTGGTCACATTCACTTCAGCACAGCCTCACCAACCACACAGCCTCAGGCAGTATCCCATCAATGGGACTGTTCTTCTGGGTCACAGGCAAGTCTTGAGCTCTTGACAGGTGTCTGTACCACTGACCACAAGACAGAAGGCCTTGGGATTGTGTGGAACAGTGTCCCTGTCAGTCTTATGGTGTGACCATGCAATCTCTCACATGGACAGGGCTTCCTGGAGGAGCACAAGAAAGTACAGTGAGCAAGGCACAGGATGAAGGACATGCATATGGGGCTACAGGGATGGGAGAGAGAGATGTGAGAGACAGGATATGGAGGATCACACATGTCAAAGGAAATGTACCAGACACACACAGTTTCCCTGGCTACCCATCGCAGAAGTACTACCCATCTACTACTATCTTCCAAGTCCAACCCCAAGTCACATTCTGCACAACCACTGATACCTTAGAGACCCAACTAGGCCACAGCCACAGCCCTACCCACCTGGCTGCCCCTCCGCTCACAGGCCAGGCCAGGCTAGATCTATTGGTCACTATGGACTGCTGGGCTCCTTAGCCATCAGCCACTGTCCTGTGCCAGCCCCCCACCCCTTTGCTGCTACCTCACCCCAGTCCTTCTGCTCTCACCAGCCACCTAACCCAGCCACATAGCTCCTCCACTTGGGCCCTGGCAGTGTTGCTTCTGGAGGACCGAGAGCTCACTGGCCTGAGGAAGTAAGGTCCTTCCCACCCTTAATCTCAGCTCACTCTCAAAGGCTAAACGTGCCAGCTGGTATGGTGGGCACTAAAGCAAAGAGAGGGGACCTGGCAGAGCCCTAAGGAGGAGGGATGGGATCAGCAATAGATATGCCTAGGCCACCTGCTAGAGGTCAGAGGCCAAATGCCTCAGCTCCAAATGATACCCTCAGACACAAACTCCCAGGGGCTGGAGGAAGGCCAAGAGCAGCCTAAGGCCTTTTGTCCCCCCAGTAGACTAGACATATACAGTACTTGGGGTCACTGTCTTGGGGCAGAACTATAAATTTTGAAGGGCCTGGAGCCCACATGACTATATATGGAGGGGCTGATTGCACTGAATGTCATGGCCCTGGGAGGACCCTGGCCGAACTGGCACATGGCAGACACTGAAACCTTGGTTTTCCGTCATCACACTGGGGCAAGACCCAGAGCGGTCTCTGGAGGCTTCTCTCAGGAAGCCATCCCACTTCCCCTGCCTCTGCCTGGCCAGGACACACTTCACTTCCTGAGCCTCTTCCTCGGCTACCACACTCTGCTCTGACCTGTGCCCTCCCCTGGGAAACCCAAGTATCCTTCAGGAGGCTTTGGCTCTTTCCCCCGCATTGAGCTGAGACTGAGGCTATGCTACACATTGCATCAGTTCCTCCTCCCTGACCCTGAGGCCCTGGGGACTTCCAAAGGCTTGCCAGCCTGGCCCTCCACAGGGCCAAACACCCCTAGTCACCAAGCCTTCAAAGTGAGGAATGGCTAGTAGGTGTGGCAGGAGGGAGCGACTGTTCTCCCAGAGCAGGAGTGGGGTAGTGACTTAGTAATAATTACCATGGGCAGGGCTCCTTCAGGCTAAGTGTTCTCATTCTACATGGGGGCTCTTGCCACAGGGCCCCATAGCCAGTGGACTAAATGATACTCACCCAGCACTCAGATTTCTATGGAGTGCCCTGGACCTAGCTAGACAGTGCCCTGCACATAGAGGCTGCCCACGGGGGCTGGGGAAGTCTGCACCAGGCTACTCTAGCTCTGGGAAGGTTTTGGAGACATGTGTCAACTGGTATTATGCTTTCACTTCAAGGTGTCTTCTGTGGCTTTAGAACGAAAGACATTGACCTAAAGCTACTTGCCAGACCTGGCCTCACCCCTTTTCAAGGGCCCATAAGAAACTCAAGCCTTTTGGTGCACCCCAGCTGTCATCTTAAATGGCTCCACCCAGAAAGAACCAACAGTGTGTGCACCATGCAGGCTCTACAGATGCAACAACAGACAACGTAGACACAGGATACTGCTGTGGATAGAGGGACTAACAAATAACACAATGGGGGAAAAACACAAGGTGAGGTCACAGGACTAGTGGATCAGGGAGGGCAAGGCCACCATGAATGATAGGCCAGGGACAAGGGAGGTCATGGGTGTGATGCACCAGGAGGCCTCATGGGACAGCAACGTTGAAGCTGTGTCAGAAGAGCTGGAGACAGGTGCTCCAGGTAGAATTAACTGCATGTGCAAAGGCCCTGGGCATCTAGAGACCAGGGTAGCAGCAACAAGTGTGATGGGTGAGGACACCCTTTCATAACAGCGTCAGGAGTCAGGAGATTCTCACAGGCTAATAAAACACAAAGGAGCCTGGCGGGCGCTGCAGATGGCTGCTATCCAATGAAGTACCTAACCACATCCGAGAGAACTGCAAGTGGGAAAGAGGGTGGGAAAAAACAGTGGCACCTCATCTCCATGGACACCATCCATAGAGATGGGAGAAAACCCATCAGCCACATGTGGGGTGTTGGGATACATCAGAGAGCATGTTGCAGTGGCTGACTTCTGGAATCCCCAAGACCTGCCCTATGCCACATTCCTCAGACCCCTCCAGCACCCATGCCTACACCTGCCACACTGGGTTCAGACAAAAGATGCCAAGCTCCTTTCCTTCAGGGAGCCCCCCTTTTTTGCTGTCTCTTCAAGACCCAGAGCCAGAAGTTGATGGGACAAGAGTGGAACATGGGCTGAAGCAAAGAAAAGGGACCTGGTGGGAAGATGAGGCAGAAATGTCAACACCTCCACCACATGGGGAAGCTCTCCGTGACACCCCCTTGTACATAAGTGGAACTGCTATTTTGCTGCCTTTTGTCTGAGATAGCCTTCTGTATAAGACCTGGCTTCCCTTAGGCTGAGGATTGAGTCACCTCCCCAGGCCACTGATCCCCAGGCTCAGGGACTCAGCCTTTCTGCTGCAGACCAGTTTGGGCCAGAGGTCAGTGTTTACCAGACAGCAGAGACTCTGACCCTGAGCATGGAACAAAGGAAAGCATACAGCTGGGATAGGAGTCTTGGGCTCTCGTCAACCCCATTCTCCAAGCCAAGTAAATGAACATCTGCTGTTAAAATAAAAACCTTTGAGGCTGAGACCATGGCTCGGGATATAAAGCACTCACTTCACAGGGATGAGAACCTAAGTCCAAACCCTGAGCATCCATGTGAAACTTCAGGTATGGACGTGCATGCCTGTAATCCTAGAACTGGGGGGCAGAGACAGGTGAGATCCTGGAGCACCCAGCCAGCTGATCAAGCTGAATGGTGAGCTTCCAGTTCACAAGACACCCTGTCTCAAAAAATAAGGTGTCGAGTGATAGAGGAACAGACTGATATCAACTTATGGCTTCCATGCACACACGTGTACAGGACTATGTACACACACACATACACCACAAACAAAAATAAAAACCTTTGGTGGTGTCTCTGTCCTCCAAGCTACACTTCCCATAGTATAAGGGTAGCCACTCATTGGGAACCTCCAAGCCCCCATTTAGAAGCTTCCCAGACTGATGCTCAAACCCCTTTGGGGACATGGCTCGAAGTCACTGATGCTGTGTGCCTTCCTCCATGACCCACTGCAGCTCTGCTCCTTGGTTGATGACTGTGTTTACCAGGCATATATTGGGGTATACACTGAAGAAACAACCTTCCTCAGCCCTTCACAAGTCTTGTGGGAAACCAGGAAAATGGCGGTCTTTCTCCTCCAAAACCCCTGCCCACCTCTCTTATACAACAGTCTCTATACTGGAAGCCAGGAGGAGGGTCATCCCCTAGGGCCTTCAAGGCTATCTAGATGTGACTTAAGTCACATTCTGTGGAGTCTACTCACTAACCTCCCCTGCTATCTTCATCCTCTGCCTGTAAAACAGGATATCAATCCCAGGGCCCACTGCTGTTCCTGTGTGGGACATTCAATCCCAATCTGCCTCAGATCCCCAGTGCAGTCTTTAGGGATGTCCTGGAGAGCCCAGGCTCCCCAATGTGTGCCTGTAAGGCTACACTTTGTAACATTGTTACCACTGTACAGATAGATACACACCTACACAGCTGTCTTCTGTAACCCTTTCCAAATGCTCCAGACAAACATTATGTACAAGTTACACTGTGCAACTTTATCTTCTAAGGCAGCTATTAGAAAACTCTAATTGCCCACATAGAGGAGAATATGCATGCCCAACACCAGTAGGCAACCATGAAGATAACATGGTAGATCTCAATGAACCAACACAAGCCATCTTGACAGCTTGGAATTGATCTACCAGTATGAGGCCATATGTATATTCATGTATCCAGGAAAGGGACACAGAGCAGGAGATGGCAGGCACACAGCGGCAAAGAAAACAGATACTGAAAAGCAAAGCCTATGTCTCCTTGACAAGTGGTGCTTGACAAACTGGAACTCTGCATGCAAACGAAGAAAACCAGATTCTTACACCTCACACCATAGCCAAAGACCTGCATGTAAGGTCTAAACCTACCAAACCCTTAGAAGCAAGCCTGGGACAAAAACTTCATGATATTAGACTTAGCAATGATTTATTTTATATGACACCAAAGGCCTGGACCATTACAGGGAAAACAGACTCATTACATTTGACAAGAATATAAATGCTGTGTGACAAAAAGCAATGTCAACAAAATGGGAGATTTTCAGATCTTCTACTGATAAGAGCTTAGTATCTGGAATAAACAAGAGTAAATAAGGGCAGGTGACGTAGAGTTCTGAGCACCTTCACCATGGGTCTCGCTTCCTTTACTCACATCCTTAAATCAGCAAGCCCTGAACCCACTTAGGATGGGGCGCTATGATGAATCACCAGCCTGATGCCAATGCAACTCCATGGCGAGCACCCAATAGGGTCACACCACAGAGGGGCAGGGACAGGAAGCCTAACCCGAGCTGAGCCACTGTGGGCAGCAGGGATTCAGGGTCCACTGAAGCTAATGAATACTCAGACATTGGGTGCCCACTCCCCTGGATGCTTGAAGAGAAGTGGTAACCCTAGACCTACCACGTGTGTGCTGGGACCCAACAAGCAAGTCTTCATGCCAGGAACCCGTTCACATGTGGGAAGAAGCTGCTATAGTCAGGAAAGTTTATCTTGACAGCTTGGAATTGAGCTACCAGTATGAGGCCATATGTATATTCATGCATCCAGGAAAGGGACACAGAGCAGGAGATGGCAGGCACACAACGGCATCCCCACAGAGGCAGGGGTCGGGGTTGCAAGCTTGGCTTTCAGGGATTGGATTCCAATACAAGGAGCCGGCTGTCCTAAGAGAAGAGCTGGATTTTGGATTGGGACAGAGAAAAATCCCAGGGAAGTCTGTGGCCTTAGGAATAAGAGAGAAGACTCAAGTTAAAACAAAACAAACAAGCAAGCAAACAAAAGCAGAAACAACAAAAACAAACAAACCAAAAACAGGGTCACCATGTGACCTTCCGAAAAGAGACCTGGATGCCAAAACCATAGGATTTGGACAGCAAAAATAAACAGTGCATGGCTGGGCATGGTGGTACTTCCCGTCATCCCAGGACTCTGAAATGGAGGCAGGGAGAGCAGATGTTTAAGGCCAAAATAAACTTTGAGTTTATTCCGATGCTCACCTGGGATACCTGAGACCTTCTCTTCTGTGTCAAAACAAAACAAGACCCACAGGTCTGGAGAGATGAATTCATGGGTAGGAGTTCTCACTGTGTAGGCAGAAGCACCTGACTGCAGATCCCAGCACCCACATCAAAATCTGGGAGTGGTCACATGAGTCTGTGGTACCCAGTGCTATGGGGGATATAGGCAAGAGGATCAGAGGACCTTGCTACCCACCAACCTAGCTCCAGGGTGGGTGAGAGATTCTATCTTAAAGGAATAAGCTGAAGAGTGATAGAGGAGGCACCCACCCCATGCCCTCTTTTGGACCTAGAACATGTATATATATACCACATGTAATTAAAACATACACATGTACACACACACACACACACCACACACACACACACACACACACACACACACACACACACACAGAGCACACAGAGCACACCACAACCAAATAAGAAAACCCAAATAGAAACAAAACAAATGAACAAACATTAAACACAACAGTTGAAGTACTTGCCATAAAGTAAGTATCCATATGCTGCACTGATATGAATATATCCGGGGAAAGTAATTGGAGGGTTCTTGGGAATTCTGAGACCCAGGAGGAAACTGGGAAACAGATGCCCTGCTCAGCAAACATTCCAGGCAAGGGACATAAAGGGGACAGGAGAAACAGCTCAGTAGTTAAAGGCACAGATGTCTTGCAGACCTGGATTGAATTCCTAACACTCACATGGCAGTTCACAACTGTCTGTAACTCCAGGTCTAGAGGATCCAATGCCCTTTTCTAGTTTCTACAGGCACCAGACACACAGGCACGGTACATAGACATACATGTGGGTAAAAAAACCCATACACATAAAACAAATCTAAAATATATGAGATCTACGGAAGTCCTGTGTCAGTCTGATTTGTGTGTCTGGGGGTGTATGTCCCAAGATGGTTTCTGAGGATAAATAGCTGGCACAGCAGCCTCCACAGGACAGCCAAAGTCAATGTGACTCATAAGGGGACAGCATAGTCTGGCAGCCCTGCTTAGCTATACTCCTGGGACCCACACTGCAGCTCCTGGGCTGACCTTCCCCCAAGTTCACAACTTCTTATCTGATCACAGAGTCCATCAGATTGGAGGCATGGGACCAAACAGCTGGCATCCCTCAAAATGCCAAGGTCATAAGAGACAAAGATGGAGCTTTCACATGTGGTAGGAGACAAGATTTCACATCTGCATGTGGTGGAGATTGCAAAAGAGAAAAATGTATTCTCGGTGGGATGGCACAAGTCACTGGTGACAGTCTCCTGGTTTTAGTCACGTGACCAAACTATACAATTTGCTGAGACTATGGGGGCAGCTGGGGAACTCTACACTGTTCTGGAAATTTATTTTAAAATAAAAAGCAAGAGCCGGGCGGTGGTGGCGCACGCCTTTAATCCCAGCACTTGGGAGGCAGAGGCAGGCGGATTTCTGAGTTCGAGGCCAGCCTGGTCTACAGAGTGAGTTCCAGGACAGCCAGGGCTACACAGAAAAACCCTGTCTCGAAAAACCAAAAAAATAAAAAAATAAAAATAAAAAAATAATAAAAAAAATAAAATAAAAAGCGAGAAACACGTCGGGATGCTGAGAAACCAGACCTTAGCACCTGTTACTCCAGCCTTCTGTGTTTCCTGGTGGTCTGAGTCACAGCTCCGTGGCCCATCTCTACTGCCCATCTTCCTCTCCTAGCCCCACACCTCCCCCAGCCCCCTGCTGCTCCCACAGGAGTCAAGCTCACACCCATAGGGCCTTTGCACGCGTGGCGGTCTTTTCCAGAAAAGGAATGGCTCACCTCCTCTATTGACTCTGGTTAAGGTGGTGGCTCCCGGCTACCTTCCAGAAGGATACCTGGCTTCCTCCCCACTCCACCCTGTGTATGGCTTCTTAGGGGTCTTGCCTCTCCCTGCTAGATGCATTATACACTGCATATCTGTTTGCATCTGTGTCTGCTCCTTGGAGAGTATCACTTTCAGGAGCATAACACTCTTGTCTCATTACCTCAGCTTGCCCACAATTCCAAGGGCCCAATGGGAAGGCAGTGGGATGGTAATAAATATGACATGAGACTGAAGCATATCGACAGTACGCCTTCACTGAATGAGGGTTTGTTTGTTTGTTGGTTTGTTTGTTTGTTGAGAAAAAAAGTTGCACTATGTAGCCTGGCTGGCCTAAAAACTTGCTATGTAGACCAGTCTGGCCTCAGACTCAAAGTCTTGCCTCTGCCATTACACTCAGTGAGATTCTGTATTTTAAAATTATGCACATATGTGCATATTCAGGTGTGTGTGGTGCATTGCACAAGTGTGCATGGAGCCAGAGGACAACCTGGAGTATCATCCTCAGGAATGCTGTACACAGACTTTGAGATGGGACTCTCCTGGGTCTGGAGCAGATGAGCTGGCTCTGATTATTGAGGCTGGCTGGCCAGTGAGTACCAAGCATCCTCCCCTGTCTGCATCCCCACTACATCCAGCATTTTACACGTTAACTGAGGATCAAACGCTGGTCCTCAGAAGCATTTTGCTGACCGAGTCTTCCCTTCCAAGCGTGAGGTTCTCATTTTGTCTCATCAAATTGATGGAGTGTGTTGTAGTGGTCCCCAGCTTTAGAGGTGGACGTCAATGGTGGCTCACAAGGTGGGTGGGGCTAGGTCAGGGCATTTCCTGCAAGCCAGTGTGACTTTGGGTTCCAGAGCCATAGAGCCGTGGGAAGCCTTTGATCCTATCAGTCTCCTGCGGATGATGCCCAAGGACGCAATCCTGAGTTCCTGCCGAACTGTGAGGATTTGCATCAGAGTGCTATTTTTAATAGTCAGTGAGGAAGCAGTCCAGGTGTCCACAGGAGAGAATCAGACAAGCAACATCAAGACCACAGAGGAAAGGCAAGGGCCATGCAGGAATGTATATAAAACGTTAAAAGGCAGGTCCAAACAAAGGCCCAGCATTGAGATTTTCTCAAATATCTGCATGAGTGCTTGGGCACAGGGTGCTAGTGTGTCTGGTGCTGACGAGAGCCTCCTGTTGCTCCGCTCTTCCACAGCTCACTTGCAGCACCCTCAAACACAGGCCATAGACTCTCACAGTTCCTCAGGAGAAACTGAGGCAACAACCGGGAAGACGGTGCTAATAAGCTGCAGCTTGTGGAGAATGGCTTCCTGGTTCAGCACCATTCCCATTTCACCTCTATGGCTGCGATAAAACACTATGACTGAGAGCAATTTAGAGGAGGAAAGGGTTTATTTGACTTATTCTTCCCAGTCACAGTTCCTCACTGAGGGAAGTTAGGGCAGGAACTCAAGGCAGGGACCTGAAGGCAGGAACTATGGAGGAGTGCACCTTGCTGGCTCTCACAGGATCCTACTCACTGGCTTTCTTATATAGGCTGGGACCACCTGCCTAGGGAATGGTGTCATTCAGAATGGGCTGGTTCCTCCTACATCAATAATAAAGACAGTCCCCTAGAGGTGTGCCTGCAGGCCAAACTGATCTGAGCAATCCCACTATTGAGATGTCCTTCCCAGGTGATTCTAGGCTATATCATGTTGATAATTAAAACTAACAAAGGCAATCAGAGTGCACCCTATGTATACACATGACCTCAAGTATGTTCTCTCTCTCTCTCTCTCTCTCTCTCTCTCTCTCTCTCACACACACACACACACACACACACACACACGGGAGAGAAAAGGATTGTGCAACCACTTACATTATAAAGTCACATAGAAAAAAAGCACCAAAGGACCTCCAATTAGCCGTGTTCACTTTTCTTACAACAAATTAATATTAATTTCTTCATTGAAATTCCCCAATGTTCTCTGCTGAGCATTTCTGGATTTTGTGATCAGAAGAACTAACAGAAAACCATTGAGTGCCCATTTGGTAAGGAGATGTTCCAAGGCCTATACATCAGGGGTGGCATCACCATCAGGGCAGTGACACAAGTGCCATCTGTTCCTTGGTTCAGAAAAGGAATTGCAGGGGTTATGTGACTTTTCTCTAGCTTATCAATCAAATGTGCAGAAGTCACAAAGTCCCAAACCTTTTAAATTTGTTACAGTATGACTTGCCAAATCAAACTTGAAACTTTTTTTACATCTGTAGCTAAATGTCTAACTTTTTTATAAATAAGATTTTCCAAGACTGGAATTATGATGTGTGCATTAGTTAACTTCCTCATCTAATCAAATACCTGCCAAGAAGCAACTTAAGGAGAAGGTGTTTATTTGAATTCGAGGTTTGAGATGCGTAATCATCTTGGCAGAGAAGCCTGTGGTAGTGGGACTGGTTCTCAGCCCCAAGTTGTCATCTGACCTACACACACACACACACACACACACACACACACACACACGAGAGAGAGAGAGAGAGAGAGAGAGAGAGAGAGAGAGAGAGAGAGAGAGAGAATGAGAATATCCTGACACATCACAGTAGGACAAACCTTGAAAACTGTGCTAAGTAGTAGAAGCCAGGCACTAAAGGTACTAAAGGTCACAC
This sequence comes from Arvicanthis niloticus, assembly GCF_011762505.2. Lineage (NCBI taxonomy): Eukaryota > Metazoa > Chordata > Mammalia > Rodentia > Muridae > Arvicanthis > Arvicanthis niloticus. The sequence continues at coordinate 109,605,449 of NC_047658.1, read as the reverse complement.
ATTGTGTGACTCCATGTCCAAAGTAGATCACAGACAGTGCCCTATTAGCAGGGATAGAGGGATGGGAGTGACTGTGGCTAAGGGGAAGAGTTCCTTCCCAGGTGCTGAGATGAGGAACAGATGATGGTCACATGTCTGAGTGTGAGTCACTAAAACCACTCCATTATAATACTTTAATTTGGTTAAAATAGAAAATTTTGTGTTAAATATAGTTTACCACAATTTTTAAAAAGTATTTTTAAGTGTACATAAATGTACACATGCAAACACACACACACGTGCACTGTCACAATCTTCAATGCTAAACAACCAAATTTTCACCAGCTTTGACTAATATTAGTTGAGTGCACATGCCTCAGTTTCCCCATCTGTAAAAGGGAGGCTGTGGTGATGTTCCTATGAGCAACGCTGCATGGAGCACATGAATCAGTACTCATTGTACTTCCAAGACCTGAAATCCTTGAGGTAAGTCATATGTACCTTCCTGGTACCTACCCAGGTCCCAGAAGCTGCAGGAAGCTGTCCCACGAAGGCAAGACACTCACCAAACACACTCACCTGCACCTTCAATTCCCACTGTCCTCAGAACTCCCAAGGATCCCTCCACCAGCTAATATGTGAGTCAGGATATTCTGACTCAAGGCTTTATTGTTTGGGTGGGGAAAATACCTAGAGCTAACAAATTTTCTGCAAAACAGAAATGTTTCAAAGGCCAGCTGTCTGCCCTCCCTGGATCACCACCTAAGTTACACCTGCAATTGGAGCCTTGCATAATGACTGAGCATCTGTGTAGCCCCACCTTCCCCACCTCCTGAGGTTGTCCCTAGATGATTGCACCTCCGTCTCCCAGATCCAGCATTATCGTGATAGGACTAGGCTTGACACCCCACTCCCCTCCCAAATGCAGTGTCCGGTGCACTGGGAAAAGGTGACCCAGCCCAGATATTCCCAGGCCAGGTGGAAGTGTCAGTTGTTACCTGTTCACACTCCAGGACCAGCTAGAGATAACAGCAGAAAGCCTACAGCTGTCTCCATGGTAACCCTAGCCAGCTCCTCACTCTTACCTTGACAACAGGACTACCACATTCTGCTTCTGAGACCCCAGACTTTTCTGCAGAGAGGAGACTTCTCTGGCCTAGGCAGGGGAATCACACACCTCCACACAGACATATACCCACCAAAGTGGAACCCTAACAGAAGAGTCACCTCTTCTTTGAAGGCTTCTACTCTGGACCTCAGTCTTTACAGCTATAAAATGGGACATCTGGGCCTGAGCAAGTCTGTGTGGCCTCCAGCAACCATGGCTGCAATGCTGTGGGTTGACATGCCTTAAACATGGGGATCCAGAAAGATCTGATATACTGCTGAGTGCCCCTGGGCCAGCTCTAAGTGGGCAGGTTCTCTCCAGCTTTCTAACTTCCAACCTCTACACTTACCCAAGAGGGTCTGAATTTTCAAAGAGGTGGCCCAACCCTGGAGCTCCAGAGCTCCAGGGGAGGGGATGGATCAGGTTACAGCCAGCAGGTCAGGATCCGGAGCCATCTGGTAGAGCCTAGCTCCCTGCAGGCTCTCAGGAATGCTGCCAGCCCTATACTCAGGGGTGTGACCAACCAAGGCAGGGTCCCAGCCTACCCAGCCAGGATGCAAAAAAGCAGACCAGTGACAAGCTCTAGGCTGCCCCTGAATTCACCTGAGGCTCTGGGAAACACAGAACTACCTTGTCCTGGAAGGGAGATTAGTGGAGATGGGTCCTGTATCTACCCCCTCATCCTCACACAGGCCAGGCCAGTTTCCCCAGTGTAGGGAAATGCCCCTGGCTTGAGCCAGGCTCTGTTGGGGTCACCCAAAGAGGATGAAGGAGCCCCATGCCTTGCTGCCTTCCCTAGGTAGTGAAAGGAACAAGCCACCAGGGTAGCAATCTGCCCACAACAGGTTCTTGTGCAATGCACTCTCCTGAGCAGTGAGTGGAGACAGGGTGGGGCTGTACAAAGCTACCCAAGCTGCTCGAGACAGAGGGTCACCCAGTAGGCCCTAAGGCCACAGCTTCTGCCACTGCCCTGGGTCCCTCACTAAGACAAGCTATACAGGCAAGGGGCCTCGGTGTGGGCCAAAGTCCCTTCTGGCTCAGACTCTCAAATGGCCTGCTATGTGCTGGGCAGAAAGCAGTAGTTGGCTGTACAGGGGACCTCAGGCCTTCCACCCAGATGAGGGACTTGTACCCTGGCTGGCCACTCAGGAGAGGGCCACACAACAGCACAAGTCTAGTGTCTAGGTACAGAATACCTTCCTTCCTTCCTTCGAAGCCTCTGGATGAAGCCTGGGGGCGGGGGAAGGGAGGGTTGCACTGCTCTTTCTGATCCTTGTAACAAAGAGAAAGTAAGAGGTGGGGCCCCAAACCCTGTATCTCTGGGCCTAATACGGTACCTGTCCTTTAGCCCCAAGCCCACATTGTGAGCTGCCTGGGCTCCCTGCCCCACCCAGCCTAGGCTGTTCCTCTACTGCCCCCAGGGCTTCCAGATCCCCAGAGCTCACTTGGTCCTCCCAGTATGAGCTGAGTACCAGTCCCAAAGAAAAGCTGGGTTCCTTCAGGCCACAGCTCTGACCACCCACATCATGCTAACCCTAGACTTGCCTAAGGATTGGACCTGGGGACTCAGGTCCAGAACCCAAAAAGAGACAGTGCTTTGAGAGAGCCTATGGGACCCCTCAACAGGTATATATTCCTACCCCAACACCCCCTCAAGTTTCAAAGCTCATTCAGTCAGTTTTCCACCTAAGATGTAAGGAAACACTTCTCACCGCCATGGGGGTAGGACAGAATCCTATATGGCAGGTTTCTTATTAGTTGTTGTTGTTGTTGTTGTTTAATGGTGAGCTTTTATTATCCAAAATACAGAATTACATTTGTTGTAACACAACAAGGATTCCTTAACATCCCTTTCTGGTTCTTTCCATGTTAAATGACCATGTATCCTGACCCCAGGGTGACCACCCTGTTACCTACCAAAGTGAGGGACACTTTCCCATGAGTGTCAAACCCAGCCCTAATTGTCCCAACATTTCTTCCACACGTTCTGACCTTACCCCGAGTCCCTTGTCTGTCCACAATATTCACAATGCCCTGTAGACAGAGCCTGCCATTTAGGTTAATCCTGCAGTCAGTTCACCTTGTCAGGAGCCCTTAGGTGCTTCTCACACACTGAAAAGTTGCTTCTCTGCTAACAGGACTAGAGAAGCACCCCACCCAGGATGTATTTGATACCTCTAAGGCCCCCTGCAGTGGCTGGTTCCTGCTGGCCTCCTGCTGAGGCCCTCCAGGAGACACACTGAGAACATACCTAGGTACCTGTGTGAGCCTGGTACCCCTGAACTTCTGTGAGCCAGTATGTGTCCTGTTCAACAGGTACCTGGCACTTGAGCATACCCTACACATGACAACCATTTGTCCCCCACCCTGGAAGAGGCTGGCTTGCCCAAGGACACCCGCCCAGGGCGGTATGACTTTGAGGCCACAGGCAGCCAGCCAGGGAAGCCTTGATAAGCACAGCAGAGGTGGGGCCGCCCTGGGAACCAAAGCTGGGAAGCCGCAGAACCCCCAGTCTCCCCCCTAACTCCCCACCCCAGTCCTTGTGCCAAGGACAGCCAGAACATTCTCACTTGCCTGGGGAGGTGCCACACCTCAAAAATGCTAACCCAGGGACCTTGGTCTGGAGCAGAGAGGGCAAGTTTACACTTAGCGGAAAACCATCATAACTGCACATGTTGGCAGGGACTTCTCAAAGGCCCTTTGTATACCTGTCTTGTGTTTTACCTCCTGGCCAAGTGAGGTGGAGATCAGGTGTCCTAGAACAAAGGGGGGTCATCAGGTCACCCAAGATAATGGGATGGGCCTGGGACAGAGTACCAGCCCCACTTTTCTGTCAAATGCAAACCTGGGCCCCTGGAGCCTACCACCACTCCCATGCTTCTTCTGTTGCAGCTGAGACATTCTCTGAAGACTCCCAGTGGCCCTTGCATTGGTTCTGCTGCCCTCAGCCCTCCTGTGCCCAGTTTTATCTGTAGCACCAGCAGTGCTACAGATTTAAAGTAGGCTGCAATCCTCACCAACTAAGACCCTTCATAGCTGCTCAGCTCACTAGGGAGAATTCTGGGTGTCAGGTCTGACCCAACTGCAAGGCTATAGTTTCTGCCCTCTCTTTATACCATCAGTGGAGAGTCTCCTTTGTGTTCCTGTGAACCACTGGCAGTTCCTTCATTTTACCTCAGAGTTTGCTGTTACTATGGCACTGCCCTGGTCCATGGCCGGCCAGGCTCTCACCTGCCAGGCTACCTACACCCAGGATTCTCTTGTGAGACTACCTGTCCTCTGATGCCCTGGAAACTCCTATTTCTCTCTTATGGAAAGGGTCTTCTGAGGAAGTTGTGGAATACAACAGCTGCCTGCAGATCACAGTGAGAATGTGGGATGCTGCTCACCGATTCTGGTCACCAAGAATAGCCTTTCTAGAAACCCAGAGCTTTCCCCAGGCACTCCCAGGCAAGTGTTTAAATGTCAGGGGAGGGGTACAAAAAAGACAGTAACCCTGACATGACGGTAACCCCTGCCCTTGACATGTACACCCACACCCGTGTCCAGCCTTTCCACTTCACAGGAACACCACAGCCAGCCAGCCAACACCCACAGATCCAGACATGCATCCATCCATGCATCCTGTGATAGTCTAACACTCCAACTTCCTGAACCCTAGAAGCCTGACCTGGGAGCAGGGACCACATAAAAATAGTCATTCATTATTTGTGGACTGTCTCACTGCCCACCCAACACACATGTACACACATGAAAATACAAATTCCCATCTGGGCCTCTCCCACCCAGTGTCATGGAGCCTATGTGGACAGAGTAAGAGGCAGGGGTGTCTCAGCCCCACTCTAGATCGGCTTATGTGGCTGGTATGGCTTATCTCCTCTAAGCTCTGGAGAATTGCCTCTCTACAGATCTTATTTCCCGAATATTCTGAACATTTGCAAGGAGGTGACTAGTTCATATGTCTACTTAGAAATAACGCCCTCCAATGCCAGAGACACAGAAGAGTTAGATAGTGAGATGATAGCTTTGAGGGCCTTTAAATGGTCACACATAGCAAGATGTGAAGCTCTGTGATGCCCAAACACATGGCCACATGACCTGTTTGCATCCCTGAGACAGAGGCCCAGACACTGTCCACATGTGAGGAAACAGCCCAAAAAGCAAGGTAACCTCCCAGGCCACACACACACACACACACACACACACACACACACCCTCCCTCCCAGTATGCAGGCTCTGGGATGGTGTCACACCCATCTCAACTGCCCCCTGTCATCACAACTTGCTTAGGAGAGGGCATTCTGCAATCCAGCAGAAGGGAGGCCAGCTCTGTGTGCATGAAGACTTTCTGTTCTCCAATGTCACTTGAGAGGCCAGGTTCTACAGTTGCACCACTGATGGTCCCCTTCCACAGAGTCCCCCAAAAAGATGGGCACTGTATCTGTCTGCTCAGAGAAACACAGGCAAGCCATGCGGCCTTTGCTACCTGGGCCCACTTTCTGTCCAGCCTGTCTTCCCAGGGAACTAGGACATTTGAGGGTTACTCTCTGCCACTTCCTACTTTCTACTTTGCTGGAAGGATCTGTGGTTTCTCTGGAAATCTTCACTGTGTACTGCATACAGAACCCAAGAGGGTGAACCCACAGCTTGTCTGGGTGCTCAGTGAATCCCAGCCCTCCTAGGACCAGAGAGCTCTTGGGAGAGCGCCAGGCGGGGCTCCTGAGCTGAGGAGAAGCTATTGATGCTGATCATTGGTAGGCAGGTGTTCAATCTGGTCTGACTCAAAGACGCCAAATTTCCTGTGTGGTTTTGTACACGCCCCTGGCTTTCAGGTTCCCACAAACAAAGAATAACCACGCCTATCTGGCTAAAGCAATTCGAGGACCCAGCTATGGTGTAGACTACAGCAACCCAGCTGAGCCATGGAAGGAGGGCAAGCCATACTTTGATTCTATCAGCCCTAAATCCCCTAGCTGGGGAACAGAACAAGAACACAGGCTTTCCTGAGACTCTTGCTTGCATAGAGGGAATTGTCTGAAAGCAGGCAGCCGGCTCAAAGAAGGGCATAACCATGTGGGTAACAACAGGTAGCAATCTACCCTGGGCTGTCCTGTACAGGACCTGTGGATTAAACAGCAAGCTCACTGTCCCTGGGCCAAGCACCATGAGATTATAGCCTGTTGCCAGAGAGGGAGCTAAGGACTCTGTAGGAGTGACCCTACAGAACAAAAACCACCTCAAAGACCTAAGCATGCCTCATTACTTGGAAACTGGGAAGGGCCTGGCTAGTTACCAAGTAAAAAACTTCAGGCAGGAGGGAGGAGGAGAGAAGAGGGAGGAGGAGGAAGCAGGGAAGGTAAAGGGGGAGGGGGCAGAGGAAGGACAAGGGAGGGTGAGGGAAGTGAGAAAGGAAGGAAGGGGAGAGAAGGAGGGGGATGGGAAGAAGGAGATGGGAAGGGGAGAAGAAGGGAATGGGAGGTGGGAGAAGGGGAGAAAAGAGGAAGTAAAAGCTAGACAGGAGAGGAGGAGGAGCTGAAGGGGGTGGGGAGTCCTTGCCCACTCTCCAGACAGTGATCTCTGGACTTGAGGTCAGCACAGAAGGCAGCTGCTAGCCTTGGCTGTCTACAGATAGGACCACTGACCTGCAGTGTGGAAGGATGGAAAAACACTAGGCATTTTTTCCCCCTTTCAAGAAGTGCAAGATAGACACCAGACCATACTAGATATGTAAGTGGCTTCAGCCAAAGTCAGGTGGCTTCTCTGAGGTACAAATGTGATTCCCCACCCCCACCCCCCACATTCCTGGGGGCCTCCAGCAGGGCCAGGGAGGCTCTAAGCTGTTAAGTCTTTTAAGGCTCACCAACAGCCCTCTGGTTTTCCTAGCCTGACTCTTGCCCTAGCATTTCTACCTCCATCCCTCCCGCCTCCCCCACAACCCTCAAGCTCTCTGAGACAGCTGGGCATGCTGCTTTTCCTGCACACTGGTAGCTCCCCAGCCTTAGTCCTCCAAGTCCCAGCTGGTCACATGAAGAGGGCCAATTCCAGGCAGCACTCAGCTCCTATGCTCACTGCTGAATAACAGGTCTGTAAGCACAGATACTATGGGCCATTCTAGCTGGGTTCCTTCAAGCACTCCTGGGAAGCCCAGCTTTCCCATCTCTCTGCAGACATTACAGGGCTGGCATGAAAGAGCACCAGAGCACTGGGCATAAGCTTCTGTCTGTCTGCTCCAGCCCAACATTTTCCTGGCATCCTCCTCAGAGAGTAAGGGAGCTAGCCACAAAAGGATCACAGCCACCTCACCCTCTCTCACTAGGCAGAGCCAGCTCACACAGCAGACAGAAACCTGGAGACACAGACCCAAGAGGTGACACCCAGAATGGAGCATACCCTCGAGCAAAGTAATCTCAAACAGTGGGTTTTGCAATTTGTTTGATCAGGACCCAAGAAAGGGCACATGCTACACACTCCCCGAGGCCTTCTACTCTTCCCTCCTCCCCTGCATATTTCTTGGTTATTTCTTCACCAAAGATCTTACTTAGGTCCTCTGCCTTCCAGGTCCCCTCCATCATGACTAACACACCTCAATCCCAGCATTAGCACCAAAGCATGCTCTTCTTGCCCCAGTATTTCCCATAAGCTTGATCAGGAAGCTGTGCCCAGCTCATTCACTCCTCCAGTAGTGATGGCAATGTAGGTCCCAGGGGAGTAATTCTACTTCAATACCTGCTGTCCCACCCGTCTAGATTTTGGACAACTTGGTGGCTGAGACCCTCAAAGCTGAATCTGTGATCTCACCAGGACCCATGATGGTGCAGGCTATCCCTTTAGGTATAAGCAGGAAGCCCTTGTCTCAATAAAAAAAGAAAAAAAACCAACCAAGCAAGCAAAACAAACAAATCCCGCCCCACCACCACCACCACCACACAACAACAACAACAATTTTGAAGCTTTTAATTGAGCTTAGCAGGTCGGTTTTTCCTTTCTTACAATGTTTTATGTGATCCCCAGTCAAGTGTGTAAACAAAGATATTTGGTGGTTCCTCCTCCTCTGGGTCTTTTAGGTAGTTTTTATTTGTTTTGCTTTGTTTGAGACAATGTCTTGATATGTAGCCAGGGCCGGTCTCAGACTTGTGGAAAGCCTCCTGACTCAACCTCCCACACACTGGGATTGCAGATGTGTTCTGACACTTCCCGCTCCACGATGATTTTTCTCACTAGAGACTCATCCTAAAACCTGGGACTGCCCCCCTTGCCACAGTTGCACAATGTCCCCTGCATGTGGCATCTCCCACACAACTGGTTCTCTGGACCACTTTGGAAGTGATCTCAGCATGTTGCATGACCAGTGAGCCCCATTTGGCTATTTTATGCTTTGGCCATCTAATGATGGGGACATTTCCCGTGAAGTCCACCTGGTTTGAGATGCTGCAGCTCCTAATATGGATTTTTAAGGCTCTGTTGCCTTGGCCATCTGCCTGGCCACATGCCAGTAGCATGCTCCTCTAACCACCACATCTTCATGTTTTACCATATGTTAAGTCACAATAGCCAAGGGCATAGATGCGGTTCATAAAGGACCAGGCAGAGATACTGTAGAGCAGACCTCTGCGGAGGTCAAGGGCTCCTTGGGAATGCTTAGGCGCAAATGGACTTCCTCTGGGACCCCAGGTTCTCCCCTCTGCTAGGTAGATGGGGAACCTCTGTGAGGGAAACATGGGAATAAGGGCCTCTCTTTCTTTGGAAACAGTAACCAATATGGAGAAATATGTACTCTGGCCCAAGGTAAGGTAGGGGGTCCCCAGGCTGCTGAAGGGGATTCTCTATAAGGGCAAGGCCTGAAGAAAGTTGGAGGTGGCTTGGGTCTCTAGGTAGCTGAGGAACCCTGACTGTGGCTTCCTAAGTGCAAGTTCCATGAGAAGGTACTCTGGAAAGTTACTTTGAGCAGTGTGCCCAAGAACTCAGTTTAGAAAGGGTACAGAGAAAGGCATCAACCTGCAAGAAGCATGGAAGAGAAACCTAAAGGCCTGCTCCTTACAGATGAGGTAGCCAGGTACAAGGTAGGCACCCAGTATTAGGAAAGGAGTAGCCACCAGAAGTGGTTCCTTGGGGCTACAGATAGAGGCCAGGCTGGGGGTGGGGAGGTGCCTGTGGGAACATGGCACTCCTGAAGTTAAGAGCAGAGCATCTCCTTGCTGGAGAACACTGCATCCTAAAGGTCTCTGGGCAGAAGGGAAGGAGCCCAAAGAAACTAGTAATTCTCTAGCAATACATCCCAAAGAAGAGGAAAAAAGATAGACTACCTGACAAAGAATTCAAACTAGTGATTTTTTTAAAAGGAAACTTAATAAGATAAAACAGATTATAGGAATTTAAGACAATTTAAGGAAATTGGGAAAATTTTGTTTTGTGATATAAATAAAAAATTTGGCAGAGGGCCAGATGGGGGTGGGCGGTCTGGACTGAAAGAACAAGATATATGAAATAAAAATACTATTAAGAGCCTTGATGCAGAACAGATCAGGCAAAAGAGTTTCTGAGCCTGAATACAAGTCTAACAAAAAGGAAAGTCAGCCCAAAGATATGCAAAAGCAAATAAAACCTTCAAGACCTATAGGAGACTAGAAGTTGAGTAAACAGGTACATTGTGAGCTGGACAGTGGTGGCACACGCCTTTAATCCCAGCACTTGGGAGGCAGACGCAGGTGGATTTCTGAGTTCAAGGCCAGCCTGGTCTACAGAGTGAGTTCCAGGACAGCCAGGGCTACACAGAGAGACCCTGTCTCGAAAAACAAAAAAAACAAAACCAAAACAAAACAAAAAACAACAACAACAAAAAAAAACCAAAAAACCACAAACAAATAAAAAACCAAACAAAAAAACAAAACAGGTACATTGTGGCTGTTTCAGAATGAGAGGGGAAGGAAAGAGGCATAAATAAAATTGACAAAATAATTACTAAAAACCTCACAATTTTTGGATGAAATACATACATTTAAGCCAGTGAAGCTCTAAGGACCCGCTACTAGATACAACCAAAAGCACTACAGAACTGGACAGATTGATCAGTGGTTAAGAGCACTGCCTGCTCTTCCAGAGAGCCTGGGTTTGATTTTCAGCACCCACATAAGAGTGCACAATCATTTGTAACTTTAGTTCTATGGTTCAAGCACCCTCTTCTGGCCTCAGCAGGCACTGCACACATGTTATACACAAACACACATGCTGGCAAAACATAAAGTTAAAAAAATTTTAATGACACTCTACAAGAAACATTATCATCAAACTACCAAAAATACAAGGCAGAAAATTCTAAGCATAGCAAGATAGAAGTGCCAGGTAAAGGGGAATAACATAAAAGGGAATATTCATTAAACTAACAGCAAGAAGCCTTTTAGGCCAGGAAAGAATGAGATGATAACTCCAGAGTTTAAAAAAAAAAAAAATGAATGAGTGAATGAATGAGTGAATGAATGAATGAACGAACAAATACCCACAAACCAGGAATACTATAACCAGTAAAACTGCCCTTCACAAAATCAAAAAATAAAGTCTTTCTAAAGCAAACAAAACTACAAGAACTAATTAACAGATTAGTCCTATAAAAAAGGCTTCATGTGGTGCTCTAAAACAACAACAACAACAACAACAACAAAACAAACAATTGTCTCTAGTCTCTTCATAGCTCAAACTGCAAGCTAAAATAAATCCTTTCTTTTCTCTTAAATTGTTTCTGTCAGGTATTGTATCACTGCAATGATAAAAATAACTAACACAGAGACTGAAAGTTCAAGAATGGGAAACACTTCAGGCAAATGAAAACAAAAGCAAGCAGTAGGCACACTTACATCAGGAAAGTCAACTGTCAAAGACTAAAAAGAGACAGGGAAGCCTGGCCAAGGGATAGAGTCAACAGGTGAATTCCTACACCCAACTGTTATAAAGCAAAGAGCATTAGATCTCAAAGGAGAAACATTATCTAACAGAATTTCAGTTAAGGACAAACTGTATCAATGGCCAGGCATTCCAGGAAAAAGTCAGTGGAGAAACACTGGAGTTAAAATACACTATAGACTAAAAGGAGCTACAAGGTGTTTATGAAACACCCCACTCATAGCCACAGAACACCTCACCAGCACAGAGAATGGCCTACAGGATAGACCACATGAGAGACCACAAAGTCAAACACACACACACACACACACACACACACACACACACACCCCATGTTACAACTGGCCATTGAATATAACAGAGATGTACAGAATAAAATACATGTTTAAAACTTGGTAGCACTCCATTAACTTGCTAAGACTAAAATCAAGATAGAGCCTGCTCATATCAGATACAAAAGGATGGATGCGGGTAACTAAAAAGGCAGATAGCTCTACAGTGAACATTACAATGGTGAGAAATTAAAGAGAATGCAGAACATGGTCATAGCATGTTTGTGGCTCCAAAGGAAAGTGTTCAAATGTCCAATCACTGCACACAGCAACGTACAGATTCAATGCAGCTACTAACAGAGTATCAGTGGCATTTTTTCATAGGACTAAAAAGAAGTCCAAAGATTGGTATGGGGCCACAGAAGAACCCAAATAGGCCAGGAAATTGTATCCCAAAAGAACAATGGTGGAGATAGCATAATAGACAACTTGGAGACATTCTCAGGACAGGGATGTGGCTCAGCTGGCGGAATGCTTGCCTAGCATGCACAAGGTTCTGGGTTCAATCTGAGGCAGAAAGGGGAGGAGAGTCTGAGGTTTAAAACAAATGGGATACTATCTATTACAGAGTGTTTAGTGCACATCTGTAATCCCAGCAGTTGGGAGGTAGGGAAGTGGGAATCAAGAGTCTAAGGTCATCCTTGGCTACATAGTCTGAGTCTGAGGTCAGCTTACATTACATTAGACCCTGTTTTAAAAACAAACAATGCTTCATAGCTGGAGCAACCAAAACAGCATGAACAGAGCATAAAAACAGACACAAGATGGGGCTGAGAAATGGTCCAGTAGTTTAACCCACCCATTGTTCTTGAAGAGGACGAGGGCTCAGGTCTCAGCACCCACATGGTAACTCATAGCTGTCTGTAACTCCAGTTCCCAGAGATCTAAAACCCTTTTATTGCCTCTAAGGTAACCAGCGTGTGCATACTCAGGCACAGACACAGACACAGACACAGACACAGACACAGACACAGACACAGACACAGACACAGACACAGACACAGACACAGACACAGACACAGACACAGACACAGACACAGACAGACAGACACACATACACACACACACACACACACACACACACACACACACACACTCCTGGTATAGATGGGGTGAGTGATTTTACAAATGGGTCTCCTTTCCAGGACACACAGTCTTTGCCTTGATCTTTCTGGAACCACATCCAGGGGTGTTCTCAGTTCCCATAACCAGACCTGGGGACTTTCTAGGAGGTAGCCAGAAAGTGGTCAAGCACCATGTTTAGTGCTTCTACCTCAGATCTGCATCTGCCTGTGCTTGGCCAGGGCAATGGCCAAGACAGAAGCCCTGGCTTTATTAGAACAGTACTGGGTAAGAACCTTAGGACTAACCCCAGGCCACCGAAAAGCCCTCTGGCAGCCTCTGCGTCTGCCCACCACTTTCCCAAGCTCAGGAATGTCACTGGATAAAAATACTGCAGGCAGATGTCATCAGTCTGGCCTGTCTGTGGGGCTTAGAGTTTTCCAGGCAGCAGTTGCCACAGTCCAGGCTGTGAGGGTGGGGTAAAGTAAAAGGTGAAGAAAGCCCTTGAAAGGAGCCAGACAGACAGCTCTAGGTGGCCCTGCTTGTATGGCCTCTTAACATGCAGGAGCATCAAGACACATGCTAACACACAGACACACAGACAGACACACACACACACACACACACACACACACACACACACACGAGAAAGCTTTACCAATAGATTCTTCATATGCATGAAGGCAAGGGCAGGGGATACAGACAGAGGCACTGAGCATATCTGTGCCTTGGAAGGCTTCCCAGAGGAAGCAGCTTCTGAACATTTGACAGAGTGCGTATTGCAGCTGACATTTGTCAGGTTAGACTCCAACTCATTCTCATAGGACAGGTTCCTTCTGTCCAGGGACTCTCTACTCCAGAAGAACAGCGACCCATTCCTTACTTGGTTTAATCCACATGTGGTATATGGGGAAGGAGCTCCTGCCTCCTTGGGCATAATCAATTGTGTGACCTTAGACAGATAATCTACTCTCCTCCAAGTTCCAGGGTTCCCAACTGCACACAGCAGGTAGCCATATTTGACAGGTCCTTGACAGAGCCACTGCTATAGCCCCCTCCACCTTTCAAGAGGCCTCCAGGCAGGGCCAGGGAATGGGGCTGGGCCACACAACAGAAGATAACGGGGTTCACAGAGGCAGTCCTTTCACATGCTCTGAAGCCTCATGAAAAGTCAGGTCCTGTGATGGCCACAGCCTGCTCACAGAGCAATCACTGGCTGCTCTCTGAGGCCGGCAGAAATCTGGGGCTCTGCACGATCAGCAAAGTTATGAAAAGGGATTCCCATGAGGAGGAGCAAGGAGGAAGCTTCCCAGAGCGCCTCAGGCAGGGTGAGCAGACCCCAGCAGGGGCGACCTGCTAAGTAGTGCCACTTACTTTTTGGCCCTAAGGCCCTACAGGGCCTCAGCCTACCTCCCGCCCTACCTGTTACTCCATGTACTTCCCCATGGGGTCTAAAGGGTCTGCCCCTCCCCTCAGCAACTAGTTCTTAGGTTCAGCATCCAAGTGGCCCCTGTGGCCAGCACTCGTCCCTTCATTCTCCCTGCCAGAGGCAGGTGCTGGGCAACCCACATAAAAGCTTCTAGAAGTTTCTCTACAACCTTTCATTGGGACTGACCACACATTTCCACACCATCTCGGTCTTCTTCTGGGCCTGGTACATGCCTTGGAGTCTCCCCCAGGCTGTCAGTCTCATGAAGAGGGAAATCAATCACAGCAAGGTACATAGGAGCCAACAGCTGGCCTGGAATGTCAGAGCTGGGAGAGACCATGGGCTAATCAGGGTTCATTTCCTAGATAAGGGTGCTGAAGAGAGAGAGTGGGAGGAGCAGAAGCCCTGACATTGGCCATGATCAGACCTGTGCATCTTATTACTCAGGAGCCACTTGACAGAGGCAGCTACAGCTTTCCCCACTGCTAGGCAGACCTGCTGTGGATGCCACCTTGCATTGTGCTTTGTAGGTAAGCACTGTTTGCAAAGGGGACACCACACCCAGGAAGCGTGAGCTCCTGACATTACTTTGCCACCAGAGGGCTCTAAGCACCAAAGTCACTGAGAAACAGGCCACAGCAGCTGGCCTGACAATGCCCTGTCATTGTTATACCACGGGCCCCTATAGGCTTCTTCCCTACCTCAGCAGCTCCCAGTACTACTTTGGCCTGGCACAGGTCCCCATTCCTTCATGACCCAGGTAGGGAGGCCCTTCCTTAGGTCTGAGTTCCATGAGATTGTCTCCTCCTCCTACCCAGCTGAGAGCCCTGTTACAAAGGATGTTTATGGCCACGCAACTAAGGGCAAACCAGGATGAAGTGCTCCGCATACAGTCAAAGGTGTACACAAAAGTGCCAGGCTGGGTCTGAGGACAGGTTGAGGGGATATGTATATCTGGACAGTCAGGATGCTAAGAGAGCTAGCAAGATGACAGCAAGGGACCAGGCCCCGAAGAAGATGGCATGTAGAGAAGCCTCAAAATTTATCCAGAGCTGAAGAATAGGTAGAGGTGTTTAGAGAAAAGATTTGCTTTTCTACACAGCCCTGCAGTTATCCCATTGCTATGTTCCCATCATCCTGACAGCTACCTTCCTAGGTCTGTTAAATAATTGTCCAGTGGCCACTCCATGAGAGTCATAGCCAATACAGTGCAGGCCCTGCAATTGGAAAGGCCAGCCCATTTGACTACCAGTAGCAGCTGCAAGGTCCACTCATGATCAACTCCCTGAGGTACTAGCAAAAGGCACCAGAAAGTTCTCTGGGAACTGAGCAAGCCAGGACTGTGAGAAGATGGAGACAGGATGATCAAGTTTAGGTTCAAGAATGAGGGAGGTGGGGAGGGTCTCTTAAACCCCTCTGTTGGTTACAACCAGTATCTCCAAGTAGCTTGACAATCAGAGTAGATACTTTGGAACATCTGCCCCCGACCTTGGCCAAGGCCCAGCAGCAAGGCGACTGGATCCCTGTGACCGAGGCTAGGAAGGGGATGCCCTCTATAGGGATACAGAGCTACAAGAGGATTAGGGTGAGGGGGTGGGAACCCAAGCAGCAGAGGACAGTGCCTGGGGACCATGTCCTGACCCTGTCAGCCAGGGAAGGTCAGCACAGACACAGGAAGAGCTACTCTATTTGGGCCAAGGTGGGGGTCCCCCAAGGAGGGGCCAGGATGTCCGGGTCTGTTTCCCCATACGCATGTGGGAAAGCATACCCCAGAGACTGCAGGACACTGGCTCTCACCCCTACGCCTCCCTCCACCCCCACACATTTATGCCCGGTTTTTCTAGAGCAGGCTTGTCCTTTGGGCCACAGAACCATCCCTGTATGTTTTAAGAGTTCATCTTAACAAGTGCAGAGCTTACAGTTTGTCAGCCACATTTACCATTTAGAGCAACACCAGGGGTAACCAGCATGACCATGCATTTTATAAAGATGTTACTTAGGCTCCCAACTGTTGGCCATGTCTCTTCTCAGGAAACTGCCTGACCCAGAGGGTCCTGCCCACCTCCTGAAGGTGATGGAGATGAGGCCCCTCCCCCTAGAGTCTCAGCAAACCACACGCTGTGCCCAGCAGGGTACTCCCAGCTTACTTACCCCTCCCTCTTTGTAACTAAATTCCATGGGCAGCCAAGGATAAGGCTGGGCAAGATTCACCAACCACCACTCAGGAGCTAGCATCTCTCTCCCTCTCCTTGACAAAGACCTTAGACCACCAATCTAGAAGCCACCAGGGCCCAGTGGCTCCTGGCTCCTGGGGAGGCTGGGCAAAGGCAAGCTCTGCTGAGCAAACTTCCCGAGGGTTGAACAATCCAATTCAGGAAGAAAGCACAGTGTAAGCACAGACTTCCTCTGGGGCGGGACAAGCCCTCTTCCTCCACCAGGGCCAGGCTACCACAGTCAGGAACTTAACAACGCTCATTCTAATGACCTGCATCCCCAGGAGGATTCAATGCAAGTGTCTGAAGGCTGCTCACCTTGGCGAATGGAGCTCCTGGACAGAAAGGTAACAGAGTAGGGGCTTCTCCAGCACCCCACCCCTTTCATCTCAGGGATCTTAGGATCCAGCAGGCAAGTGTTAGAAAGGAGCAGGCCATGTTTGCTAGACATTCCTACAGTGGACAAGGCCCTTTGGGGTCTTTGCACATGATTCCCTATGCCCTGAGGAAAGCCCTCTGCTGCAGCAAACACATGCAGTGGTTCCATCCTCAAAAGACCAGCAATGAAGCCTCAGGAGTCCTGGCACTTTGGGAGGTAAGGTAGGGTGGGTGGTGGGGTTGGGTGGCCTTAAGGACATACCAAGAATGCCAGTGGGGACAGGGTGTCCAGAGATTTGCCCTGGATACCCTGGGAGATCACTGTCTCCCTTTGCAAGGCCAACAGTCATCAGAACTCACTTTCGTGAGCCTGGCTCTTGCTGTACCTCAGAGGCATAAACAGAACGCTAGACACCCAGTGGAGGCCCTCCCCTGCCCAGGTGGCAAGACGAGACACAAGGAGGTCACCTAGTGGAACATCCAAAGCAATTAGCTGCGGGGTCGTTAGAGTAGAATCCTGAGCCAGAGGCTGGCAGGGCACCAAGAAACTGGACAGCCAGGAAGTGCTACCTCGAGGTGGCCAGGGGAGGCAGCAAGGAGTGCAGCCAGACCATTCCTGGAGATGACTTTCTGTGACCCTGCCCTTGAAAAATGGAGTGCCCTGCCCCTCTCAGGCAGCCTGTGAGAATAAAAGCCACCTGGTAGCAGTGAGGGCCAGGTGCAGCTCCGCTCCCTCCCCCGTTCCCTAAAAGCAGGTGCTGTTCATGGACTCCAGACAATGTCGGCTGGGTCAGGGCATCCTACTCACTTTCATCAGCCTGGGTTATTGAAGCTGAGGGCACTCCCTGTGAACATCTTGGCCAACACCAATGCACCTGCTAATCTATCCTGTAAATGTCCCTGCTGCTCTGAGTGCCTAAGACAGAGACACCCGCCAAGGCCTGGATGGGCTTGCACACAGACACCAGTCCACTCCTGGGGCCTCCCGAGTCTCTTGTCACAGCTGACCCACACCAAAAGGTCGGCTCCCAGCTTGCTTACTCCTCCTGTGCGGACTAACATCTAAGCGCTGTCCTTCCATCCCAAGCGCATGGCCTGGGGGAGCTCCTAGGTTGGTGTACCCTATATTCCAAGTGCCCCCCTCCACATGCCCCACTAAGCCAAAGCAGAGTCCCTGAACTTAAGGGACTGACTCTCAGTCTGGTTTCTGCTTTCTGTGATTTGTGATTAGCCCTTTCTTGCCTCCCCTTGGGCCACAGTGGCACCAGACCTAGGAGTCGTGCGTGCGGAGAGGTTACTCACACGGTGAAGTGGTACACGAAACATTTCCAACCCGTGGGGCGCTCGAGGAAGTTGTAGACGCGGCCCTGGATGTGGGTGCGCGCCAGCAGCGGGCGGCGCGCACTGTAGATGGAGACGCGCGGGTCAAGGCTCACCCTCGGACGTGGGCCGAGGTCTGCAGGGGCCGGGGCGGGCGACACAGGGGGCGACATGGGGGGCGCGAGCCCCGGGGCTCCGGCTGGCGCGATGGGCGCATAGACCGTGCTGCCCGCCGGGCCACCTTCGGCCAGCTCCAGTGAGAAGGGACACTTCTTGGCCAGTCCCGCGCTGCCCCGCCGGGCGCCTAGCAGGCGGCCCCAACCCGCGCGCTTCCTCTCAGCACTGGGCGGGGACGAGGCCGTGTCCATGGCCAGACAGGACCCCGGACCCCGCCGCTCCTCCGACCTGAAGAGAAGGCAGCGCAGAGCGCAGAGCGCAGTGCGGGTGGCCACTGCTGCCAGCCCAGCCACGGGGGGCCGCTGTCCG